>NC_133458.1:43357676-43663926 GCF_048565385.1 Saimiri boliviensis
CTGATAGAACAGAAAAAGACTAGAAGAGGTAAACATCATAATCGCTCAAGCTCTCTTCCTGGAGACACTTTCCCTATCTTGGCTAAGAGATAAGGACCAAAGTAGAGAAGCAGTTTTCCTAAGCTAAAGCAGATACTGGGGTTCAAGGCTCTTATGGGAGGTGTAATTTTCAGGACAGAGGATCAGAAAGGAGGAAGAAACACAGATATGGGTCCCAGAATTTATGGAGACTACTCCTTAGTCTTTAGCTAATCTCTTTGTTGTATACATGCAGAAAAATATGGCAAAAGGCCTAATAGAAATCAGTTATTGCAATACTGAGAGACGAAAATAGAAAACACTAGCAGTTTTCCAGTACCAGGGTAATTGGAGTTGGGCTGAGTCAGAGTGAAGAGATCCCACTGAACCACTCCGGCAATAACTAGGACTCCAGAAACAATAAGATACAGGAATAAAGGTCAAGTACAATAAATAGGACCCAACTCTAAGATTAAAGACAAAACAGAAATAAACCTGCTTAAATAAAACATAAATCTAATACTGACAGATCTAAGAAGGTCTAGTAAATTAACTGCCTACCGGAGCAAAGCTTAGTATCCTTTTAAAAAACAACATAATCAGGAGTCCCTACAGTATCATCCACATAAAGTATAAAAGCTAAAGTCCAAAATACATACATAAAAATCAGACAATCTGAACTCTAAAAGTGTAAAGTTTAATGTCTAAAATACATACAATCTGAAATAATACAAAAAAGCAGAGAAATAAAAAACTTTATGTAAAAATTAACCAATCAAAAGAAACCTTGAGATGATCCAGATGTTAAAGTCATCAAAAGAAACTTTAAAGTTGCTACTATAAATATGCTCAGGAATAAAAAGAAATGAATGGACAGAATAAATGAACAGACAGGGACTTTTGAAAGATATTTTGAAAATATATAAAAATAACCATATGTATATTTTTTCAAGATGGCAGATTAGAAGCTTTTCCAGAATGCCTTACCCACTCAGAAGCAGCAAAATAATGTGTAGAGATTTACACAGCGATCTTTTATCCAAGAAGGTACATGGGAATTCACCAGAAAAGTGAAGAAAACTTCAGATACCAGGGGGAAGACAAGGTGGACAGGCAGCCTCTATGGCATGGTGTAGCTGAGGTTTGTGAGTGAAGGCCCAATATGAGGGGGGAAGCAAGTGTTTCTCTGTGGTCCACCTTTCCACTGGAAAACTGTGCAACCCATTCCACATGAGAACATCTTGTCCTTTCAAAGCCCTAGAGCTAACCTGGCAAGAGGCTAGGACACTGTAAGAAGAATAGGCACCAGATCATGCCCCATGCATTCTCTCAGACCCAGCACCAATAGAAGGACACCATTATCAATTGTGACTCAGACTAAGCAGGGCAGGATTCAGAAAGCCTAGCAGAGGCTATTGCCAAAGGCATTAGAGTATCCTGGGCTAAAGATTGGAGGGTCAGGTCTGGAGAAGGGTCACCACAGGCAAAACTGAGTGGCAAGTATAAAATGTGCTCTAGCCTTAAATGCTGGAGTTGGGCTATCTCTCTTTACCGCAGCAGAGCAGGAGATTTGCTGGAGCTACAGTTGTGCCTAGGATGCAAGATCTGTGGATAGGGATGGCTTTGGCATCTAAATCCGGTGTGTGCATGACTTTACTGAGTGTCCCAGTTCACTCCATTGGTTAGGATGGGGAAATGAGTGCTGCCAGTTATAAGGAGTAAGAAAGAGGCAGGTCTCATGCTCACTCACCTGGATTAGGAGCTTGGCCCACCATTCCCTTTCCATGCAGAGAACTCGGTGCAGTGGCATTTTCTCTGCTACTCACCTGGGCATATATCCAGGTATTTGGCAAGTGCCCTCTGGATCCCTGTTTGATCTGGTGCTTGTGTTCACTATTGTGGGGTCTGAGTACAGGCTTTGTCTGGTCAAGGTCTGCTCCGATTCACTCCACCCTTCCAAGGCTGAATGTGGTACCCAAAGCACTGTGCATTCCACAACTCAGCTTATTGCCTGGGACTAAAAAACTTCTTCCAGTAAACAAAGATGAAGTATTAAACCCTACTGTTACAACTGTCAGTTCTTACCTCCAAGGGCCATCTCCTGGCCTAGAGATTGACCTGCACAAACCAATAAAAAATCTGCTGACACAAGTGCACAGTGTTTGCGAACAATATAAACTTCTCATGATGTCCACCACCATGGCTTCTCAGGAAGCTGTGATCTTGCTCACATGCCCAGTACACCTCTACTACAACTGGCATTAGAAAAAGGCACCACACTAAGGGTATCTATAACCAATAAATTCTTACAGAGTCTTCACCACTGAATGAACACAGAAGCAAAGCCAAGTGGCCTTACTCAATATGCATAATAGTCATATCCTCAAGGAAAATAAAAGTTCCGTCCAAATGAAGGTAAATTCAAAAATAAGAAGTGACAGTTCCTCCAGATGAGAAGATATCAGCATAACAACCCTGGAAGTGTAAAAACGTAGAGTGTTATTACACCCCAAAAGATCTCACTAAATTTCTAGCAATGAATCCTAAACAAAACAAAATTTTTGAAATGCTGAGAATTTTAAATATTGAATTTAAAGAAGCTCAATGGGATCCAAGACAAATTTGAAAACCAATTCAAAGAAATCAGAAAATCATTTCAGGACATGAATGAGAGATTTACCAAAGGCATAGATGTCTTTTAAAAAAGCCAAAGAAGAACTTTTGGAAATGAAAAATTCATTGAAGAAATTACAAAACACGTACGGGGAAAAAAGTTTTATCCAAATGAATCAGCATAACAATCCTGGAAGTGTAAAACCTTGTCACCTCAAATGAAAATGTTAACAATAGATTATACAAAGCTGAAGAGAGAATCTCAAAACTTGAAGGCAGGTCTTTTGAATTAATTTGGTCAGACAAAAATAAAGAAAAAGGAATTAAAAAGAGAAAAAATCTTTGGGAAGTATGGGATTACATAAAGCACTCAAACTTATAAAACATTGGTATTGGAAAAGGAGAAGAAAAAACAAAGAGTGTGGAAAACCTATTTGAGGAATTAATTGATTAAAACTTCCCTAGTCTTGAGGGAGATTTAGACATCGAGGACAAGAGGCCCAGCAAACACCAGGAAAATATATTGCAAAATGTACTTCACCACAACATATAGTGATGGTTTAAACCAATATAAAGGAAAAACAGTCCTAAAATCAGCAAGAGAAATATGTCTAATCACCTAAACAGAAACCCCATCAGACTAAGAGTAGACCTCTTAGCAGAAATCCTAACATTTAGGAGAGACTTGGAACCTATTGTCAGGCTTCTTAAAAAAAGAACTGTCAACGATGAATTATATATCCTGCCAAAATAAGCTTTATAAATGAAGAAGATAAAACTTTCTCAGATAAATTCTGAAGGATTTTTTCACCTTTAATCCTGTCCTACCAGAAATGCTCAAAGAAGTTTTAAACATGAAAATGGAAGGTCAATACTTACCATCATAAAAACACAAATGTATAAAACTCACAGGTCATGTAAAATCATTATAGAAAGAAGGAAGAGAAAGAATCAAATGGCAACACAGCCAAACTCCATTAAACTACAAAGAAACAGAAAGGAAAAATAAGAAACAAAGAACCCACAAAAACAACTAGATAACAATTAGCATTACAATAGGAACAATACCTTGAACATATATAGATTCAATGCTCTAATTCAAAGCTATAGGTTTACAGAATGAATAAAAAAATAAACCAACTATATGCTGCTTACAAAAAAGACAAAAACCACTTTACTGGTAAAGACACAGATTGAAGCAAAGGGGTGGAGAAAGATACTGCAAACAAACAGAAACCAAAAGCAAGCAGGTGTAGCCATATTTGTATAAGAAACAAAAACAGATTTTAAATAAAAAAGAGTAAAAAAGGCCCACAAATAATGTTATTATGTAATGATAAATGGATCAAACTTAACAAGGATATAAATATTTTAAATATATATGAAACTGCACTAGAGCACCCAGACTTATGAAACAAATACTGCTAGGCTTAAAGAAAGAGATAGATACCAACATAATAATAGTGGGGGATTTTGATACGCCCATGACAGCAGTATACAGATTATTGAGACAGAACATCAACAAAGAAACACTGAACTTAAATTGGGGTTTAGACCAAATGGGCCTAACAGACATTGACAGAACATTCTATCAAACAAGTGCAGAATATACTTCTTCTTGTCAGCACATAGAATATTCTACAAGATACATAGGCCACAAAATTAATTCTATAACTTTTAAAATATTGAAATCATATCAAGTATCTTCTCAGAACACAGTGGAAACTAGAAATCAATATCAATAAGAGTTCTTGAAATTATAAAAATACATGAAAATTAAACAGCATGATCCTGAACAACCTTTGGGTCAATAATAAAATTAAAGTGCATATTTTAAAATATTTGGAATGAATAAAAATTGAGACATAACATACCAAAACCTCTGGGATAAAGCAAAAGCAGTGCTAATGGGGAAGTTTATAGGGTTATATGTACAGCTCAATGAACCTTGAAACAGACTTAGGTAACCAGCTTCCAGATCACAACATTTAATATTGCTAGCACTCCAGAAGCCTCCTTTTGCCTTTTTCTAGTACCATTCTCAACCTTGACTTCTAATCTCATTGATTACTTTTGTCTATTTTTGAATTGCATGTAAATAGAAGCCGACAGTATGTATTTCACCAAGTTCAAAGCTGTTTCTGCAGCAATAGCTGCTGCTTCTCATTGTTTTAGAGTGTACTATAATATATAATGGTTATATATTTATTAATTCATTTCTACTCTTGATAGATATTTGAGCCATTTCTCAGTTTTCAATGAACACTCTTGTGCATATATTTTAACAATAATAGTTAAGTATTTCTGTTGTGTATATTATATTATTGTTGGGACAGATAATACATGTGTGTTGAGCTTTAAGAGACACCGTCAAATAGTTTTCTAAAGTAGTTTTACCATTTTATATTCCCATCAGCTGTGCATGAGATTTTTACCTACTCCACACATTCGAGAATATTTGATGTTGTCAGTAATTTTCATGTAGTGGTATTACATTGTGGTTTTAATTTCTGTTTTCTTGATGAGTTATAAATATACTTATCTCACATTTTTTTGCTTCATAGATATTCTCTTTTGTGAAGTATTTGTTCAAATATTTGCCAATTTTCAATTAAGTTATCTGATTTTTATGAACTTATAGGATACAAGTCCTTTGCTAGATATATTTATTGAAAATATCTTCCATTGTTTGACTGCTCTTTCCCTCTCTCAAGGATGTCTTTTGATGTACAAACATACTTAATTTTAATATATGTAATATACTTAAAAGTGAAATATTGAAATTTTTCTCATGAAATTGGGAAACATGAAAATTACTCCTGCTATTTATTGTCAACTGCTTTATTCTCTATACAGTTATGCATCACTTATTAACTGGGCTATGTTCTGTGAAATATTTCATTAGGCAATTTTATCATTGTACAAACATCGTGGAGTATACTTATATAAATCTAGATAGCATTGCCTATTTACTACACACCCAGACTATATGGAATAACCTATTGCTCCTGAGCTACAAACCTGTGCAGCAAACTACTATACTGAATACTGCATGCAATTTTAACACAATAAGTATTTGTATATCTTAACATAGAAAGAATACAGTAAAAATATGGTACAAAAGATTAAAATGGTCTCTTGTATAGAGCACTTACCATAAATGGGGCTTGCAGGGCTGAAAATTGCTCTGGATGAGTAAGTCACTGAGTGAGTAGTGGGTGAATATGAAGGCTTAGGATATTACTGTACACTGATGAAGACTTTATAAACACTGTAGACTTAGGCTACATTAAATTTATTAAAATGTGATCTTTCTGCAATAATAAATTAACCTTAGCTAACTGTAATTTTTACCTTATAAACTTTTAAGTCCTTTTGTAAATGTTTTGACTCTTTCATAATAACATGTAGCTTAAAGCAGAAACACATTATACAACTACACAAAAATAATTTCTTTACATTCTTTTTTTTCTATATTTAAAATTTTTTTTTTTTTTTTTTTTTTTTTTGAGATGGAGTTTCGCTCTTGTTACCCAGGCTGGAGTGCAATGGCGCGATCTCGGCTCACCGCAACCTCCGCCTCCTGGGCTCAGGCAATTCTCCTGTCTCAGCCTCCTAAGTAGCGGGGATTACAGGCACGCGCCACCACGCCCAGCTAGTTTTTTGTATTTTTAGTAGAGACAGGGTTTCACCATGTTGACCAGGATGGTCTCGATCTCTCGACCTCGTGATCCACCCGCCTCGGCCTCCCAAAGTGCTGGGATTACAGGCTTGAGCCACCGCGCCCGGCCCTATTTAAAATTTTTAATTAAAAAAAACTTTTTAGCCTTTTTTGTTACAAACTAAGATACAAAGATACATATTAGCTTAGGCCTGCACAGAGTCAGGATCATCAATATCACTGTCTTCTGCTTCCACATCTTGTTCCACTGGAAGGTCATCAGGGGCAACAGCATGAAAGAAGCTGTCATCTCCTATGACAATAATGCCTTATTCAGAAATACCTTCTGAAGGATTTGCCTGAGGCTGTTTTTACAGTTAGCTTTAAAAAAATAAATAGAAAAGGTAGACTCTAAAATAACAATAAAAACTATAGTATAGTAAATACATAAACCAGAACATAGTTGTTTATTATCATTGTTAAGTATTATGTACTGTTCATAATAGTATATGCTATACTTTTATATGGCTGGCAGTGTGGTAGGTTTGTTTACATCAGTATCACCACAAATACATGAGTAATGCATTGCGCTATGATGTTATGACTGCTATGACATCACTAGACAATAGGATTTTTTCAGCTTCATTATAATCTTTATTTATTAGTATTATTATTTTACAGAGACAAGGTCTCACTATGTTATCCAAGCAGGTTTCAAACTCCTGGCCTCAAGCAATTCTCCTACCTTGGCCTTCCAAAGCACTGGGGTTATAGGTATGAGACATCACCTTTGTATGCTTAGGGAATGACTGCTTTACAGTGTGGTCTATTGTTGATTAAACCATCTTTATGTGGGCCATGACTGTACTAGCAATAAACAAATATAAAATAAAATTTCAAAGTAATGCCATTTATGAGTATGTATAAATATCAAATACCTAAAAACAAATCCCACAAAAAACAGTTGTAATATCTCTATAGTGAAAACTGCAAAACATTATGGAGGGAATTTAAAGTCCTAAATAAATGGAGACATGTACTATATTTACATATTTAACGATTTCTCTAAAGATAGCAATTACCATCAAGCTGATCTATAGATCAAATGCAATCAATAGATTAAATTCCAAACACTCTCAGTGGAAATTGATGAATGAATTTTTTTGCATTTTATTTTAAAGAATATTACACTGTTGGTGGGAGTGTAAACTAATTCAACGATTGTGGAAGACAGTGTGGTGCTTCCTGAAGGACCTAGAAATAGAAATTCCATTTGACCCAGCAAATCCATTACTGAGTACATCCCCAAAGGATTATAAATCATTCTATTATAAAGAAACATGCACACATATGCTCATAGTAGCACTGTTTACAATAGCAAAGACCTGGAACCAACCCAAATGTCCATCGATGATAGACTGGACAAGGCAAATGTGGCACATATACACTGTGAAATACTAAGAAGCCATGAAAAACAATGAGTTGGTGTCCTTTGTAGGGACATAGATGAATCTAGAAGCCATCATTCTCAGCAAACTAACACAAGAACAGAAAATCAAACACTGCATGTTCTCACTCATAGGTGGGTGTTAAACATGAGAACACATAGACACAGGGAGGGGAGCATCACACACTGGGGTCTGTGATTGGGGGCAGCCAAGGGAGGGACAGTGTGAGGGTGGGAGGTCGGGGAGGGATAACATGGGGAGAAATGTCAGATGTAGATGACGGCGGGGATGGAGGCAGCAAACCACCTTGCCATGTGTCTACCTATGCAACAATCCTGCATGATCTGCACATGTACCTCAGAACCTAAAGTACAATTTGAAAAAAAAAAAAAAAAAAGAATAAGGGACCAAAAATAACCAAGACAGTTTTAGAAAACAAAGCTAGAGGTCCTTAAACTTCAAGTTTTTTTAGTACATCAGAATTAGTTCAATATTGTATTTATCAGTATGCTCTACTTAGTTTAGATAAACTGCTGCTTGTCCTAAATCCCTCCAGTTGTTTGAACTGAGTGGTTTTAGGCTTTGTTACTATAGATCCCTGAAGAATTGTTTATCAGAATTGTAGTTGACCCCACTGTTACAAGGGACCCAACCCTTGTGGAAACTCGACATACCTTGATCTTTGTTTTGGGCACATATCCCTCATTTGCTTTTAGTGCATTTTCCTTTTGCTTTTTTTTTTTTTTCTCTTATAATCTCTAAGCTTCTTGCCTTTACTTTAGCCTTGTATCTTAGTCTTTTAACTTTCACTTAATATTTTAATCTCATTAATTGCTAATCTCTTTTCCTTCATTTTAAGGCCCAACTATTTTGTCTTATTATTTTTAGCCCAAAGTTTGGGAATAAAAAGTTGGCTTCCTATGAGCTATTCTTTCAGTTATTATTCCTCACCAAACACATTTGTGAACGGAACCCTGAGGAGCTGAATAGTAGACAGTTTAATTGAGAAGCCTTATACTCATACTTGGTTTCATCTTGAGCACATTATAAATCTTACAGTGATTTTGTTTCTCTACTTAATGTTACTGCTAGGTCTAAAAATAGTATTTGTTTGTCTTAGATCTGCTGCCCACTGTTCTCTATCCCCCTCCCTGGTAAGTAATGAAAATTCAAATTGTTCTTGTGTTTATCTGGTCAATATTCCACCAATCAATTTAAAATAGTAGTAATGTCATATGAAGTATTTGACATTCTAATCCGTTTCCTTAATTCCCCTATTTTGAAGATGAGGAAGCTTGGGTTAAGAAACCTGCCCGAGGTCACCCACTAGAAAGTCGTAGAGGCAAGGTTTGAACTCTGGCAGTCTGACTTTAGAGCCAATAACCATTACAAAAAGCTCATTGGGATAATGCAATACTTATGTAAGAAAGCTCTTAATATATTTAGTATATTCATTTTTCATCAAGGGCTTTTATTAGCTACTTGAATAGGCCTCATGACCTCATAAAATCCCTGAATTTGAAGGAGACTTCTGTATGTATACAGTTCAATTCTTGATATTTGCAGTAGTTGTGCTTTATAAAGTGACCATGAACACAGAATTGGCAAATACTGAATCATTGCTTCTAGAGGAAATTTAGAGTTATTTTCCTTGGGAAAATACAGAGAGAAGCTTTTGCAGGCATCTGGGAACAACACATCTTAGCCCTTGATTAATACATAATTTTGTTTTATGTGTGTTTCTGTTTAAATACATCATACTTAATATTTATTGTTACTTTATTGTCAATGAACTCATGACCAACATCACTATAAACCTTCCCTGAATAAAGTGTATCAAACATACATTTTCTGCATAAGGCATGTCACAGCCTTCTGGTGCTTATGAACATTACAGCACTTCAACACTATGTTTGGGAGCCATTTTAAATGGAGAAATCATTAACAAAATGCACAACAATGTGAAAAAAATGTGGCACTGAAGGATACTCATTGACAGTTTGAGATCTGAAACAAAAAAGCAAAGTGACACCCTTTTTCACATCGGCTGGGAATGTGCACATCAGGAAATTCAAAATTTTTGATGCTTTACACATGCACACAGCTTTGACAGGAGAATGACTTTGACAAGACCTCAGGTACGGACTTTGAGGTTACAAGTACATCTTAGTGCGTAGGTGAATTCACAAATTCAGAAACTGTGAATAATGAAGACCAATTTTATACTATCTTTTAAGAAGAATATGCTGGCTGAGCGCGGTGGCTCACACCTGTAATCCCAGTACTTTGGGAAGCCCAGGCAGGTGGATCACAAGGTCAAAAGATCAAGACCATCCTGGCTAACATTATGAAACCCCGTCTCTACTAAATATACAAAAATTAGCTGGGCATGGTGGCATGTCCCTGTAGTCCCAGCTACTCGAGAGGCTGAGGCAGGAGAATTGTTTGAACTCGGGAGGCGGAGGTTGCAGTGAGCCAAAATCCCGCCACTGTACTGTACTCCAGCCTGGCGCCTGGCAAGAGAGCAAGACTCTGTCTCAAAAAAAAAAAAAAAAAAGGAAGAAGAAGAAGATGCTTATTGATCAGCAGATCAGCAGATCCTTAAAAAAGACTGTGACCTCTCACCTCTCAAGGCAAAATCCAAGACCTAGAATAAGTTAAACCTATTAGATTCTTTGACTCACGCTGAGCATATTGGCAATATCAACACTGAACAGTATCATATTTGTACTTTTTATAATCTCTTCTACAGTATTTTGGTGGACAACAATGTTTCACACGGAGGACTAAGGAACTACTTATGTAAATATACCTGCATTTAAAAGTAAAAAGTTGAAATTACCTAGTGATCAAATGACCTATTATATTAACGTCACTCATTGACATTTGTCAATTTTGTCAACTTCGATCAGCAGAATTTCTAGGTTCATAATGATAAGGACGAGGGAAGATTTTATTCCCAATGTTGTGTAGAATCATATTTGTAAGAACATGGAGAAGATTTTCCTCTAAGGCCAGGCCAGTAAACATTTTTATCTGAACCTTACTGGCTTGGTTTCATCTTGGGCACATTACAAACCTTACAGTGATTCTTTGCTTAATGTTCACTGCTAGAAAACTTAGCCAAATTTATGATCCAACATCAGCAAATATATATATATATATATATATGTATTACTCTTTTGATTTTATCTTTTAAAGTATTATTTTACATGTGTTCAAATTTTCTAGGCTTTCTTTTCTTATATTTTATTTTGCTGCACCTTAAATTATTTCTTAAATAAGAATAAGAATACATAAGTAAGTTCTGCATATAGAATTGTTTTCATTTACAATCTTTTAAAATTCCAGTGGAGAAATGGGAAGTTCTAGTATAAATGTGACTACTGATCATTTCTGCCCAAATAAAACGACAAGATAAGTAAATCTCATAGGCATCACTTCAGACCTAGTGAACCAGAAACCCTGAGGGAGGGGTCTGGCAATCTGGGTTTCAACAAGCCCTGTGGCTGTTGGGATGCACACTCCACATCACTCCATGGGAAAATAGGTATCACAAGGGTCTCACTGATGCTCTTTTTTTTGGGGCCCTAAAAACAATATTGACTGTGCATGAACAAGTTTTCAACCTTGATTGGGCACTGGAATCATCTAGGAAGACTTTTATAATCAAGATGCACCCAAGAGCAATTACACGTGGAGTTGAGAACCAGTTATTAGTATTTTTTTAAAAGCTCTCAGGTGTTCTGACAGGCAGTCAAAGTTGAGAACCAACTCTGATTCTAAAGCCAGGTTCATAGGTCCAGTCATAAAATTAATGAATATTTTTGACATCTCTGAGTACCACTTCAGGCTTAATCTTCCTCCAAGAAATCCAAACTGCTATATGGCTGTGTCATTTTGAGAAATTAATAAGCTGCATTCCAATCTCACTGTGCAATGTAAATACCACATAAATCAAAGATTTAAATGTTTAAAATATCGAGTCTATAAAAGTACTAGAAGAAAATATGTTGGAAATTTCCCAAAATCTTGAGGTCAAAAAGGCCTCAGAATAAATAACCATGGCATAAACCAGAAGCAGAAGCAGGAAGCTAGATAAATCCCACTACATTAACATCGATATGGAATGACATCAAATATAAACAGGCAGATTATTTCCTATGTTCTCTCGGACTTCTCTACAGTATGAACTTCAGCATGAGAACTGAACCCAGTCTTCAGTGATACAAACTAAAGAGACACCTCATGGTAATCAAAGAGTATTGTGTCAGTTTCTTGGCCTTTCTGTGGCCTGATTTAAAGATAGAAAAATACGGGAGATAACTCTGAGCCAGTTTTAGTCTACCTAAAAGGAAATAAGAATTTTCTCAAGGGTAGGAGAAGGTGGTTTGGGATCTAAGAGTGAAGGGAGACTTGTATCCCCATTCTTGTCTGGAATTCCAAGAGAAGGGTCCTTCACAAGAGTTGCGATTGGCATCA
The DNA here is from genome assembly GCF_048565385.1 of Saimiri boliviensis. Classification (NCBI taxonomy): domain Eukaryota; kingdom Metazoa; phylum Chordata; class Mammalia; order Primates; family Cebidae; genus Saimiri; species Saimiri boliviensis. The sequence goes on from NC_133458.1 coordinate 43,369,899, forward strand.
CAGCATCACGGGACCAGTGAAGATGCAGTAGGAAAGAGCTGAGGCAATCTCACCAATTTTGCATAGTTCTAGGGAGTAATAGAGGAGAAGATGAAATTACCCTGAAAAGTACACAGCTTTAAGTTGTGAGAGAGATCTATGGGACTTGAAGAGATCTCATTGATTGTAACAAGAGCAAACACCAGCAGATGGCAGCAGATGGTTGTAACAACAGGAAACACTAGCAGGTGGCTACCACACGGTTGGGGAACACAGCCATTTTAGTTAGACCAATCATCGGTGGATGTAATAGTCACCTCAGCAGACGCAAACAGGAGCAGAACCTAGCTGAGGGACCCATCACATTTCCCCAACACCATGGCCCTCAGAGAGCACCCAGAATTTACAGCACCCCCAGAGAGAAATAGAGGTAGGGGAGTGGAGGAAATCCTGAGTTGACATCATTTAAACTTGAAATGATTGGAGTTAGACTGGAGTAAATGCTGTTCACCTGTTACCATGTGAAACAGAGGAATGGCTGGAGGAATGCCAGGAATAGGAGCAAACTTGAAGTATTCAAAAATGAAAGAAAATGTTATTATTTTTAATTTTTTATATACCTGAATATGGCTTGAGAAAATGATACCTTAGACACTTCTGCAAAAAAAAAAAAAAAAAAAAAAAAAAGAAATTATAAGCAATGTCAAAAGACAAAAATTATAAAGTGAGAGCAAAAATATAAGCAAAACAAGAGGCTAATTTTCTTTTCTTTTCTTTTTTGACAGAGTCTTACTCTGTCGTGCCTAGGCTGAAGTGCAGTGGCGTGATCTCGGCTCACTGAAGCCTCTGCTTCCTAGGTTCAAGAAATTCTCCTGCCTCAGCCTCCTGAGTAGCTGGGATTACAGGTGTGCATGACCATGCCCGGCTACATTTTGTATTTTTAAAAGAGATGGAGTTTCATCATGTTAGCCAGTCTGGTCTTGAATTCCTGACCTCAAGTGATCTGTCCGCCTTGGCCTCCCAAAGTGCTGAGATTACAGGCATGAGCCACTGCACCCAGCTAATTTTTTTGATATACAAAAACTTTCAGTACCTCAAAAAATGTTTACTTTTTATTAAACAAGGGTAACTATACAAAAAAAAAAAAAAAAAACCCTGCAGTTCATCCACCTGGAATATTCCCTCATTTCTGGATTTTTACACTGGGATAAACAGAGCCAATAAAGTGGTCAAAAATTCAACCTGTGTAAAGAAAAACATACCTCATTGACACTATTGTTACTGAAAAATCATTTGGCTGAAAGATCTGAATTTACAATATATTAGTTAAAACTCAGCATATCATTCTTTCTTTTCCCAAATTGCAGCGTTGCAAAATCGACATGCTAGCTGTCCATTCTTTTTTTGCATAAGTCACGAGAAACTCCATATGCAAATCATTCACTGGTTTAAGGGGTTTCCCCTCCGCTAAGTCTGACTACAAAAAACCCATTCTACCCACCTTTTCCTCCCCTTTCTCCCCATTAGAAATCAGTATTAGCCAACCCCATTTAATGTTAAAGGATAGCCTTTGAATTATTTTGAGGAATAAACTAACGGTAAGACGACAACACGCTCAAAGCCATGTTACATATTCCAGAATTTAGGACATTGTTTCTAAATGGCATCACCAGAAGTCTAGATGTTTTCAACTTATTATGATTAGTAAACATTAACAAGTTTTTTAGCCTAGTGTGGTGGGGTGTGCCTGTAGTCCCAGCTACACAAGAGGCTGAGGCAAGAGGATGGTTTAAGCTCAGGAGTTAAGGGATATAGTACACAATAACTCCACCTGTGAATAGCCACTGCAAAATAAAGAAAAAGTAAAGAAATTAAATTTTAAATTCTACGTGTGTGGTAACTTTTTCCATATACAGTAAATGTAGAAATCATAGCAAGGTGGAAGGAAGAAAAGTACCATTGTGTATTTCTTCCATCTAAGATCACCGTGGTCAACATTTTGCTGCATTTTCTTTAGTCTACAGTACTTGGTTTTAAAACAAAACTTACATTTTTCATTCTTATTCTTTTTATTTCAACGTTACAACAAAAACCTTTCCTGAGAACTAACTTTAACATTTTCTTAGGTATCTTTTCTATGATATAGAATGAATAATTTTTTGAAACTTTTTCACTGCTATGACAGGCTGTTTCTACTTCTGACTTTGTGTTGTGGAAATTTGAATTTTTGTATATATTTGTCTTTGATGAGAAGTAGTTCTTCAGGAGAGTTATTCAACAAGGAACTGCTAGATTACAAGCAAGTATGTTCTTAAAGCTCTTAATTTATTTTGCAAAACAAGGAACTGCTAGATCGCAAGCAAGTATGTTCTTAAAGCTCTTAATTTATTTTGCAAAACTTTCTTTCCAAAAGTGTTCAACTTACCTGCCATTAGAAATGTCCAAAAGTGTCATCAGTTAAATGTTACTTTCAACCACCTATGATGCTTTCTTTTGTTTTAATGCTCCTAATTTGGTAAGTTAAATGGTATCTTGTAATTATTTTATTTTAAGTGGTACATTTTTCTTGAGGTTGCTAGGCATTTGTATGAAATATGTGTTACTTGTCCTTTTCCACAACCCTGCCTCAAGCTCAGTCAAACTCATTCAGTTACACTCTTACTGAGCGTGTATTGTATGTAAGGCATTGTAATAGGGATTGGGAACATACTGATGAAACTAACTTGCAGTTCCTTCAATGTGTCATGCTTTTACTTATTCTAGGGCTGTGCATATGCCATTATATGGAATTGTTGCTATGTGGCATGCTTTTTCTTCTCTAGGTAACTCCTATTTGCCTGTTGGGCCACAACATAGATGCCATTCATTGTAGAAATTCAGTTTATGTGTTTTCTCTATGAATACCCATGAAACCCATCCTTTCCTTATCATAGACATTATCATTTTGAATTACAGGTTTATGTTTACTTTTCTGTCTCTTCTACTAGTTTAAAAGTTTCTTCATAAAAGACAGTGTTCATGATTATTAGTTTATTAGTAGCCAACTAATAAAACATGTATATTTGAATGTTGAATGAATGAATCACCATTTATAAGATTTCCTCATTTTATCTGTTGGTGTCTTGCGTGTGTGTATTTGACGATCTCTAGTTCATTTTCCCTCCAAATTCTCCTTTTTTTGGAAATACTAATTTTATTATATATGGTAGAATCTATCAGTCTATTTCTTTTTTGTTTGACATATTTTAATAATAAATCCAATAGATACTTATTGTAAAAAAATTAAGTAACACAGAAGGAACCAAAGTAAAATGTAGACATTTCCTCATCCTCCATCTACCTGTGTGACCATTATTAATACTTTTTGTATTTTTCCAAATGTTTTCTATGCATATACACAAAATATTATACAATCTTCTTATCTTTTAAATAAGTGAGATAGTGCTATAATGTTCTGTAACTTGCTTTTTGTTCTTTAATCTTGGACATGAACATATAGAAATGGTATATTCTGGTTGTTATGACATTTGCACTCATTCTTCAAACTATCAAATACTGTTACTGTGAATATATCATAATTTATTTATCCAGTTATCTATCAAAAATTTAGTATGCATTTTCCTCATTAATAAATATATTGTTAAAAAGGAGTAACCTCTCTTCACATATATTAATATATGTTACCTGTATTTTTTTCTATTTTTACCTTATTTTAACTTTACTATACAACTATACCCCTTTGTCATAGATTTAAGATAGTTTGACTTTTGTGTTGCATCCCCTACACCCTCAGGACATTCAGACTTTGCCCCTGCAATTATCCCTTCTCTCATTTGTATCATTAATTTTTCCTTCTCTATTCTATCATTCACACAAAATAACTGCTGTAATAATTCCTTTTTTTGTAAAAAAGAAAGATTTAAACTCTCTTCACTATTCCACTGTATGGCTTCTTTTTATTACACAACCACTCAAAATAGTTGTCTTTGTTCATTTTCCACATTTTCATCTCCCTTTCACTCTCTTTTGAATCCATTCACACTGCTGCTTTCAGTCTACTCTAGTTAAGGCCACCTATCATCTCCCTATTACCAAATTCAATTCTCTGAGTTCATTTACTTAAGAATGGGCCAGCCTTCATTTAAACAATGGGACTCCTAGTTTTCTTTGTATGTTGCTCTCTCCTTCTTTTCGATTTTGTGCTGGATCCACTTTTTCATTTCATGTTAACTGTGGATCCCCCCGAGACTCAACATGTTGGACTCCTCTCTATTTACACTCACCCCCAGCTAATGAATTACAAGAGTGATCTATAAGTTGGTGAGGTAAACAGTTTTATCTCAAGTCCCAACCACTCCCTTAATCTCCAGAATCTTATAAAAACAGTTTATATATAGATTGTCTCTCTTAGATGTCCTAGTAGTCATAACAAAATTGAGATGCCCAAAAGAGAGCTATTGATACCTCCCCAATCATCCTGAACTATCCTCAGCTTGTGCTTCCTCCAGTGTTCCATATGTTGGCAAATAGCACCAACATTTCTCAGGATAAAAACTTTGCTCCTTTCCTTGATGTCCCTTTCCCTCACAGTACACATCATATCGATCAGTAAGTTCAGCTGGACCTACTTGCACTAGTCAGAATCTGAGCATTTAGCATGACCTTTACCACCCTCAACATGATCCAAACCATCAGTTTCTGTATCTAGGAATTTTGCCATAGCCTCCTAAACAATCTCCTTCCTGTACACTTGTCATCACCATGCCTCCCTTTCATGGTTTATTGTCCATATGGAAGCCAGAGTAATCTTTTTCCAATTAGCTAGATAGTCTCCTTCTCCAATGGCTTTTTATCATACTTACAATAACATTAAAATCCCGCAGAAAGCTTTACATGAGCTGACTCCTGGCCAAATTACGAGTTTCATTTCTAATCTGTTCTTCCTCTCTCTCTTTGCTGTAGCCACATTGGTGTTTTTGTTGCTCCCCAACATAACCAGCATGCTCCTAATTCCAAGTCTTGTCCCTTACTATTCCCTCGACCAAGAATGGTCTTCTCCCAGATGTCTTTCTGGCTTGCTCCCTTGCTTCATTGAGGTCTCTGGTCAAATGTTCTCTTCCCTTACTGTCACCACTCCCTACCCCAACATTGAACACAGAATCTTCCTTAACTTCTATTGTCTTCCTTTACTTTAATTTTCCTCTTAATTCTTCTGATTACATGGTATTATTTCTATATCTACCTGTTTGTTTATTTTCGTTTCCTCCACTGATCTTGAGAGAGAAAGAGTTCTACTTTATTTAATCCTTTATCCCAAGCACCACAGTAGAGCCTGGCACATAATAGGTACTCAATAAACATATCTCGAATGAAAGAAAGAATAAACATAAAACTCTCTAGTTTTACTGTAATTTATTGTAGTATATAGCGTATTAAAAGAACCTGAACAGTGTTATTTCAGCATAGCTAACTAGGTTTATAAGATCCATTTATTAAATACATTTTTCCTTCACAGTTGTTTCTAATGCCTCCTATATCATGTATTAAATTACATAATAGGTTATCTTTGGTGGCTGTTTAATATATTTTATTGTTTTCTATGCCAGTAGAACTTCTAAATATAGTTATATGATATATTTTAATATATGATAGAAATAATCTCTCCCTATTATTCTGAAATACAAAATTGTTTGATTATAATCGCTTTTAATTCTTTCAGAGTACTGTTAGAAATACTTTGGCAACTTGTAAAAATATTGAGATTTTCATAAAAATTATAATAGATTTTGAAATAGTTGATAACTTAAATGTATTAATTCTTCCTAATATGATAAGCATCCCTATTTATTAAAAACTAAGTGGAGTGTTATAGTATTCCTCAAAAGAGTTTCACAGATTGTTCATTAAGTAGTTTCTTTGTAGTTTATTTTTAATGGCATTGCAAATGAATTTTCCACACTGTATACTTTTTATTTACATAAATAAGAATAAAAATACTTCTTTACTTATTTTTATTATTAAATATATAAAGGCTATTGATTTTGCCTGTGTTATTTTCCACAAAAGATTTTCCACTGTGTTATTTTCATACCCTCAGTCAACATCAACCAATGAAAATATAATTAAATTATTAACCATATCTCTCTCTCACAGATAAGGCCTATTTTTAAATAAACTTTCAGATGAAAAATAAGAACAACAACAACAACAATAAGAAGAACTGAGCTTCTTTAAACAATTTTTTCCTCTTAAATTTCTACATGATGAAATTTGATTGGATTGGGCTTTTACGGCATAAAAATTTCAAAGTCAGACTCTCAACTACTACTTGCTGGATTATCTGGAGAGTCTTTTTCATATTCCACTTTCTTCCTTCCCCCTCCCAAAGCTAGTTGTCCTCTCTCCTAACCATTCTACAGCCTGATGATATGCTTTTGATGATTCCAAACTAAGGCCAAACCAAGAAGACAGGGGCAGACTTGGGGGCAAGTGTGTTGAAAGCATGAGTGAGAAGTCATGAAAAGCAGTGTGTGCATTTTTATTAAAATGAGCTTCTTGCTGATTCTCTCCGTTAAAAAATAATGTTACTACTAAAAATGTCCATCCTGTGATAGATGTTGTTTATTTACACAGAAAAACATTTCCTGACAGCTGTTTTTCAACATTTAAATGAATCACAACATCTATAATAATGTAGAAATAGGAGGCCAGCACAACTCTCAGCAGCAATGCCAACACAACTCACTGGCACTAGTTAAAATTCATGAGTTTTAGACTATGCCATTAATTGTAATCTTGTGACAATAAGAAGACATGAGGTAAAATATATTAAATACATTCAATATGCATTACACATCTCTGATTCACTATTTAGTTTTACTATGTGAATGCACAATAATTAGTTTGATCCCCTTTAAGAGAACAAAGCATTGACTGATTTCATTGTGCTCGGTAAATCAGTCCCTATATGCCTTTCATTCATGGTTAGCACATCTCATGTTGCCAGAGCAGAATTCTTTTTGGCTTCTGAGTCTGTTCATCAGTCTCATGAAATTGATGGGTTGAACACCACTGAAGACAAGGGAAAGAACGCTCTGAAGTCAATGAGCAATGTGTCAGATTCCTCAGTGGAGGTGATTACATCCCCCATAGTGCTGAACTCCAGCTCCCCAAAGACAAGCTATGATGGGCGAGGAAGAATGTCTTGGTAATCCAGAAAAATGTGCCAAGGCTCACAAGTAGTCAAAATTACCTTTGCAATATTCCGTTCTAGTATTATTTATAGTTCCCCTTATCATTTAATAAAAATCATTCTCCTCCAACTCTGACCCCCACCCCAAATAATTTGCTTCCCATTTTAAACAGCCTAAAAGGTTTGGTGTACACGTGTGTGTGTGTGTGTGTGTGTGTGTGTGTGTGTGTGTGTTATGTATGTGTTTATGTGTGTACAGAGAAGGCTAATTTGAAAGCAATGCCTATGAGATGTCAGCATCATTAAATTCCATTTAAACATCATTAAGATACATTTAAACCTCAAGATATGACTTCTTCTTCAATACAAAGTTTTGTCTTTTGTATGCCATTTCTACAAGTGATTTTTCCTTATTATCAGAACAAGGAAACCCCTAGAGCAAGGAGCTATGGGTAAAGCAGAAGCTAAGCTGTTGCCCTGCTCTTTCTTCTTCATTTGAAACTCATCTTCTTTTGATTGTTTGTTTTCCTTCGGTCACTCTGAACTTCACCAGCAACCTCCTATACCATCTCTTAACTTCTGCATCCTCCAAAGTTGAAGATCTCAGATGTTTACAGACTTTTGGTATATCTGTCTTTCACCCAGTTATGGATGCATTTTATATGTTTCTACATCGTGTGGTTACTTATTGTCTGCTGGCAAATCAAACACACCTAAGTTTGAGATCCGTGTCTTCTGTTTTTGCCTCCTGACACACTGCTTCCATTTGTTCATTATTAGAAGGGTCAGTGGGGGCAAATGCAAACTGGACCATACACATGTCTACTTTTCTTGTTAGCATTGAAACTGAAAGGCTACAACTTTGCAGATGCATCAACCCACCATTCTACATCAACGTGGTACCAGAATATTCACTTTAATCTTCCAGAATTCCAAGTTTTAGAATAAGGATGACGACTTTGATGAAGGGACTTCCAGAATATGAGCTCACCCTGTGGCATGATGCTCAGGATGTGATCCATCTTCCCATGTTCATCACTAGCAGGAACACCACTGGTGGGCAAGGAGACCCCTGAGAGGTCACTTTTCCTAATGATGTAATAGTCATATTAAAAAGTCCTGTCTGGGTGGGTCACTTGTAGGGTGGGACAGGAGGACAACTATGTATCCATCTAGCATTGGTACATCTTGTTTTAGTTTCTTATTAATTCTTACAGTTTTTCAGTTTATTTTTTCTGTATATCTTTGTATGTAACCATATCATCTGAAAACAATAATAATTTCCTTTCTAAAAATTATACCTCTTCTTTTGGTTTTGTATCTTAAGGCTTTAAGGATTGGTGTTCTTAGAACAATTAGCAATGATAATAACAGGTATTTTGTTTTCCATCTGATTTTAATTGGATACTATTAAGAATTAAGTCAGCCATTGATTCGAGATGAATATTGTTATAGAAATATGTTAAACCACGCGAGTTCTAAAATATTTTTAATAGGAGTATATACTTTTTCTAGATGTTTATCTCATTTTATTGAAATTACCAAATTGCTTTTTCTTTTCGGATCTATTAGTAGGCAGTAGTTTACTAATTGTTTTCTTAGTGCTGAACTTTGTGTAATGCATGTCATTTTAAATACAAAATGGAAAAACCAAACCACACTCTGAGAAATGTTTAATCCCTAAACATGTTGTACACATTTCTGCCCTATAAGAGATTCATATTTAACCATGATCCCAATCAGCAAGTGTATCTTCCCACTAAAGGGAACAAATTATAACTCTCCACTGCTGCAGCAAACAGCAAACAGATTGCTGTTTACACAGAAAGAGGAAAAAGAGACATAGGACAGAGCATGCAGATTAGGAAGAAGCCATTCCCTACTTAATACTAAGTAAATAGCAGCAGGCATTTTACAAAGGACATTAAAGAGAACAGATTGCTGTAGAAATCAATTGATAAAGACTTGTTAACTGAAAGCAAACTTTGAGCAATTATATTAGCAAGCAATTAGAATAATCTGTAAATAGTAGTAAGGACCCCACAACAACGAAACCACATGGATTGCTGCCCTTTCCTTTTGTGCTCATAGTATTCTTGGCTTCTCTCCATTAATCAGTAATATATTTAGTATTGAAAAGGGGATAATGGGAAAATAGGACTTATGAGCTGCTGTTATTAGAAGTAATTCAATGCCATTAAACAGAAAGTGCCCTGATACTATGTAGTGGGAGAAAATTTGTTTCCAGCTGAGACTCCAGCAAGTAAATGACTATTCTTGCCAAGAGGAGATCTATTTAACTCTCTGTGTTAAAAGCATAACAGAGAAATCCACAAACAGAAAGAACTCTGATCACAGCCAAAATACAGCAGACAGACACACTGAGTAGAGCATGAATGATTGAAGATTCCTGTATGGCACCAGCACCCTATAGAATATACTGAAAGCCAATTTCATAAGAAGCAAATGATACAGATTTGGGAATGGGTATGTTGTAGAAAAAAATATGGTGTGATATAATACCAGAAAGTCTTTGGTCTGAATTTTGGTCAAGATATACTATGTGGCCATTAGCAGTTTTGCTGAGACTATTTTTGTTTTATCTATAAAATGGAAATATTAATAATCACCTTGAGAAGATATCAGAACTGCATATCTGGAGATGGAAATGTATATAAGGAGAATGGAAATGTATATAAGAATCTACTTTTTTAGGTAATATGAATTTATGTTCAACTTATGGTAGTATGCATTATTTCATATTGAACTATAAATCCACCATTCTCAATAAATCCTCCCTTGGTCTTTATGAAATTCCATGGAAAGTAATCACATAAGAGACAACCTCAAAGAGACTCCAGAAATCCTGGAGATCAACATGTGTGTGATAGTCTTCCATGTCCATTTAACTGAACCACAGAATGCCCAGATCAAACATGATTTGGGGATATGTCTATGAGGATGTTTCCAAATGAGACCGGCATTTGAATCAATGGACTCAGTCAAGGAGATTGCTCTCCTCACTATGGTGAGCATCATCAAATCTTTTGAGGATCTGAATAGAACAAAAGGTGAGGGAAAGAGGAATTTGCTTTCTTTTCCTTCTACCTCACCTAATGAGATGGGACATCTCATCGCATGTCTTCTCCTCCTACACTTGCACATCAGCATCTTGGATTCTCAGGCCTTCTTACTCAAACTGAATGACACCATCAGTGTTGATGAGTCTTCAGCTTGCAGACAGGAGAGTATGAGATCTCTCAGCTTCCAGAATTGTACAAGGCAGTACCTTATAATAAATCTCTCACTCTCTTCTGTCTCTCTTATGTATGCATGTGTGTGTGTGTGTGTGTGTGTGTGTGCATGTGCACATACAATACTGATATTGTTTCTCTGACTAAAACAATAGGCAAACGAAATAAGTCATGCCTCTTATAAAATTATGTTTTAACAGTATTTATTTTTGCCTGGACAAATTATGCATATTCAAACTTGCCCCATTATATCTTACGTGTTTGTTTCTGTACTTGTGACTCTCATTTGACTGTAAGTTCCTTAAAAGCAGTACAGTTTTTTTCACTTTTATGTTCCTTAGCACTAAGCATGGCACATAGAGCTGCCTGAGGGCCATTGCAGGGCTTAGACACTTTGTAGAGGTCCCATTCCATATCATTTGAAGCATATTACATTTTAGTAGCCAAATTGTGGCTCATTAAAATCTTATTTTTACCATGCAATTTTAAAGATATTTGTAATTTTGGTTTTTGGAACTTGGACATGAGCCAAATGTTTTGTTATTGGCTCTGATTTCTCCATAGTCTTAGCCTCATAATGTACTCTCAGGAATTCTTGCAAAGGAAAATAATCCAAATTACAATTATTTTCCAACAGTCATGAAATGGTAATGGATATGAAATTTTAACAATTCATGAAGTTGGAACAACATTAAAATTTGTAGACACTTAGACATTGATTACTTTTACTTTTTAGACTTATTTTCTTTTCATCATTTAGAACAAAACCAGTAGTGTTTTCTTTCAGTTCTTAAATTATCAATGGACTTTGAAGAGCACAAGGCCTAAAAACTAGGCCTATGGTGCAACATGAATTTACCAGCCTTAATGACATATAGTAGATGGTCAATTAGTGTTTGTGGATTAGATAGGATATTTGAGATAGGCATACTCATATGCCACTGGGTATGAGCCAAAGCATTAGCATAGTTTATGGTGCAGCTTTATTTTAATGGTGATACCACTAAGCCATTTGACACATAGCAGTGACTTGCTTTATCAGTCTCGATGTTGGAAAATTGGAAAAGAAGCGTTTCTAGAACTGGAGGGTTAAGCTGGTGCCCAAAAAGGTGCCATCCCATGCTGTAAGTCATCCTATAGTCTAAGGACTATGGTCATCAGCAATTGCAACCAATCTAAAAGCAAAGAAGCAGAAGCCAGACACCCTCAGGACTTCAGAGAGAAAAGTTAGGACTCACACATGTTGGCAATATTAGAGCCAGGCCTTGTTGCTCAGTCGCATTAAGGGAGGGGAAGCTGCAAAGCAGGCTTAAAACCTACAGATTCCTCTGACTCTCACTTCCCTAGAGAAGCTATCTTAACAAGCCACGTTCCCCAAACTGTGTGTGTGTGGGTATGTCTATAGTGAGCGGATAATCCTGAGTGCAGGAGGACTTCTTATTCCTTGGATGTTATAGGAAAAATAAGTAAACAGTAACTTTAAGTAGCTGAGATGGACAGAGAAGAGAGCAGTTGGGTGGGATTGTAAGTCACTAAGCTTTCTTATCTTTGCTTAGTGACTCCCTGCCCCCAACTCCCGTGGCAATCATTTTAATCCTTAAAAAGCCTTTGTCCACTCCTGAACCTAGAGGTCCCAGTCAGGTTACTATCTGCCCAGAAAACACCAATGAGTCCAAGGCTGCACTCTCATTTCTAGGCAAGCTGGGAATACAGTTGAAGAGCTTTAAAGCTTCAGTCTGGATGGATATTAATTCCCAAAAAATCTGAGATTTTCACATGACACTATTATTTCAGGATTGTTTTTTGACATCTGTCTAGGGTGAAGACTGTATATGCTAGATTTGGGACAGAGGCTTTGGTAGGTGGTCATTTACAATTGAAAATTTGATTTACCTTAATGACTCCCCAAACACTATAACCACAGTTGGATATTTAACTGTGAATTATGCATGTATTTCATCAAGTATTCAACTTTTTTATTAAAATTTGTTAGATACAGAATTGTCAGTCATCCGTTGGTTTAAACTTAAAAGTTGTATAAAGTACATCTTTCTTAGCAATATTGCCTCCAGGAATTTGATAATGACATTCATGTCTGGATGTCCTCTCTTACCAAGAGCTTTTGTGAGATAGAAAAATGGCAAGTATTATGTTAGAGCTGTTCTACTTTTGAACAAATGACCATATGTGGGAGCAAATCTAACACAAAGTCTCAAAGCTTTAGTGAGGAGTGTCGGAAGCTCACATGTAATGTCTATTATGTGCTAACTTTGAATACAAATATCTTGTAATAGGCATTGCTTTCCCAATGGTGTTTATCAGATTCATAACTCTGCCTTTTTTCAAAGAAACATCTTGTACCATGAATTATACAAGAAGGCCATGGATGACTGTGGAGCACTTTGTTACCTGCTCACTCACCTTCAGCGGCAACCTATCTCCCATTGGGTCAAGTGTGAAAAATTCTGAGGGCTTTCAAAGTCTTTGCTAATTTCTGTATGGTTGATTTCTCCTTCCTCCCAACAAATTTCCTCTGAACAATGTGGGTCATTCTTCTCACTAACCTGAAACATATTATGCTCATTGCCACCTCCAAACCTCTTTTGTTCCTTTCTATTCCCTATGCAAATGTCATCAGTTTTTCAAGAATCCTTTCACAGTTCAATTTTTAGCAGAGTTCTATGACCAGAACTGCTATAAAAATGTTGTTAAAACATGATCTTACCTACGACACAGTCATTCACAAGTGGGGACCTAAAATAATGATAATATAAAGAAGTCAGTAGACATTTATGGCAAAAGAAACTGATATTTTAAATCTTTAAAATAAAGCAAAGTATGTAGTTGATGTCAGATTGCACCTTCAAACTCTAAATCCCTTGGAATAGAAGAAGTAACATTTTCCAGGGAACTGTAGGTCAACAATATGGTTTTCAGTCCTCCACTGAACTACTTGATCATAAGATTGAAAAATTCCATTTTTTCAAATTATCAAATTCTGAAACGCAGCCCACAGTATTTGGTGGTGATACCACCTCCATAACAAAGTACCAGAACTAAAGGATAAATAAAATATCCAACTTCCTTTTGTTTTCATGAAAGGAGACAACTCTTCAAAAATGCTCTATAATTCAAAATGAAACTCATGGAGACTAACCATAATACTTGAGTTGATAATTTCTGTATAAGCAGGACAAGTAAGCATAACTATCAAAGTCATACAACTCTCTAGCTTTGAGTGATGTTCATTGTTCAGCAGAGGTTTTCATGCTATGGTTTTATAAAATCAGAGCAGTTGTCAGGATTTTTTTTCTGGAAACTTTCTTATATTCAGGATGTTTTACAAGTAAAATTTTTTAAAATTATTATTTTGAGATTAAAGGTAATGAGGACCAGATGAAATACCACATTCTTGAGTCAAGTAGAAGAATACAGTACAATTACACACATAAAATGATCAGGTTAAAATGATTGCATTTAATCTAAGATTGTTGATCTGATAAGAATTTCCTTTTGTATAAATATTTTGGTTAGGGTCATCCAGAGAGACAGGACTAATGACATATTAATGTAGCTTAACTATTCAAAGCAAGACACTGAAAATGTCTAGATGTCTTGAGATAAATCAGAAGAAATGTCTTAGGAGAACTGATTCACTGGATTATAGAGGCTGAGAAGTCCCATGATTGACTGACTGTAAACTGCAGAACCAATGAAGTTGGTAGAGCTCAGTACAGGAAGCAAAGGGTAAGAGGTAGCAGGGGGTGAAGAAACTGCTGATGCAAGTTCTGTAGTCCAAAGACCAAAGAACCTGAAGTCCTGAGGTCCAAGGGCAGGAGAAGATGGGCATCCCAGCTCTGAAAGAGAGACAGCAAGAATTTGCCCTTTCTCCACCTTTTTATTCAGTCTGCATCCTCAGCCAATTGGAAGGTACCTGCTCACATTGAGGGTAGATCTTCACCACTCAGTCCAGTGATTCATACACTAATCTCCTCCAGAAACAGCCTCACAGACATATCTGAGGCAGCCCACTCAATCTAATCAAATGCCAAACCACTTGGGCTTCCCTTTTAGCAAAACACGAATGGGCTCAGAGCCTACCAAAACATTGAGGATAATTAATGCAATTATTGAGAATAAATAATGTATTACCAGCTATCTGGATATTCCCTAATTCAGTCAAATTGATCCCTCAAATCAACCATCACAATAAGCCAAAGCTACTTTTTGGTCAATAAAATCCATCAAGTATGCATTGAGTATTTATTACATGTCAGGCCCTGTGCTAGGCTTTAGTGGCCAAAATCCAACATGGTTCCTGTCCTCATGGAGATTTTAGGTTTGTAAATGAGACAGACAGATATTCATTATTCAAATGATTACACTGAGATTGAATAATCACAAATTGAGATAAGTGATCTGAAGGAAAGGAGGAATGCTGTATGAAAAATATTCCTAAGAAACTCAGCTTTGAGATTCCAGGTTTACTTCTAGGTGCCAGGAATGCAATAGTAAAAAATAGACACATTTCCACCCTCAAGACACTAAAATTACAGTGAGGGGGCAGACACTGTGTAAGTAAACAAATAAACTATTCCAAATCATAGTTGTTCTTATGGAGAAAACATAATGCGTGGTGATGAAGAACAACATGGAGAGGGGCTGATTTAGGTAAAGAGGTAAGAGGAGATTTTCTTAGGAGAAACATGGCTGAGATCTAAGAGGTAAGAAGTATCTAGCCATTTGATGTGATGTTAGGGGCCAAGAAATCATATAGAATTGTCCTGAAACAAAAAAAAGGAGATCTGTTTGATTAAAGATCACGGGGTAATCCACAGTAGCTGGAACATGGGAAGGAAGAGAAGAAAGACATGAAGTAAGATTATAAAAAATAGACCATGGTCAAATCATCAGAACTTAGTAAGAAATGTTAAGTTTGGATTATATCCTAAGTGCAGTGGGAGGACACAAAAAGGTACTGAAAGGACTTAAAGTTTAACGTGTTCCCTTTGGTAACTAAATAGATTGCGAAAGAAGGAAGTCCGGTTGGATACTAGCGCTGTTCTCAGAGCAAGAAGGGATGGTACCAGAGCGTTGGCAGGGAAGATAGAGAGAAGTAGAGATCTGAGGTATATTTCAAAGGGTAGACACAAAGAATCTGTTGATGAATTAGTGGTAGGAAGGGAGAAGGATTAGAAAAATTAATGATGACTTCCACGTTCCTGGCCTAGCAACTGAGTCGACACAGTTGACATCTACTGAGATGGGGAAGTTTGGAAACAGCAAGTTTGAACCCAGATTGGGGGTGGGGTTGAGGTGGAGATCTGAAATTCAGTTGCAGTGACGTAGATTTTGAAATGCCAGGGAGACATCTTATTTGAAATGTCAGGTGGGCAGTTAAAGAAGAGATATTCAAAATGGGCATCACTGAGGGGTCCTCAGCCTGTAGGTGATACATGAAGTGATGGCAATAAGCACTATCACCAAAAGAAAGAGTGCAAAGAGATAAAATTGAATGTGTAAGACCAAGCTCTTGGGAAAAAGGTGAAACTAGCAAAGGAGACTGAGAGGAAGCGGCCAGTGAAATCTGGAACACCGGACATCATCTATTTCAAAAAGAGAGTGTTTCAGAAAATGTGTCGTGTTACTGAGAAGTCAAGTGCTCTATGCTTTTGTTTGTTTATTGATAAATACATAGGAATTTATTTTAAAGGGTAAATGACATATCAAAATAACATCATGTCACAGCAATAATAATTCATAATGGATACAGTCTATAAAGTATTTCTGCATTATCTCACTTCATATCAATAATATGTATATTTTATTATTGATCAAATTATGAACTTAAAGATACTGGAGCTCATGAAAGCAACTGATATTTAATAATTAAGTTTACAATACTTGTTGAAGTATTGTAAACTCTTGCTATAAGAGGCGTTTTCTAGACACTGTGGATATAGATGTGAACAAAAGAGATCAAAGAGATCATGTCCTGAACTCATGGCACTTACTTTCCGATGAATATTGTACTGCAGTGTTCATAATGTTCCATCCAGGGCTGACACTTAATCAGAGATGCAGGGTTTTGACTGCAGACATTCATTAAAAAAACCTTAATTGCTCAGTGTTCTTTTTTTTTTTTTCTTTGAGGCAGAGTCTTGTTCTGTGCCAGGCTGAAGTGCAGTGGCGCCAGGTGCAACCAAGCGCCAGGTTGCTGAAGTGCAACCAGGCACCAGGCTGAAGTGCAGTGGCACGATCTTGGCTCACTGCAACCTCCACCTCCCGGATTCAAGCAATTCTCCTGCCTCAGCCTCCCGAGTAGCTGGGACTACAGGTATGCACCACCACACCCAGCTAATTTTTGTATTTCAGTAGAGACGGGGTTTCACTATGTTGGCCAGGATGGTCTCCATCTCTTGACCTCGTGATCCGCCCGCCTTGGCCTCCCAAAGTGCTGGGATTATAGGTGTGAGCCACTCACCAGGCCTGTTCAGTGTTCATTTTTAACAGTTCAATAGTATTAAGTATGTTTACATTGTGCATGTAGCTCACTTATTTGAATTCTTGCAAATGTGGTGTATCTAAACATATTACTAATTTAATGAGTTTGGGGACACATCACATTAAGTAGGCTAACCATACATAGTCACTATATATCTATATAATGACATATTGAGAAGTCCGTATCTTAAACTGTTCAAAAATCTTATCTATGATATGAGATTCTTTAATAGCAATACTTGCCAAGGAGTTAAAAAGCATGAAAATTTGTCCTGTTTGTATCTAATCAAGTGTTTTTTTTCCCCTGGGAAAACTCCTAATGTACAATCAATGTAGTCATTGCAGTATATGAGTGTCCTGATATACATATTCTCTATTCTGTTTTCACAAATAAAGTAAGTTTTTGTACTCCTTTGACAAAACACAAGGTTGCCAAATTTGCACTTTTTCAAATAATACAGAAAAAGGAAATATCAATGTATTTAATAGCATATACTTTATCTTCTTTTTCTTTTATCCTCTAGGAATTTATTTCTGTCTAAAATAGTCTATGGATGCCACAAGAAGTGTGGCACCTTTATCTGTGAAAGAGTCAGATAACATTAGTGCTTGGTTGATTTATCAATATGTCTGACAGTTAAAAGATCTGTGTGTGGTTAATTCTGACAGAACATATGTAACATTGAATTTTGTTGCTAGATTCATGCTAACCAGACTTGGCTGTATAATCTTTGTAAGAGCCACTGACCCTCTGAAAACTGTTTTGCATTTGTGCTTGTGTTCTGTATAAAATCCTTAGTCTGGATTTCTTTACCCTTCAAAATGACCATAATGGTCTCCTGGTTATTTTTTTTTCCCCTTTTGGAATTTACATTGGCTGAACAACACTTTCTTTTTAAGAACTGTCCTTTATTGTTGCCATGGCTGGATCATTCTTAAGGCAACTTCAGTTTTAGGGAGAGATTTGTATTTAGTGTCCTCCCTGGCATTTCATAAGGTTAAGGAGGAACTTAACAATAACATTTAAGTACAGCAGGTAGAGTCTGCAGTCAATGCTATATGAATGCAGATGAATAGCTATGTTATTTCCACTAAGGAGAAAAGAAATAAATAAAACTTCAGTGAAGCAAGTTTGAGCCAGACCAATGGTTCTCCATGTGGTGATGACCCCCTTATAGGAGGGATTTTGGAAAGGCAGGAGTATTTTGGGTTTTCATAAGAGTGGACACCGTTTGCTTTTTACAAGGGAGGCCCACATGTTCTGCAGTGTGCAGAAGAGGCCTACCAACCAAGAATTGTTCCAAATGACTTTTAAATGTCCTGCTGGTCACTTATGTAGATGAAAAAATATTTATAATCTGAGCTTAGAATCTAACTACATTTTACAATAAGCATAGTTTCCCCTAAGATAACTTTTCTGGGAATGCCAGTATTTAGCAAATTGTGGGAAGATTTTACTTTGCTTTATCTGGATTTTAACCAAGATTTGTTTGCAGTTTTGTAAAATCATGTCCCCGACAGCAGTGTCACTTGATGGGGGGTGAGTCACCCTGTACAACCAGTTCAAAACACCTACATCAATCTGGATTTGGAACAGTCACGTTTCTGGAATTCTATGTATAGTTGCAAGCATCTTACTACTTTATTTTATTTTCTTGTGTAGTCATGACTGACTGTTTACATACTGAAAAGAATATTATTTCATTTAAATTTATTTCATTGATTTTTATAATAAAATCAGTTATATCAATTTTAACAGCTTTATTGAGGTATAATTGATACACAAAGAGCTTCACATATTAATGACTACAATTTGATGGGTTTGGATGTATGAAAAACATCTTTGATATGCTTTCCACTCCTATATTGATCTTTATACTACAAGTAAGATATGCCCGAGAGCCCTTACCCAGGTCCCTTAGATCAGATCATAGCCAGGAGAAAATCTTTCTGATAGAGTGAGTAAACACATCAGATGCAAAATTCAGGCTCACTTATTCAGTCCCATATTGTTCCCTGAATTGTACTTATTCCCTGTGAAACCCCATGACCCTGTTATAAAGCCAAAAATAAAGGCTTTCTTCATAAACATTACTTCTCCCCCCGGCCCCCACAGATAACTTGTGTTACTGATTTGTGAAGCTTGTAATCTGTTGGCACTCCCACTATGGTCCAAGCTGGTATTCATGCTCAGTAAAATTCGGCTAGGTCATGTACTCTTAGCTCTCATGTTCCCATGCCCCATCCCCTCCCTTCAGAGGCTTTCAAGACCAAATGTGCCCTCTGGTGGCAGATGACCATCTAATTATTTTTTGACATAGGCTCAGCTTTTCACTATACTCATTGAACTTTTGATAATCTGAAACGAGCATAATAAAAGGTAACTATCTTGACATAAGGCTGTGGTAGCATCCTGGCCAGGCACAAGAAAGATTTTTTTTTTAAATCACCCGAATGCATCAAGGCAATCTAGTGTGTTAGCTTTTGCATAGACTGTGGATCCAGAATTCTTGGGTTCAAACACCAACTGTGCAATTTACCAACTCTGTGACCTTCATCTATTTATTCTACCTGTCTGTCTTACTTATTCTGTAAAATGGTGATAATAATACTACCTACCAAATAGGATTGCAAAGAGGATGAAGTGAGTTAATTAAAGCAAAGGGCTTAGAACAATAGCTTGCACATAGTAAGCACTCAATAAATATTAGCTATTAGTTCCTAGAGTTGTACTTCTCTTTCCAGGGCTATGCACTTCTACTTGAAAATGCATATACTTTCCCAGGTGGTCAGGTCGAAAAGAAATCCAAAAGCTCATTCTCAATTTCCTGTCATGCTTCATAGAACGTGTAAGTTCTTTCTCCAAATCACAAGTATGTGAAAATTACTTTCTCATGATCTCATGTACTTAAAAATGTGTATTATGCCTTCTTCATTGTCAAATTTGAAGCAAGAGGGGATTTGGGTATGGCAAGCATGCATATGTCCATTTAGGGGTTTACTAGTTCTGATTCAAGTAAGTCCTGATTTCATCTGCAAACCAAGTAACACTGCATAGAATCTTGTAACCTTGCAGCATTTTTCTTCTTACAGTTTTGAATATTTGTTTCTTCTTTGTTGGAGAATAAAATTTCAGCCTCTTATTCACACTGTTATTCTGATGCGTCTAATACCTCTTCATTAGTGTTCACAGCACCAGTTATCACTACCTTGTCCAAACATCAATTAATGTTTGATTATGATTATGATGTTTACGCAGCCAAAACAGAGGAACCCTTGATTATCCTGTCTCTGTGTCAGATTTCCAGGATATACCTAAATGAAATATTGAGATCATTCATTTTGATTGAATTACCTAATAATCAGTAAAACTGACTTCTCAAACTCCCCTTTTTGTCTGATTGAGGAGTCACAGTCAGAAAATCATAAAGATGTTACACTTTATTCTTCTGTGTAAATTAAAAATAACAGGATCACCCTCTCCCCTTCTATATTTATGTGTAAAATATCTGACATGAAGATGTGGAAAATTCAGCCAGATTTCATTGTTGCTCTCAATAGTTTACATTTGTTTATATTTACTTTTTTTTTTTTTTTTTTTTTTTTGCAGCAATCACTTTGTGGTCTTTATTCCTAAATAATGTTATAAGCTGGATTCCAATCAATTGGTTAGAACAGAGG
Organism: Saimiri boliviensis; assembly: GCF_048565385.1. Taxonomy (NCBI): domain Eukaryota; kingdom Metazoa; phylum Chordata; class Mammalia; order Primates; family Cebidae; genus Saimiri; species Saimiri boliviensis. The sequence continues at coordinate 43,390,509 of NC_133458.1, forward strand.
GTTTGGCCGGGCGCGGTGGCTCAAGCCTGTAATCCCAGCACTTTGGGAGGCCGAGGCGGGTGGATCACGAGGTCAAGAGATCGAGACCATTCTGGTCAACATAGTGAAACCCCGTCTCTACTAAAAATACAAAAAAAATTAGCTGGGCATGGTGGCGTGTGCCTGTAATCCCAGCTACTCAGGAGGCTGAGGCAGGAGAATTGCCTGAACCCAGGAGGCGGAGGTTGCGGTGAGCCGAGATCGCGCCATTGCACTCCAGCCTGGGTAACAAGAGCGAAACTCCGTCTCAAAAAAAAAAAAAAAAAAAAAAAAAAAAAAAAAAAAGAACAGAGGGTTTGATGACAGGTAAAGATAAGGACTGCATGGCCTGAAATCTTGCACCCAGCAATTTTTCTTGTCTCTTAGAATCTATTATAAGACAATACCACTTCATAAAGTGTCTTATAATTGTTAGATAACACTAGAAGTACACACTTAAATGTTCAAAGAGCTAAAAATAAATTTTTCATCCATATAGACATAATTAGAATGCTACATTCTTATGTCTACCCAAGTCCTTAGGATGCATTTTGCCATATTTCCCAATAGAAAAAAAAAGGAATTCTATAAAATCTGGCAGGGTGTCTCCAAAGGACATTCTGCTGCCTCTTTTGAAAGCAACAATGTTAGAGAAGCTTCCAGCCATCCATAGCTCAAATAATTCCTTGCTCAGAGACAAACACTATTGCTGCTATACATCTTTGTGATTTTATTTAAAAACAGAGGATTCAATAGAAATGGAGAGGTCTCAGTAAGTTAGCATTATTTTATTATCAATTTCAATTACTCATTTAGTAAGACAATGTGCACTACAGACACACTGAAGAATTCATCACAGTGTCACTTGCTTATAATAAAAAATAACCCTCATTATCATAAAAGCTTCTTAAGATAGAGGAGGAAAGCTATAAAAAGAGGCTAAATGTAGAAAAAAAGGAAAAGATATGGATGGAAAGAAAATAGATGATAAGACAGGGAAGCATTGTTATATTTAAATGCCAACAGTGTGTCTATCTTTGTTCACTTATCGTGTTTGACAGTGCAAATGAACAACAGAGTGGAGAAAGGCATGGTGTGTTAAATTATTATGGATATGTCAGATAAGCAGTTTGTCTGATGTTTCCATCTCTGCTGGAAGACTGGCTTAAAACTGTATGACCTATTCTTTAGAGAGTCAAAGATAAACTCTAGCAATTGTGTAATTCTTCCTACTCTGATAGAGATAAATATGTTCATATTTTTTCCAACTAATCCTCCTTGTTGGATGATAAAGTAAGGCTGCATCCACATGACATACAAAAATTGAAGATATCCAGACAAGAATCCAGCCATCTGCCCATTGGGTCATGTTGTTATCAGAGTTTCTTTCAGATTAAACAGGTATGTGGTAAGTTAATACAAAAATTAATCCAAAAACCTGGATTCTCTAAGGTAATGGTGCCAATCCTTTGTTGCAAAAAAAAAAAAAAAAAAAAAAGAAAAAAGAAAATAAAATAAAAAAGAAAAAAAGAAAGTTTTGCAAAGTGCCACTATTCAGGTACTATTGAAAACATATTAAATCATTCTCTCTGGGTATGACTCTGGGCATCCTTTTTTTTTTTTTTAAAGTTTCCAAAGTGATTCTAAAAGTGCAAGCAGTTTTGAGAACTATTTTCTTTAAGCTTTAAAGAATACTTTTAACATTTCGTTTGTTTGTTTGTTTTTGAGATACAGTCTCACTCTGTCACCCAGGCTGGAGTACAGTGGCACAATCTCGGTTCACTGTAACCTTCACCTCCCGGGTCCAAGCAATTCTTCTGCCTCAGCCTCCTAAGTAGCTGGGACTACAGGTGTGTACCACTACGTCTAGCTAATTTTTTGTATTTTTAGTAAAGACAGGGTTTCACCATATTAGCCAAGATGGTCTCGAACTCCTGATCTTGGGATCTGCCTGCCTTAGCCTCCCAAAGTGCTGGTATTACAGGCATTAGCCACCATGCCCAGTTGATACTCCCAATCTTAATATCCAATATGGTCAGAGAATTAATCCTAAGATTAAGATTAATTTTAAGATTAATAATCTTGATATAGTCTAATTTCAACTAAATCTCATATTTTGTAAACTTTACAGGGCATTTTGAGTGTCTCAGAGATTGAGTCAAAAACATATGTATTAAAACAGATTAGTAATGGGTTAGAAGATTCAATCAATAACCAAAAACCTCCCAACAACAACAAAGAAAATCCAGGACTTGCTGGCTTCTCTGGTGAATTCTAACAAACATTTAACAAACAATCAATGCCGATCTTTCTCAAACTCTTCCAAAAAAAATTGAAAAGGAAGGAAGATTTCCAAACTTAGTTTTTGAGATCAGCATTACTCTGATACCAGAGCCAGACAAGGATATGACAAGAAAATAAAGTTACAGGCCAATATTCTGGATGAACAAAGATGCAAAAATGCTCAACAAAATGCTGGTAAACTGAATTCAACAGCATATTTAAAGAATTATATACTATGATCAAGTGGGATCTATTCCAAAGATGCAAAAATGGCTCAACATATGCAAATCAATAAATGTGATATACTACTTGAAAAGAATTAAGGATGAAATTATATAATCATCTCAAAGATGCAAAAAATGTTTGACAAAATTCAACTTCCTTTCAACAAATTAGTTATAGAAGGAATATACTTCAACATAATGTGGGATATGTATGAAAGCCCATAGCTAACATCATACTTAATCATGAAAAGCAGCAAGATTTTCCTGTAATATCAGAAATATGACAAGGATGCCCAATCTCATCACTTCTATTCAACATGATATAGGAAATATTGGCCAGAGCAATTAAGCAAGAAAGATAAATAAAACACATCCAAATGGAAAAGAAGAAGTAAAATTGTTGCTGTTTGCAGATGACATGATCTTATACATGAAATACGGTAAAGACTTTACCAAAAAACTGTTATAACTAAGAAGCCAATTAAGTAAAGTTTCAGGAAAAACACCAACCTGTAAAGATTAGTTGCATTTCTCTACATTAACAACAAACTATCCAAAAAACAAAATTAAGGAAATAATTCCATTCACAAAGTAACCAAAAACAAACTACTATGGAATAAGTTTAGCAAAAGAGGTAAATGATCTGTATACCAAAAACTATAAAACATTGATAATAGAAATTGAAGACACAAATAAATGGAAAGATAGCCATTTGCATGGATTAGAAGAATTGATAATGTTAAAATGTTCATACTACCCAAAGCAATGCAATGCCTATCACAATTCCAATGACATTTTTCACAGAAACAAAAAACACAAACCTAAAACCAGAAGGAAGCACAAAAAAACTTTGAATAACCAAGGAAGTATTGAGAAAGAACAAAGCTGGAGGCATCCACACTATTTGATTTCAAAATATACTACAAAGCTATAGTAATCAAAACAGTAAAATACTAGCATAAAAACAGGTATATAAACCAATGAAACACAAAATAAAGCACATATACACAAATTTCACACATATATGATCAACTGATCTTTAATAAAGATAACAAGAACACACAATGGACAAAAACAACCTATTCGATAAGTGGTATCGGGACAACTAAATACCCACCTGTAAAAGAACTAAATATCCACATCATTTGTATATGGTGTGTATGGAATTATCTCACACCAAATACTAAAATCAACTCAAAATGAATGAAAGACTTAAATGTAAGACTTGAAAATGTAAACTACTAGAAGAAAACATAGGAAAAATCCTTCTTGAAATTGGTCTGAGAATGATTTTTGGATGTGACCTTATGTATTCAACTGTTCTTATATTGCTATAAAGAACTACCTCTGACTGGGAAATTTATAAATAAAACAGATTTATTTGACTGAGTTTCATAGGCTGTATAGGAAGCATGGCTGGGGAGGTATCAGGAAACTTATAATGATGGCAGCAGGAGAAGGGGAAGCAGCCATGTGTTACATGGCCAGAGAAGGAGGAATAAGGTGAAAAGAGAGGGGTTACACACTTTTAAACAACTAGATCTTGTGAAAACTCACTCATGATGAGGGAAATCCATCCCCATGATCCAATCACCTCTCATGAAGCCCCTCTCCCAACAATGGGGATTACAATTTGCCATGAGATTTGGGTGGGGACACAAATCCAAACCATATCACCCTATGACCTCAAATCGCAGGAAACAAAAAGAAAACATAGACTAAGACTGCATGAAACTGAGTCTTCTACACAACACAGGAAACAACCAAAGAGTGAAAAATAAACTATGGAATGGGGTCAAATGTTTGCAAACCATACATCAGATGAGAGGTTAATATAAAAATACATGTAAGAAACTCAAATAACTCAACTGCAAGAAAGCTAATAACCTGATTCAAAAGAGGTCAAGGGACCTACATAGACATTTCTCAAAAGAAGACATGAAGATGACCAACAAGTATATAAAAAAATGCTCAATATCACTAATCATCAGGGAAATGCAAATTAAAACCACAATGATATATCCTCTTATACCTGATAGAATGGCTGTTTTCAAAAAGACAAAAGGTAACAAGTATTGATAAGGATGTGGAGAAATGTAAATTGGTATAACCATTATGGAAAATGTATACAGGCTCTTCAAAAATTTAAAAAGAGAACAATGGATAGAGGAATTTCACTTCTGGGTTTATATATGTTTTAATCTATTGTAGCATTGCTCTCAAGCAATTGCCTGAGACTGGGCAATTTATAAAGAAGAGATTTAAGCCACTCATAGTTTCACAGGCTGTACAAGAAGCATGGCTAGGGAAGCCTCAGGAAACATACAATCGTGGCAGAAGATGAAGAAGAATGAGGCACAACTTAAATGACTGGAGCAGGAGAAAGAGAGAAGGGGAGGTGCTACATACTTTTAAACAACCAGATCTTGTGAGAACTCACTATCATGAGATCAGCAAGGGGAAAGTTTGCCTCCATGATTCAGTCATCTTCTACCAGGCCTCTTCTCTAGCATTGAGGATTACAGTTCAACATGAGATTTGGGTGAGATCTCAAAACTGAACTATATCAATACTCAAAGGAAGTGAAATCAGTAACTCAAAAGGTATCTGTAGTCCCACTCTTATTGCAACATTATTCACAATAGCCAAAATAAATACATAAAGAAAATATAGTATATATGCAAAAGGAAATCCTACCATTTCCAGCAATCTTGACAAACCCAGAGGACATTACCCTAAGTAAAATAAGCCAGGCATAGAAAGATAAATACTACATGATCTCACTTCTATATGGAATCTAAATAAGTTGAATTCATAGAAGTAGAGAATGGAACAGTGGCTTCTAGGGACTGAAGGAAGGGAAATATGTGAAAATGTTGGTCAAGGGGTACAAATTTTCAGTTATATACAAAGAATAAATTCTGGAGATCTAATGTATACCATGGTGAATATAGTTAGCCAACTAATACTGTGTTGTAGACATGAAATTTGCTAAGAGAATAGATCATAAATGTTTTCCCCCCATGCGCAAAATAAAAACATTAATTATGTGAGGTGATGGGTATGTTAATTAGCTTGATTGTGGTAATCATTTCACAATATATACATAAATCAAAACATTATGTTATATACCTTAATTATATATGAATGGTGGTTTTTTTTTTTTAGCATTTATTTATTATTTTTGAGATGAGGTCTCATTATGTTGCCCAGACTCGGTTCCAGATACTGGGTTCAAGAGATCTTCCTGCCTCAGCCTCTTGAGTAGCTGGGACTACAAGAAAGTGCCACTGTGCCAAGTATTCATTTGTCAATTATACTTTGACAATAGTGGTGGGGGAAAGTATGTTAAAAAGTGAGACTTTAAACTAAATAGCAAAAGTAAAAGAATTATAAAAGAAACAACTATAAAGACAGGACATTTAGTGCAAGTCAGCAAATGATTACTTGAGCACCTACAAAATACAGCAGGTTCTATTTTGGTTGAATGATAAATGGAGGCAAATAAGGTAAATAAATGATCTCACTAGATAGGATTATTTTACCAAGAATAGTGACCAACATTTACATACACCTCCTCAACATAGGATGAAATGAGCACAGTATATGTCATAGGGAATGTAGGCAAGTGTTAAGCAAAATATTTGGGGTGTAAGAATCTTCAGGCCTTAAATAGAAACTACTGAAGATTGTGACACTCCTGAACTAGAATGTTTAAAATCAAGTACAAATGCAACTGGCTGATGAAACCACAGTGTGTTACAGCTTTACCATGCTAAGATTTCGATTTGGTTTCTGCTCCCGAGTTTCTTCAATTTCCCCAAGTCCTCCAATTATCTAGTGCTGCCTCCTGCATTGTTAAGAAAGAAAAAAATTCTACTTGATAAGTCTGATTCAGGCCTCTGGGCTATTTCTCCCTCTGCACTTCATGTTATTACCTTCAGGCCAGTTAGCCCTAAACTTGAACTAGAAACTTTGTTGCTGTTTTTCTTCATATTTACCTAGAAACAGAAATACATGAAAAGATATTTTAAAATTTTATTGAAGAATATAACCTATAGTATACTTCACCTACTAGATTTCATATAGTATATGGTATATACAGCATATTGGCAAAACTTTAACTGCATCAGGGGCAGTTTTTTCAATCTCTAATCTTTGAGGAGTTCAAAGGACCTTGTAGATAAATTATCCCCACAGAAAAGAGAGTGTACCATGTGCTTCTTTTTTATTATTCGCTCAGTCAAAAAATGTATGTTGTGCTACTAATGTGTGCAAGAAACTGTGTTTGATGCTGACAATAACACCATGAAAAAAATTCTAGTGAACATAAGCATACTTGAAATGTGAATAAATAATGTTGGTTGAAAATTAGTGCAATGATTAAACTTAAGCAGGGTGCAGGGATAGAGGGTCTGGAGTTGAAATTTTATCTGAGGCAAAGAGGGCCTGCATTGGTCCATTTTCACACTGCTATAAAGAACTCCCTGAGACTAAGTAATTTTAAAAGAAAAGAGATTTAATTTGCTCATGGTTCCACAGGTTCTACAGGAAGCATGGCTGGGGAGGCCTCAGGAAACTTAACAATGATGGCGGAAGGCAAAGGAGAAACAGGCACATCTTTTCTACAAGGCAGGGCAGGAGGAAGAGCAAGAAGGAGGTGTGACACATTTTTATTTTCATTAAGTTATTTTTTGAGACAGGTCTCGCTTTGTTACCCAGGCTGACTTGTAGTGGTGCCACCTCAGCTCACTGCAACCTCTACCTCCCAGGCTCAAGTGATCCTCCCACCTCAGTCACCCACAGTGCTGGGATTACAGGCATAAGCCACCATGACTGGCCTACTACACACTTTTAAACAACCAGATCTCATGAGAACTCACTATCAGGAGAACAGCAAGGTGTAAATCCACTCCCATGATCTAATCACCTCCCACCAGGGACCTCCTCCAACACTGGGGGTAAAAATGTGACATGAGACTTGGGCAGGAACACAAATCCAAACCATATCAGGACCTCTATGAGAATGTGACCTTGGGCATAATGCTGCAGAAGTGAGGAGACAAACAAACTATTCCTCCAGACATCAGGGAAATATTTAGAGGAAACAGCAAGAATGAAGACCTGAGTCAGAGGAGTACTCAGTGTACTGGCTAAATAATGAGAAGGGAGAACAAGGGTGCAAGCCAAGGGATTGGGTGTGGTGAATGGTGCAGTAGGAATCTCTTCTTGAAATACTTCCACATGATGAAATCAGCCCTCTTTCCTTCTTCTATATTCTGTACCGTGACCCTTGCTGCCCTAAGTAGGCATTTGAGAAAGACTAAGATTTCCTAATTTTAACTTAACAGAGTCTGAATAGAGGAATTCATATATTAGTCAGTGACCTGGCAAGAGACAAGATAACACTCCATTAGGATTGTTAGGAGGATTTGAGTAAGGAGGTATCTGCAGAGGAGTGGGCACCCAGCAGCTAGGCTAGTGCAACAGGAAACCACCTCTTGAAGGGCAAGGGAAGGAAATGATCATATTATACAAGAGTCTTAGGAGCTGGAGCCATGCAACAGAAGTTGGACGCTCAACAGGACCTGTAGTTGTGGATTAGGAGGCGGCCCCTACAAGACTAGAGATGCAGAGGGAAAGGAGCAGGGTATGCAGTGCCCATCCTCTCTCTCCCCCACCCTCTGTTTGCTGTGAGTTTCTCTTATTGGCCCAATTCACCCGGAAGCCAGAAGACAAAGAGCGCCTGTAATTTACTCTGCAGGGCTCAACATTCTCAGGCACAGAGAATAGTAGAAGTGAAATGGAGTTGAGGGAGAGATGCAAATAGAGAAACACTAGCACCCTATATAAGACTGTATTTCATTTATAGTTTATTGGGCTTTTATTCCAGAAGCAATCATAGCAGTAATGGTTAACAAGAATCAAATAAATATTTAAATATGTTACAATTTACAAAGAGTCAATATGATATTTTTCAATTCATTAAAAATTCAAATGCCTATGAAGCTTCAAAGCAATTTAGATATTTTTAATCTATTATTCTAAAGAGGGGGTTTGCATGTTTGTACAGACCATTTATTTTTTTAAATTGTACGTTTACCTATGTCTGTTATATTGTCTTGAGGGTTTGAAGAAATTGCTATTCTGTTCAAGTGAGTAGTCTCAGACATTACTTGCTGATCTTTATTCCCAATCTTAAGTACTTTTTGGAGAGCCAAGATACATACAACTGTGCCTCATTATTGTTCAACAAGAAGCCACATCCCTGACTATCCTGTGCCTGATAGAGATCTTTGTACATTTCTCACTGACCTACAAGGTTGCTGTGTTGTCTGAGATTGTGCTTGGAGCTTGGAGTTGAAGTTCACTTCAAAACTCTTACTTGGAAGTTGCTGAAAATCAGAAATGATGTCAATTTAGCCATCTTCACAATAGTCACTAGAGACAGTTTTGGTTGATAAGGATGTGAGGTGAATTGTGCCATTATACCTCAGGCTGTGATTTTAACCAGACAGCACAGAACTTGCTTTAGCAAGAAAGCATCCAGAAGGTTATCTGTCCTGTTTTTAAGAATATTCTTCTAATATTTTTCTAATATTTTACAATCCTGTGCATAGATGCTAATTCAGATGATGTGCTGAACTGTTTCCCATCAAAAGAAATTATTTTTGTGCACTGCTTAATAATTGTGCAAGATAAGAAAATAAGGTGAATTTATTTTTTTCCAGAGCTGTAGAACAGTTGAGATGAGAAGGCTTACCTGCTTCCCAGTAACAGGGTCAATATTCTGGCACACATTCCTGGAGTTAGGAATCATTAATACATTTATAGCCACATTGCTTTAAGTAATATTTCTTTCCACTCCAGCGTAGGTAAACTCAAAGGCAGAGGAAAAAACAACTAAAGAAGAAAACTGGAATTGAATGATGACCTAGTCATTATCAACCTGTTTCAAATACCAAAAATGCCCAGCATTAAAAATCCCACAGAACATCTGAAGCAGACAGGACCTGCTGATAAAAAAAGATCCAACAGTCTTGACTATTCCAAAACAGAATTTTAGAGCTGAAAGGAAACAATGAGTGTCACTAATCTCCATCATTTCACTAGCGAGGACAATGAAGCATAATGGGTACTGCAGAATTGACCTCAACTTAAGGCAAAGGGGCTGGACTTTTGCATGCATAGGTCATTGAATGTAGGCCACCTAGAGGTGGAGGACAAGAATAACTTCCTGGGTGAGGCAACTTTCAGGGCAGCTGTGAGCCATTTGCAGCCAACTCTGAAATTGAGGGCTGGTGTACCAATCCAGTAATGGGACTCTGGGCAGGGCACCAAAAGCATCTTCCATGGAGTCAAAATTCAAACTCATGTCTCCAAACTTCTACAGACCTGCTTTACAGTAAGCTGTGTTGTCCAAAGGATACTTTCCTCTCTCCCACTTCTTATTAAACCTTAACCTCTTTTGCTTTCTTCCCTCTCATCTCTTGTAATAGTAAGCCAGGCAAAACAAATTGAACCACATTTATTTCCTCCTGCCCCTGTTTCTTCAGCCACTCATCATTGTGAGAAGCTGTGTTCAGTGTTCCTGACAACATCAGGTTACTGCTTCAGCATGCTGCACTATTTTGTGTCCTTGAAAAAGTATAGATTTTAGAATTATGTCAGTAATGATAGATCTAAAATTCACATTTACAGCCTAGGCCCCCAGCTCTTACTTCTTTCTTAACAGAAGGCAAGAAACAAAGTCTTTAGATCAAATGACTTCACTTGTAGACAACACCCTGAAAATGCAAAGATAATAGAAATAAAAAGCTGAACCAGAGGAGAAGATTCAAGTAATCACACACCTTAAAAAACAGAAGTCTGTGAATTCATTCTGGCAGACCTAAGTAGGTCAACTAATCAGTTGTTTACTGTGCTGTTGGATATGAAGCATGATAAACTAAGCAGGGAGGAAACTGTATGAGTTCCATCTCCATAACAACGAAGATGAGAACAATTACAAGAGACCCTTGCCAGCCACCTCCACAAAAGCAGTTTTAACCTCAGAGCAACGAGGAGTGACATAGCAAACTACTGCTGATGTCTCAATAACACAGGGCATTGAGCCAGGTAAAAACTTTCCCTTTTAGGGGAGTGAAGACTTTGATCCACGGACACATTTGCTGAACCAGCTGAAACCTTGAAGGGACTGAGCAAACTAGTGCAAGAATAATGTAAAATAGTAGAATGAGGATTTTAAAAGTAATTTAATTTTAGAATATACTGTGTTAAAGATGAGACAGCAAAATATTATAGTAAACTTTAAGAGACTGGTGCATTGTCAAGACTTACTGTATTATCAAAGCTATGTCTTATCTTAGACATGGTACTGTACATTATTGATAACTTGATATTAAGGCCTAAATAATGTTTTGAAATTAACTTTTGGTCCTTTTCTCTATCTTACTGAATATTCAAAATTTAAACTGAATTAAACCTTGAACTCTGTTTTTTCAAGTCATGATCAATCTCCTTTAGTGTTTTCAACAGTTCTCTTCAACAAACTTTTCAAAGCAATCTAGATAATTGTTTTACATTTATTTTTAAATGTATGAAAAGAACTTGCTTGAGTGATTTGTTTATAGATACTTTTGCCAGTGGATTAGGAAATTTATGTTTTCACATAAAATTATTTCTTTCATCCAACTAATCTGCTTTTTAGAAATTGACCCTGGACATTTGGACTTGATCTTTGATTTCACATTTCTAGACATTCTCCAGATAACTTGGTGATTCTCTGAGAAATTTTGAGTTTGGATTATTTTTTCCAAATATAGAATACATTTAAAAGAATTGCTAGTAGCAAATCCAATGTATCATTAATTACTGCTCAAACTCTGATAAATTATTGCCAACAGGATTCAAGCTTCTTATAATCACTTTCTCTCCTTCCTTCCAGCCCTGGTTCCTTATTCCTTGAATTTCTTTAGGCAGGACATTTTCATTGTATTGAGCAGCAGAGACTTGACATCTCCAACTGCAGCCAAATTCTACAAACCATCAAGAAAATAGTTTGCAAAGAAGTAAGAAAATGTCATTCAAGAAAACTTTCCTGGTTTGGGTGGACATAGCTAAAGTAGATTTGAATATCTGTCTTTGAAAGTCAAAATTTATACCAGGAAGCTCTAATGAAAATGGTGTCACTCAACAAATCTATATGCAAATTCATTCTAAACACTTAATTCATTGAAAACATCTGGAACATTATTAATTTCCTTTCATTATTTGCAACATACATAATGAAATTAAAAATTATAACTTAGGTTAGCCTGTTGTGAAGAGATTTGATTTAATGTTATCAGTCTTTAGAGGAGGCCTGCTCCTAATCACTTTTGTTGCCCTTTCAAGAACATCAAAGCACTATCTGGAGTGATGAGCGTATACCCTGTGATGCTGGGTCAGAAGCCCAGTCCAGCCTGCCCCACCTATCACTATCTATGTGTGAATTTGGTGAATTGCTGAGACTCTAAGCATTGGTTTCTCAATCTTTAAAAAGGGGTCATAAGTATATGAATAACTTCACTGGGCCTTAGTGAAGATCTGATAAATTAATGTGAGCAATGCCCTCTATCCAGTACCTGACACAGTAACTGGTCAATACATGATTGTTTGCCATGTTTGAAAAGTAAGCAGTATAATATTTTATTTTTTACTATACAGTACTTCGTTACAAAAAAAATGCAATTATGTAACTAGAGTTTAGTACAAATGCCTCCATCGACAAATAATTTTTATGTTTCTAGGATATAGAGCTGATTCTACTTCCTTCCATAGAATCCTTCAATGGTTTTCCACAATTTTGCCAAAAGCGTGCAAAACCCTCGTCATGATACACAAATTATCTCATCATCTTCCCTGTCCTCACTCCATATTTTCCCAGCTTTGTCCACTACCACTCCTGGCTTGAACAGATGCATCAGACACTGCCCCTTGTCCATGGCCATGTTCCTTTGTCTGAGCTATTGGGAGCCTTCGCTTTGCCTTCCTTTACTTTCTGTCGCACTTGTGCTCCTCTTTCATGATCCAACTCAAGCATCTTTTCTTCTGTGTAGTTTTTGTGGATGCTTCTCATTCCTTCTGGGTAGTTTCTGTGGATGCTTCTAAGCAAAACTAATTACTCTTTCCTTTATACTCACTTAAATTAGCATACAAGAAATTATACAATTGCCCCATTAAGCTTATGCATTTACTGATGGCAGGCATGGACTTTGTCCTGTTTGTTATGTCCTCAGCATTGAACACTCATCTTGACCCATGTACCTGTTAACTAATATTTGCTTTAACGAAAAAACTCATAACAGAATATATTTATTTACATTTTTTTTTTACTAGTTCTCACCACTTACATTGCTCCACTTGATCCAAACCATCATTGCTTCCTAGCTGGTCTCTCTTCATCTATCTCTCTTTCTATAGTCTGTTACTGACATGGTTTGGCTCTGTGTCACTACCTAAATCTCATCTGCAATTTTACTCCCCATGTTTCAAGGAGGAACCAGGTGGGAGGTGATTGGATCATGAAGCAATTTTTCCCATGCTCTTTTTGTGATAGTGAGTGAGTTCTCATGATATCTGATGGTTTAAAAGTCTCTCAGTCTCTCTCTCTCTCTCTCTCTCTCTCTCTCTCTCTCTCTCTCTCTCTCCTGCTGCCATGTGAAGAAGAATCTTGCTTCCCCTTTGCCTTCTGCCATGATTGTATGTTTTCTGGGGAGCCAGTCTTGCATAACTATAGGTTAATTAAACTTGTTTTTCTTCATAAATACCCAGTCTCAGGTAGTTCTTTATAGCAGTGTGAAAATGGACTAACACAGTTATCAAAACAATAGGGGTTTAATCTATGTCCTGTTGCTCACAACACAGAAAGCCAATCACTGAGCCAACAAGTATTGCCAGGGAAGAAGGCTTTATTCAGGTGTTGCAGCCAAGAAAATGAGAAATCAGTCTCAAATCCATCTCCTCAACTGGCTAAAATTAGTTTACAGTACAGAAAAAAAAAAAGTAACCATGTGTGGGGAAACAGGATTTAGGAAGAAGTACAGGTAAAATTATGATGAATGAGGGTTCTAGAGTCTCATTTTCCAGATGCAGTGATCTGGTAAATTTAAGTTTCTTGATACTGTCTGGGAGGCCTAATGGTTCATTTCCTGAGAAAGGAGCTCAGATAAAACAAATGTTAACTTTCTCAAGCTTTAAAACTGGGAGGGTCAATTTCTATGTTAATTCAAAATAAACCATGAACATCAGTTCCATAGGAAATTTGGGCTAGTTTCAAGTCTAGTCCCAGCAAAACAGCCAGACTGATACTCTGTACCCTCCAGTAGCTTCTCAATACTTTCAAAGTAAAGTTCAAAGTCATTACAGTGCCCTTAAGACATTAGTGATCAGACCCCATTGCCTCATGACTCTCATTTTCCTCCAGCTCTTGCCCTCTAATACATCACTCCATTTGTACTGACCTTATTTTCATTCCTTGAACACAGCAAGCATGCACTTGCCTCACAGCCTTGCACTTACAGTTCTCACTGCCTGGCAAGCTTTTCACTCACACATTTACACATCTTCACATCAACCTCTGCCACTTCATTTAGGTCACTGCTTCAATGGAAATTAATTATGGAACCCTCTCTGGTCACTTCATTTAAAATAACTCCACCATCAACAATATGCTCCAGCTGTCTACTTCTTTACTTTTCTCTCTAGCACTCATCTCTATCTCCTTTATATGTGATCTATTTAATTTTCCATTTACTTATTACTTGTCTTTCCCACTTGTATATAAGCACTTAATAAATACATGTTGCCGGAATTAATATTATATTTAATATTATGCTCATTATAGGATAATAGTCTCTTCTTTTGGCTAATTAATGGTTTTAATTTACCTACTGTCACCCCATCCCTATAATTTGTCTCTTCCTTTGTTATCAGAAAAAACTTGGAATGGGACAAAACTGAGAAATATACGTAAATTAAAGAGTCATATTTAGGAGGTTTTTCTGCTTCTAGCATGAAGGCAAGGGTCCTAGAAAATATTATAAAGTAAGAAATTGGTGTTTTTGACCCTCAGTTTTTTTATTCCTCTACATATCACCTTCCCTCTTATACCAGATACCTTTTTCATTTCAAGTAATCAGTACTCTGTATTCTTTCTCTTCGATTTGCTATTCTTAGTGACTTCCATTCTGATTACTGGCCCCTTCTATATTAGACACTCATGGAAATACTGCTTGCTTTCTACCTACTGGGAAAAACTCTCAGAAAGCATCAAACATTCATGCATACTAAATCGTAAGAGGATTTGAATTTTTCCAGAGATTAAAGTCTTAAAATAGAACACTAAAATTCTGCCATGGATTATGAAACATCAACAGGAATGAACAGGAACTAATTTTTTTATGTTAGTCTTGTTAGCCCTGAAGTCAGAGTTCTAGGAGGTTTTCTCCCCAGCGCTAGTACTAAACAAAACCGAAAACTAATTAACCTTCTCAAGAATTGAGACCTAGCTTTTGCTACCTAGAAGAGTGTCATGTATACAGTACGTAATGTGTAAATGTGTATTCTTTATTTTAGAGTGAAGATTTTTATGGCTCTGTGGACGCTAATAAACTTTAGAAGAAAATTTTACAAAATTTCTCCAGTTATTTATGAAGCTAAATAGCTTCTTAGCCATTTTCCCCATGATTTTCATATATTTTCCTGGTACAAGCTTCCTAGTAATATTCTGTATATGCAGATCAGAATAAAATGATATCTTCTTCCCAAGGCAATGGGGGAATATTTTATAGAATTTTTGAAAGCACTTTCACATGATAACATCAAGTTCCTCTTGACCCTCATGTAGGGAAGTTGAGTGATTTGTCCAAGGTAACAGAGCTGGTTACCTTGTAACCAGCTTGGGTGATGAATCTTACCCAAGAACCATGTGGGAGGGCTCTTGGTGCTGCATCAGCCTCATATGTAAAAGTGATGTTACTGGCCTACCATTGGCAGGACTTATATTTTGATTTCCTTTTCCAGAAACTGATGAATTTGCTTTGATCCACCCACAAATCCCTAGCTTTATTATGCCTGCAAAATAAGGTTTTAAAAAAGTATTCAATTAATTATGTAAGAACAGCAATTACATAAGACCTAGAAGTGACCAAGTGTTTTGACCTTCTATAATAAGATGCTCTAACCAACTCATTTTCACAGAAATCTTACATGCAGGGCAGCAATCAACAGAGTACCAGGTAATAGTTCCAGAAATACTGACCAGTTAGAAGGGACTGGTCCTAACAGATGTTTGATTTTAGCTTTGGTTTTGGTAGCTCTATTTGTCATTCCTAATTTTTTTTAAAGTTATAATGTATTTTTATTATACCAAAGTTTCTAGATGAGGGGCAAAGATTTTCTTAAGGCAATTAATAAATGATGAAATTGTCTTATAAATATTTTATGGCAACTGAATTTGATTAAATCAAAATTGCATTTCTGCACTGTGTTTTAAAAACAGTGTTTTTTTCAAACTCTAATTTAGTGAAGACTATAGGAAAATAATTAAATGCTAATAGGGGAACTGAGGCAGAAAAGCTTATTCAGCATGAAAAGACTGCTTATTGAATCACTAAGCAGGTCAGAAATAAAGTATATTTTTTCTTTTCAAATTCTTCCTGTACACAGGCCATTTGTTAACATGGAACACTGCTGTCACATTAGCCATTGTGGATTATGACTGCTATTGGCAGGTTGAGTTAAATTCCTATTAAACATTCTTTTAGAGATTTGTATCACATGTTTTCAGATCTCTGGAGTTGCTCTTAGGTGGTGTTCTGTAATTTGGGTAGGTAGGGATATAAATGGCCCCAAACATGTCTTGATTTTAGGCAATAAACTACAGATAAGATAGGTTGTGTTCTCAAGAAATACTTTATAACCAAAATATAACTTTCCCATTATTTAAATAAAATTTTATTGAATTCTCAAAATACAAGTATCACATAGAATATTTGGAGGGTAGAATATTAATACTCAAAATAAATTTCTACATGATTTTCTCTAACTACTCTACCCTGTTCTCTTTACATTAAGAAATCAGGAGATGGTAAACACTCTATGGATGCAATCATTTCTTTATCATTGGTAAAATATAACTTCAAAGTAAACTAATCTGTTCTTTCTTTTACTCCCATAGTACTTAATTTACTTCTTAACTAACATATCATGCATTGGAATTTCTTTAGAAAATAACATTGTGATGGTGACTCAGTACTGAATACTGTGAAACATTGTATAGCTAAGTATGTTCCATGGAGTAACAGCATCAGAGTAAGCTGGATTGGCTATTAAGGTACAGATCTCTGGGTCCCCATACAGTATAAGTCTTCTGCATAAATTTTCCAAGGCTTGAACGCAGCAATCTGCATTTTTAATAGCTCCAGAGTGACACATATGCTAGGAAATTACTAACTTGCTGCCATAACTCTCATTCTGTTCACTGCCTTAGAAACAGTGAAAGGGGAAAATATTAGAGTAAAAGAACGCCCTCAACTGTTGGCAAAAGCATTAGATAAGCAGTGTTCAGTGTAGCAAGAGCCTAAACAATGTAATAACATTACAGGTATAAAGTAAGGCAACCTTTCTATAGGATATTGTTAAAAACATACATTTCCTGGTATAAAATACCTTGCTCAGAAAGGAAAAAGTGAAAATAAAATA
This sequence comes from Saimiri boliviensis, assembly GCF_048565385.1. Taxonomy (NCBI): domain Eukaryota; kingdom Metazoa; phylum Chordata; class Mammalia; order Primates; family Cebidae; genus Saimiri; species Saimiri boliviensis. The sequence continues at coordinate 43,407,779 of NC_133458.1, forward strand.
GTAAAGAAATTTTAAAAAATTGATCATCAATCACACATATATTAGAGATCACTTCCCCTACACAGTTTTGTAAGTTTTGCTTTGTGTAAATCACGAATGCACATGAGTCTTTTGATCATTGTGTATTTTTACAATTTAATGCCTAAATTTTTCATTGAAAATTCTAGCCATGAAAATAATTAATATTTAATTGGAAAAAGTCACCATGTTACACCGTGAGTTAAGATAATATGAACACTAGCAGGAGTTAATTGTAAATACTGTGCATGAAGAAAACAAAGCAATGTGTGGGGAAAAAAGAGAGAAATGGATTAAAAAAGACATAGACAAAAGTAAATGAGTAAGCTTCTTGAAAACCTGTAACTCACATTGACCTGGCATAGGGTGTCAGAGCAATGTTTTCCAAAGATAAAACAATCCTCTTGAAATATTTTCTGCAATGGAATGACACAAAAAGAGAGCCAAATTGTAAGCGAATTCCCATTCACAATTGCTACAAAGAGAATAAAATACCTAAGAATACAACTAACAAAGGATGTAAAGGACCTCTTCAAGGAGAACTACAAACCACTGCTCAAGGAAATAAGAGAGGACACAAACAGATGGAGAACATTCCATGCTCATGGTTAGGAAAAATCAATATCATGAAAATGGCCATACTGCCCAAAGTAATTTATAGTTTCAATGCTATCCCCATCAAGCTACCAATGACCTTCTTCATAGAACTAGAAAAAACCACCTTAAACTTCATGTGGAACTAAAAGAGATCCCACATAGCCAAGACAATCCAAAAAGAACAAAGCCAGAGGCATCACGCTACCTGATTTCAAAGTATACTACAAGGCTACAGTAATCAAAAGAGCATGGTACTGGTACCAAAACAGAGATGTAGACCAACGGAACAGAACAGAGGCCTTGGAGGCAATGCCACACATCTACAACCATCTGATCTTTGACAAACCTGACAAAAACAAGCAATTGGAAAAGGAGTCCCTGTTTAATAAATAGTGTTGGGAAAACTGGCTAGCAGTGTGCAGAAAGCAGAAACTGGATTCCTTCCCGACACCTTACACTAAAATTAACTCCAGATAGATTAAAGACTTAAATATAAGATCTAACTCCATAAAAACTCTAGAAGAAAACCTAGGCAAAACCATTCAGGACATAGGCATAGGCCAGGACTTCATGACTAAAACACCAAAAGCTTTGGCAACAAAAACCAAATTAGACAAACGGGACCTAAATAAACTCCAGAGCTTCTGTACAGCAAAAGAAACAATCATTAGAGTGAACCAGCAACCAACAGAATGGGAAAAAATTTTTGCAATCTACCTATCTGACGAGATAATATCCAGAATATACAAAGAACTAAACAGATTTACAAGAAAAACACAAACAAACCCATCCAAAAGTGGGCAAAGGGTATGAACAGACACTTTTCAAAAGAAGACATATATGAGGCCAACAAACATGAAAAATTCTCATCATCACTGGTCATTAGAGAAATGCAAATCAAAACCACATTGAGATGCCACCTCATAGCAGTTAGAATGGCAATCATTAAAAAATCTGGAGACAACAGATACTGGAGAGGATGTGGAGAAATAGGAACACTTACACTGTTGGTGGAAGTGTAAACTAGTTCAACCATTGTGGAAGACAATGTGGTACTTCCTCAAGGACCCAGAAATAGAAATTCCATTTGACTCAGCAATCCCATTACTCACTATATACTCAAAGGATTATAAATCATTCTATTATAAAGACACATGCACATGTATGTACGTAAGTGGCACTGTTTATAATAGCAAAGACCTGGAACCAATTCAAATACCCATCAATGATAGACTGGACAAGGAAAATGTGGTACATATACACCGTGGAATACTATGCAGCCATAAAACATGATGAGTTTTTTTCCTTTGTAGGGACATGGATGAATCTGGAAACCATTATTCTCAGCAAACTGATACAAGAACAGAAAATCAAACACTGCATGTTCTCCCTCATAGGTGGATGTTGAACAATGAGAACACAGGGACACAGGGAGGAGAGTATCACACACTGGGGTCCGTTGGAGGGGGCAAGGGAGGGACAGTGGGGTGGGGGGTGGGGAGGTCAGGGAAGGATAACACAGGGAGAAATGCCAGATATAGGTGACGGGGGCATTGAGGCAGCAAACCACATTGCCATGTGTGTATTTATGCAACAGTTCTGCATGATCCACACATGTACCCCAGAACTTAAAGTACAATTAAGAAAAAGAAATGAAAAGAAAACAGTATGTGTGCACATGTGAGTGGCAGTCACCAGAAAATATCTAAGAAAATGAGACACTTTACCAGTTCTAAGTACCTGTTGTAAAGAAATCATGACATTTATGGATTTTACATTCATAGTTTTCACTATTGTAAAGTGACCTGGGTCCTTGGCATGCAGTAATCTGTAATTTTAATGAGGCACGATTTGAATTGCATGTGTTGAAAGAGTGAGGTGTCAGACACAGTCCTGCAGTCTGTTTGAGCACCTAAGCACTGCCTGGCAATGATTGTTTTTACACATGTGTGGTAATGCTCATGCAATGATACAAACTGCATCACCTTTCCTGGCACCTAAAAGCTTTCAGAGCTGGTGATAGAAGAAAAAGTCAAAAAGTCAAAGAAACAGATACCTCTATGAGAAAGCAGAATTTTAAAATTAAATAATGACATATCTTTGAAAAAAGAAACTCAGTTTGTGATACATGAAGAGTAGAGCCTGCCAGTTAAGCATATGAACTTTGGAGCCACACTTCTTGATGCTAATCAAACTGATTTCTGATAAATTCCCAGAAGTGAATGCCTTAGTTTTTTTCCCCATCTGTAAAATCAGGATAATGGTAGTGTATCTCTCAAAGGCTTACTTACGAGGGTTTAAACAAGTAAACATTTATAAAGGACATATAAATAAGTGAATACTTACAAACAAGTAAATATGTATTTGCTTCATTTATTTGGACTTTAAATGAGTAAATATTGGACTTATTTGGACTTTCAATTAGTAAATATTTATAAAAGGCCAATAAAGTGTGGTGCAAAAGTAATTGTGGTTTTGGACTGTCCCGACCTGCAGGACAACAACAGGAGCCCGAAGGGAGGGAGTGGGGATGGATGGGCAGGAGACTCGAAGAATGGAGACAAGACAGGAGTCTGATCAAGTCTCGTTTATTGTTGCTGAGCTCACAGCTTAAATAGGCCAGGCAGGGAGGCGGGGCAAAGGAAGCTTGCAGTTGGGAAATTCCGGCCAGGTGTGCCAGGTGCCGCTATCAGCCTCGTGCCGTCCACGGGCTGGACCTGAATCATCAGGACTTGAGCCTCCCACAAGCGGCACCTGGGCTCTCTTGGCCCCAGGATTTGGCCTGTGCTGCTGCCCACAGGTCCCCCTTTTTTATTTTATTTAGAAATTAGGCTGAGTGGTAGTTATGCCCGCGGGAACCGTGCCTGTCTTAGGTCAGAGGACCCCACATGAGAGAACATTGACTCCTTATCCATCATGGGGAGGGGAAAAACGTTTTCCTCCTTATCTTAGGCGGAGTGTCCTTACTCATGCTCCTCAGTTGCCCGTCATTGGCTAACCGGTTCAGCTCGCCGGGTGACCTGAGAGGAAAGGTATCAAGCTCCATCTCTAGGTCTGCCATCTCCAGCCTGTGGTAATGGACCTGAATGGGCTGCATCTTTATGGCCTCAATTTGTGATCCTAAGAAGCTCCTGAGTTTGCTGAGTATAACAAGACCGATTAGACAATAAGACAAGGAGGGAAAGCAATCAGGATAAATAATACCATGTTGTTGACTCCTAAAAAGGGAAAAGATAGAAGACCCTCAGGGCTCGATGTCATCCCTGGGTGGAGTTGGTTTTTCGGATTTTTTGGTATCTACTTGCTTTACAAGTCTCTCGGGAAGCCACCTGATAAATGCACGCATCCCCTTTTACCTTTCCTAGTTTGATTTTTTTCTAATTGCTCAATAAGTTCCTGATGTTCAGTTTCAAGCTTTATTTGAGTTTTAAGATATTCTATTTTAGATTGGATTTCTTTTTGAGGGAACCAGGGACAAACGTCCTTAATATAATCAAAATATTTAATTAACCGGTTTACTTTCACCTTTACTCCTCGCGCCTTTAATGCTATGCTGAGTTCTTCTACAAACAACTCATGCTTACTAATTTCCTGACCCATAATATCGTCGTCCACTTACCAGAGAGCAAGGCCGCAGCAGGTTCCCGTGGTGACTCCTCCTCTGGATTTCTTCCTTCAATCCGGCCGGCTTCGACGACGTCCCTCACTGTGTCCCTCTTACTTCGGGTCCCTGTTCGGGCGCCAAACTGGCCCGACCTACAGGACAACAACAGGAGCCCGAAGGGAGGGAGTGGGGATGGATGGGCAGGAGACTCGAAGAATGGAGACAAGACAGGAGTCTAATCAAGTCTCGTTTATTGTTGCTGAGCTCACAGCTTAAATAGGCCAGGCAGGGAGGCGGGGCAAAGGAAGCTTGCAGTTGGGAAATTCCGGCCAGGTGTGCCAGGTGCCGCTATCAGCCTCGTGCCGTCCACGGGCTGGACCTGAATCATCAGGACTTGAGCTTCCCACAAGCGGCACCTGGGCTCTCTTGGCCCCAGGATTTGGCCTGTGCTGCTGCCCACATTGGACCATGAATTTTAACTCATTATAACTAGACTCAAACACATCTTTATTAATCAAAATAGGAACCATCATAATCAACACATTTTTGACAATGAGAAATAAATTTGTTTATTCCTGTAGCAAAGAAATCTGTGCTTCAAGATTTGATGAACTCTTGGTAAGCATTTTCTGCATTCTGCTGGTTGTGGAAGTGTTTTCCCTGCAAAAAGTTGTCGAGATGCTTGAAGAAGTGGTAGTCGGCTGGCGAGAGGTCAGGTGAATATGGCCGATGAGGCAAAACTTCATAGCCCAATTCATTCGACTTTTGCAGCGTTAGCTGTGCCATATGTGGTCACACATTGTCGTGGAGAAGAACTGGGCCCTTTCTGTTGACCAATGCCAACTTCAGGCATTGCAGCTTTCAGTGCATCTCGTCAATTTTCTGAGCATACTTCTCAGATGTAATGCTTACTCTAGGATTCAGGAAGCTGGAGTGGTGTAGTGGATCAGACAGGCAGCAGACCACCAAACAGTGCAAGGCTGTGTGTGTGTGTGTGTGTGTGTGTGTGTGTGTGTGTGTGTGTTTGCAAGTTTGGCTTTGGGAATCGCTTCGGAGGTTCTTCTTGGTCCAATCACTGAGAGGATCATCACTGGTTGTCATATAAAATCCGCTTTTCGTCCCACGTCACAATCCAATCAAGGAATGTTTTGTTGTGTAAAATTAGAGAAGACAAAACTTCAAAAAAACATTTTTTTTAAATTTCCATTCTCTCATAAGGCACACACTTACTGAGCTTTTTCACCTTTCCAATTCGCTTCAAATGCCAAACAACCATAAAATGGTAGGTGTTACATTCTTCAGCAACTGCTCATGTAGTTGTAAGAGCATCAGCCTCGGTGTTGCTCTGAGTTGGTCATTGTCAATGGCTGGCCTCTATGCTCCTCATCTTCAAGATTCTTGTCTCCTTTGCCAAACTTCTTGAACTACCACTGCACTGTACATTCATTAGCAGTTTCTGGACCAAATGCATTGTTGATGTTTTGAATTGTCTCCACTGTTTTATGACCCATTTTGAATTTGAATAAGAAAATCATTCAAATGCCCTGGTACAGTGGCTCATGCCTGTAATCCCAGCACTTTGGGAGGCTGAGGTGGGTAGATCACCTGAGGTCAGGAGTTCAAGACCAGCCTGGCCAACATGGTTAAACCATGTCTCTAATAAAAATACCAAAATATTAGCCGAGTGTGGTGGCAGGTACCTGTAATCCCAGCTACTCAGCAGGCTGAGGCAAGAGAATCCCCTGAACCCTGGAGGCAGAGGTTGCAGTGAGCTAAGATTGTGCCACTACACTCCTGCCTGGGCTACATAGTAAGGCTCTGTCCAAAAAAAAAAAAAAGAAAAAGAAAAGAAAGAAAGAAAGAGAAAGAAAATCACTTGAATTTGCTTTTTGTCTACATCATTTCCATAGTCTAAAATAAACATAAAATAAACAGCAAGTAATTAGGCATTAGCCAAAAAAAAAAAAAAAACCAAAAACAAAACAAAAAAAAAAACCTTAAAGCAAGAAGTGCCTATGAAAATGATATAACCACATTTGTTTAAGAATATATTCCAATATCAAATGGCAAATTCCAACAATACAAAAACTGCAATTACTTTTGCACTAACCTACAGAAGTGCCAGGGACAAGGTGCTATAGCAGTGTTTATTTCAATAAATTCAAATAGAATTAGTATGACTATTTTAGGGCATGTTACAGCCAGAGTAAAGAGAAAATCAGATGTTCTCTCTTTCTCTCATCAAGTAAGAGAGAAAGACTTAGTAACATTTGCAAAGACTATTTGTGGAGGAGGCATGTGTATCTTGAAGGAAAAATGACTTTCAAAATTGCTAGGACTGAATAGAAAATATCATTTTTGTGATTCTGGAAGTATTTACAGGAAGAATCTTCTCTGAAGAACAAACATTGAGCTGATAAGAACAATCAATAATTTCAATTGAGAAAAGTTTTATGTGCTAAAAAAATATGAAAAGAACTTCATGGAATACTCAACTGATTGAAAAATGCATACATCTGCCTTTAGGATGAATAGAAACTTTATTTTCCTGAAACAACATTATCTAGGAGACACAGATATTGTCTTGATCTTCCCCTTTTTGCTTTGTCAAGTGCATTCCTAAGCACTTGATAAATAAATGAACACAACCATAATAATAACTTGACTGTACACAGTCCATTTTTTAAAGAATCTGTATAAGCATAAATCATACATTCTCCCCATCCATCCTGCCAGCAAGTCAATGAGGTTGGCCTTCAAATGGGACTCTGGTGCATTCCAATTTGCAGGCAAGAATTATTCTCCAGATTGGTGTGTACAAATGCTCAATTCTTATTTTTAACTTTGCTAGGATTAGTACCATCAATACTTAATAGAGGTGGCAGCTAAATGCTTCATTTGTTCAGGACAGAGCTTCACACTCATAAACTACTGTCCAACTGCAATTTCCCTCTTAAGCAATTCACCTTAAGATAATTATTTCCCTGCAGTTGTGTTTAAATCACAGTTTTAACAGGTCCATATGGCTTGTTCTAAAAAAAAACATAACTTGAGATATAAATGATACATGGTGGCTGATCTGATTGATCTTCATAACCAAGGTATCTAATTGCTCTGTACAAGAAAATATAAACATCGTGTGAGATCAGTCACCCTAGATTCCCCTCAGCAGTCAAAGGATGCATGCTGTTCCTGCTCCTTTGCTTCTCCAGGACTGAAATACTTTTAGGAGAATATTCTGAGTGACATACAATCAGAAAACTATTCAAGCTGTGACCCCCAGCTAAATTCCTGTTATTATCTCTACGCCGTTTAATAACTAGCAGCAGGGTCCAATAGCTGTTCTCTCACTGTGCTGTTGGCCGCCTACCTGCTTCCACCATTGCCAGTAACATGCTGGTGGAAAGACTAAAGTGGTAGCTGAGGCCACTCTGTCCTTCAAGGTTTACATAAAATTAAAACTGAAATTGCATAGTTTTCTTATTGCATAGTTTTCCTATATTTCTGAGAATTTCTGTGGCCTAAATCTTTGCGGCCACTTCTAACTCTGAATTTCTTCAGTTTCCTAGATTCTGACACTTATGTCGTGTAGCCATTCTCTTCCTTCTTCTCTGTGAAGGTCCAGATATGGACCTGAGGCCCTTTCTCTGATTTATCCCAACCTACTCACTCAAGGTAATCATGGTAGCACTGAAAGTTTGCAGCACCAGGATTTTTTATTCACGTTAGAATGTTTACATTTTAATATGGATACTTAAACACTGTTCAGCCTCCTCTCTTTTAGAATGCTCACTCCTTTCTCAGATGCCCCTACTTATTCTGCACAGTATTTAGCTTACCATTCTGACCCAAGACCTGACACTAGATGTCTACCAGTCCTGCTAGGTGACTCCTGCTCCAAATGGCACAAAAGAACTAGTAGATTGTTTGAAGTTTCAGAATTTCCTTTTTTCATACTAGTCTCTGTACATGTTTCCCTGATCACTTCTCCCTCCTATAAATATTCATAGTGACCCATTTACAGCAGGTGTAATAAGTAATACCCTTTAGGGACACTTGGACTAACAAAGTGGTTTGAATCCTTTGACTCAACTGTCAAGTTTGTTTTAAAAAATACTTTAGGTGGTCCAAACTAATTGAGTCAAACAACTGACTACCTTTCTTCCTTTCTTTTTCCTTCCCTTTCTTCCTTCGTCCTTTTTCTGCATAACCACTAAAACCAATTTTCAAATTGTATTCCAACTTGTAGGATAGGAGGATATCTGGATCTTATAAATGTATGTCTATAACTTCTAAACTCCCAGGTCCCTTCAAGTATATTACTGTCAATGTACTTCTGTAAATGTACAGAGTCTACATTTAGTTATTTTTTCACATGTCTTGGTGAGTTGAACTTCAGTTTCTAACTCCAAATGGACAAAATTAAAGAAATGAAATGTCTTATACCCTATGTTTGCCCATGCCATGACCAACAAAATCAGATCTCAGTAACTTTGGCAAAAACATAATTTCTCTAGTCGGCTCCTATTTTCTTAATAAAAACTCCATGTATCTCAAATCCCTCCTAAATAATGCCTGAGTCATGTCTCACCTTTTTGTCAGCAACTACCTGAACAGGGACCACTTTCATCCTCTCCTGCTCAGGTCTGTGTCCTTGGAGCAACGTCTGCTACTAAGGATCCTGATGCTACAACCAAGGGTACCATGACTTGTGCCTGGGATCCTTGCTCTGCTCCATCCTCTTTCATTCTAAATAGAAATAAGCAAGGCTTCCTGTTCAGATTGTCCTGAGCTGAACTTCTTTTCCCATCTTTAGTAAGCCTTTGTGACATGTTCAGCAATTCAGGTTTATTGCCTGATGCTTTCTCTATCTTGCTGTGATTTTAGTAAAGCGGCTTTTAAATTTTATTCTCATATGTAATCTCCTCCTTCCAAAATGTACAGTGTATTAGACTGGGATACAGGTATAGGTCCTGTTCTCAGCTCCAGCTGGCCACTGCTTATTCCATTTTGTCTTTAGAAAAGTCTTGTGCTCTTCTGATGTCCCCAGAGATCCTAACCACAAGACTTTAAAGATGTCCAGATCTTCAATTAATGAGCCCACAGAACAAGACTTGATTACATTTAGCACCACAGGCTTACAAAAAATGGTAGGAACACTACAATTTGACCCAGAAATCACATTACTAAGTATATGCCCCAACCAAAAAAAAGTTGTTCTACTAAAATATGTACTCATATGTTCACCACAGCATTATTCATGATAGCCAAGACATAGACTCAATCCAGATGCCCATCAATGGTGAACTGGAATAAAGAAAATGTGCTACATACACACCATTGGATAACACGCAGCCACAATAAAGAATGAAATCATGTCCTTTGCAGCAACACGGATGCAGCTGGAGGCTAATTTCCTATGTGAGTTAATGCCAGAACAGAAAACCAAATACCATATATTCTTACTTATAAGTGGAAGCTACATAATGAGTACATACCAATATAAAGATGAGAACAATAGATGCTAGAGACTACCAGAGCAGGGAGGTTGTGAGAGTTACAGAAGGTGGCTTGACAATCTTAGGTGGTATGTAACAAATTCTTTCGAGGCCAACAAACATATGAAAAAATGCTCATCATCACTGGTCATTAGAGAAATGCAAATCAAAGCCACATTGAGATACCATCTCACACCAGTTAGAATGGCAATCATTAAAAAATCTGAAGACAACAGATGCTGGAGAGGATGTGGAGAAATAGGAACACTTCTACACTGTTGGTAGGAGTGTAAATTAGTTTAGCCATTGTGGAAGACAGTGTGGTCATTTCTCAAGAATCTAGAAATAAAAATTCTATTTGATCTAGAAATAAAAATCCTATTTGACCCAGCAATACCATTACCGAGTATACACCCAAAGGATTATAAATGTTCTATTATAATGACACATGCACACATATGTTCATTGTGGCACTGTTTACAATAGCAAAGACCTGGAACCAACTCAAATGCCCATCAATGATAGACTGGACAAAGAAAATGTGGCATATATACACCATGGAATACTATGCAGCCATGAAAAACAATCAGTTCGTGTCCTTTGTAGGGATATGGATGAAACTGGAAATGACCATTCTCAGCAAACTGACACAAAAACAGAAAATCAAATACCACATGTTCTTACTTATAGGCAGGGTGTTGAACAATGAGAACACATAGACACAGGGAGGGGAACGTCACACACTGGGGTCTGTTGGGAGGTGGGGGCTAGAGGAGGGACAGTCGGGGGAGTGGGGAAGTTGGGGAGGGATAACACTGGGAGAAACGCCTGATGTAGGTGATGGGGGATGGAGGCAGCAAACCATCATGGCATGTGTGTACCTATGCAACAATCCTGCAAGATCTGCACATGTACCCCAGAACTTAAAGTACAATTTTTAAAAAGTTTAAATGGCTTTTGAGTATTGTTAAATGTGTGAATTCATTAAATGTTTTACTTTTAATTTCTTATATATTGGACTATGCTCACTGCCTGGATGACAGGATCATTTACACACCAAACCTGCACATGCACCCCCTAAACCTAAAAGTTGGAAAAAAATCATAGGAATATGAAGTTGCCTCATATCAGTTTTCAAACTGTTTCATACAACCTGACCATCATTGTACAACTGTTTAAACCATTGAAGTTATGAGGGAGGTCACCTATGCGATGCTATAGGTGTCCATGTTTCTTCTTTATTGCCAATGTGCATTGCAAATGTTGTAAAATAATGAAATATTAGAATCATAAGAATGTTTACAATTTTATTTCATTTTTTACTGTTTTCATCTTCGCAATCTGTTCAGTGCAGTGTGTTCTCTGCATATTTACAATATTCATTTACAATATCTTTGCTTTTCTCTTTAGTGTCCCAAGATACTATAATAGAGCCTAAGTCTACACACACTGAAGTAGTGATAGATTAAAAGACAAATGTTTACCTGTGCCAAATGAACTGATTAAATGGCTGTTTCTTTAAAAGAAAAAAAAGCCAAAGTACAAAAGCTAAGAGATTCAAAAAGAAAGAGACATTTTCTATTTCCTAATATCACTTTATATACATAGGTAATGTTGAAGTGTCGAAAGATAATTTCTACATAACATTTTAAAAATGCGAATCTGGGGATTATCTGAATATTCTATGTGTATGTTCAGGAGGCAAAATTATTTTCTCTACATTATAAGCTTTTGTCAATGCCATTAAAATTGATCTCTTCCTCTTCACCTAATGTGACTAATAATTTAAGGTAGCTCAATAATAATTATTTATCCTACATGTAACTCCTAAATAAAAGATACACAGGTTTTCAAAAGGATAGGTAATAGTAAGTTTATGGTGCGAAACCTGGCAGACAATATCTTAACGAAATAATAAGCTATCTAATAGCATATGCTCCTGATATGGTATGAAGAAAAGGGAACATCACCTGTGTGGTTTTCTTCTTCAAACCCTAACTTCAGAACATTCATGAGAAAATATAAGGGAAACCCAAACTGAGAGACATTCTACAAACTACTTGACCAGGACTCTTCAAAAGTACCAAGGCCACGAAAGGGAAGAGCAGGAAACAGTCACATAGCTGAAGAGATTAAGGAGATATAAAGACGAAGTGCAATGTGGTATCCTAGCCATCTAGGAAAAGAACACCATGCAAGAACTATGGAATCTTCGTGAAGGCTGTAGTTTGGTTAATAGTATTGTGCCAATGTTCATTTCTTAGCTTTTATAAGTATATCAAGGTTATGTAGAAAGTTAACATTAGAGGAAGCTGGGTGAAGTGTATAAAGAAACACTCTGTGCTATATTTGCAACTCAAAGATAAAATTATTTCAAAATAAAATGTTTATTTTAAAATGAACTTCCAACTCTGAAAGATGATGATAAGTTTGTTCATGAAACTTCAGTAAAATATCAAGAGTGGGATGCAAGAAGTTCAGTTCTGTTATATATCTATATCTATATCTATAAACTATATATATATATCATCTATACCTACCCCTAAAGAGAGAGATAGACATATACAAATAGACACACACATACACACAACACAACACACACACACACACTAGCTTTTTAATAAGCATGAGATGGCAGGGCTAGGAAGTGTGTTCTGCTTTAGTATAGGCAATAAGATGCACATAAACTTTAAAGTCCTCGTGAAATCTAAGATTTCTGTTTAATATTTATGATAATTCTTTCTTTCCTAAGCCCATTAGCTCACTTCTCCATAATGCATCAGTTCAGAGTGACATCTATAAGTGTTTCTTGCCAGATTTTTCCCTCTAAAATTCGTATTCCTTATCCCATCTGGCTTTGCAAATACATGAAATATATATGTTGCATCACATTATTTAAAGCAGCTTCCAATGACATTCACTGACTGCAAGCATGGCTTAACTGTTCCAACATCTGATGCAAATGGCTTCTTTAATTCTCCTTGGATCAAGCCACTCATCTTTGGGTCTGACTGTTGCTTATCATCATCTGTGGAGCAGTCTGCTCTACTTTTCTTCCGTCTGTTCAGGCTTAGGCAAGCTTACTGTTGAACAATTGCATTCTTGCTATTGCCAAAATAGGTTTTTTTTATGTAATTTTACACAGCAGAACTGCTCCCCTGACAGTAGCCACCCCACTAAATCCAAGCTCATCAGACTCACTGTAATAGCAGTGGAAGAGATAAAGCCAAGACTCCTTTAAGTGTTGACATCAGGAAACAAAGATGCAAACCCTGAGAGTACAAATTTCTGTTTTTTTACCATTCAGGACTAGATGACCAATTCAGAAAAAAGGGGAGGTACCACATTATCATCTGTGATATTCATTCAGTTAAATTTAAAATGCCATTACAAAAATAATATTTGATCTTAACCATAAATGCCATATATCTAGCCATGTCTGAGGGCTATGAAGCAGTAATGGTTTTCGGGATATACAAATCTCTCTATGAATATCAATTTAAGATGAGCTTGTATCTGTTTTCCTTTTGACAGAGGATGAAAGTGATTGTTCACTTTTTGCATTATACATTGCAGCTTTCAAAGTGATCTGATAATATGTATGCATCCAAAAAATTGGGAATAAAATGTTTCAGGAATTTACCAAATGACTAGCAACTTTGAGAGAACACATTGATGTATGGCTGTTCTCTTGTACTGATATTTAAAGGAAGAAAAATGGGGCAGTCTTGTTCTCGTCACTGAGACTTGGAAAGAGATGCTACTGCATTATTCCTTGTTTTATGTTAATATGTATTCCTTGTTTTATTTTAATAAGATTATGTGAGAAGCCCGAGACCAGATAAAAATATGATATTGTCATTTGTGAAATATTATTTTCCTTTATCTACATCACATCTGAAAATAATGATACTGCAAATGTCATTTGTTTTGTATTTTGTCTTACATTTTATACTTAAACTCTTATGTGATTTTGATCTAATAAAAACATAACTCAGGAAAATAAATCAATGGCATACATTTTATCAAAATGAACTTGTGATACTTTACGTAATTCAATAACTTTCTAGTAGACCACAGTAAGACATAATATTCCCATGGGGACAGATTCACAATCTTAGAGAAAATGCTTACCTAACTGATAGGCAGCACAAAGAAACACACCAGGAATGTTCTTGGGGAAGAGAATATCCCAGCAGTGTATGGTCTGACTCACTTGGCCTGTTTCATCCAGAGGAAGAAAGCAAAATGGGCCTGATATGCCCAACATATACTTCATCAACAGTGAGCATTTTCTTCTATATCTGCCAAAGCAGAACAAACCAATCTGCCTACCACTCCTTGCTATACCTTATTAGGGAACAAAAGCAAAGTACTTATCAGTCCTCTAAAGAAATGATGTAAGAGGTAAATAAGAGGTAAACATCTTACTCTGTTCAGTTCACTTACCTCTTATAGTTATTGTAAACAATAGCTTTATTATTATTGTAAACAACTTTATAATAAATAAAGTTATCGTTCTTCTATAAAGTTATTAGAAGACTGGTAAGAAAATGTATTGTTGACATTAAATAAAAAAAAGCTTAATATGTATAGATTGCTATGCAGAAATTACATTGCATTAATGAAGTGGATATTTCTGTTACACTATGGGTCAATGTGGCACAGATGACTAGTGTCCAACAAAACTTTATACTCTCTTTACTATGGAAAATTCAGTACTGTAAGCTATTGACTCTCCAAGGAACTACATTTTCCAGACTGCCCTTATAGCCAAGAACCATGTAATTAGTTCTCTCCAGTGGAAGTCACTTCCATGCTGGGATTTTTTTTTAATTCTCTATTATCTTTTTGTCTCTTTATCTAAGATCCCCTAAGTGATGTCAAAGCCACAAAATAGAAGTAACCTAGGTCCCTGATTTATTACATGGAGGAAACTTCCTACCTCCAGGAACACCAATGTAGAACTGTCAAACTTACTAGGAATAAGCTTTTATCACATTAAAATGCTAAATTTACAGTTAAGTTATTACAGCAAAAACCCTATCTTACACAGTTAGGTACTGATCCAACAACACATTAAAATAAACAGGTATAAAAAAAGTCAGCATCATCAATAATGAAACCTTCAGTGTGAGGGAGACATAATAAACAGAAGACAAACTCCTTTAAGAAACATGTAATTAAATATAGAAGCAAGAAAGGTCAAAATACCATTAATATATATGCCATCACATGAACAAAGTGCTGAAGTAATATGACATTTAAATGTGGGTTCATGACAACCTTTGCCTTTTTTGAAAAGAGATGTCTAAATTATGCTTTATATGGGGAGAGCTGTAATCTCGGATTTAATACCTAATTGCCTGATGTGGACTTGTACCAGATATGATACGCTATTTCAAGGATTAATGGTAGAAGGAGCTGAACTTCCACTATATAAATCAGCCCTCCCAACTATTCTGAATTTTGAATTTGCCACCTGGCCACTGTGATTAGTGCCCCAGGCCACAGAGTGTCACTAATCTGTCTACTTGGTAACAATTTGGGTGTTCCCAATTATTTTGGTCGTTTAATCCACACTAAAAGACAGAACACAGATTTCTTTGTCATTCTCTTAATATCACTATCTTCTTTTCTCACACTTTCTGCAGAGGCCATTGTTGGCAAAGTCACCTAAATTTTCCAGGGTCTAGGGCAAATCCCTTATTAAGAAACCTAACAAAGAACAATTCAGCAGAAAAATATGAACTCAGTGTGTAAAAAACCATGACTTCCATAAATGATGAGGACTAAGCACCAAGTGTAATAATTAATCTTTCTTGTGGGATCTCTCTTTGGTTACTCAGATTTCTACTTTAATTTTTCTTCTCTTGTAAACATGCTGAGAAACAATTCAGCTCAGATCTCCCGTAACCTATCAGTTTCTAATTCCACAGAAACGACATCCTTTAACACAGACGCCAAACTCTCCCCATAAGCTATGGAAGGCCTAAAGGGGCCTAAACCATGCCCAAGGCTCCCGGGAGTCAATCTTGTGAAGGAGAGAGGTTATTTCAGAGCTAAGGGGCAAAGTGGGAAGCAATGCTTTAAATAGTGAAAAGGAGGTCCATCATCCCATTCTCCCTACCCTGCTCTGCTCTTTCTTTTCTCCATGGCATTGATCATATTGGATCACATCACACCATGATGTCTGTTGTCTCTTTCCCTATTGGAATGTTAACATTATAAGGGGAAACATCTTACTCTGTTCAGTTCACTTACATATCCCAAGTCTCAAGTGTGCAGATTTTCCTATGTACACACTCAACAAATATTTTCTGAAAAAATAAATGGATGAATGTCAAAACAAGCACCATTCATGTCACCACAATTTCAAGAAACAGCTAGTCGTATTCCCATGAGCAGGTCTACTCTAGTCTTATCAAGACTAACATGGTAAGATGTTTATTTTTGTGTCTCTGGGTTCCTCCTCCACCTCTTATTTCAATCCAAAAGGAAAATTTTGTAATTCTTGCTTTCTGGAATTTGGCACAGGAGAAGGCAACAAAAGCCTGTAGTCAATAGCTTGGCTTGCTTTTTGAAAATGCATCAGGGCCATTGAAGAGAGTAGGCCAGATGCCCCGGTGGAGAAGGTCAGAGGAAGGACAGCCTCATGGTAGAATAAAGCAAAAGTCCTTAGCTTGAGAAGAGACAAAGGTCGGCAGGTTCCTGGATAAGTGACGACAAAAGAGGTTCACTCAGTGGCTTGGCAGCTCTTAAAACACTGAAACATTGGCACATCATAAGAGGGTAGAGGCAAACTGGCTGCATTTGATTTTTCCCTTTAGTTGAATAGAGATTTAGAACTAAGATTTTTAAGTCAATAATATGGGATTTTTTGCATACCTGAGATTATGAGCTCTAAATTCTACTACACAAATGCTATGCTCTTAGGCCTTAAGAACTTAAGAACTCAAGATTGATTTGGCTATTTTCTGGATTTTCAAATGACTTGTTACAGACTAGGAAACATCTAATGACCCTTTGGTCTAAAAAAGGCCTTTGGATTTGTGACTGGCTGAAATGTATGACCTGGAAGTTCTAAACTAACTGATCCCTCCAGAGCAATTAACCACAGAAAATATCTCATATTGACAACCAGAAGATAACATTAACAATACCATCTGCTTCTCTTTACATTCTCTCTCATCTTAGTAGTCAAGGTTCACTAAATTGGCCGGACCTAAAAGGAGAAAATGAGTAGGGTAGCAAAAACTGAGAGGAATGAATAAGACTCACAAATAACTTTTTTTTTTTTTTTTTTTGAGATGGAGTCTTGCTCTGTCACACCAGGCTGAGCTGGAGTGCAATGGCATGATCTCGGCTCACTGCAACCTCTGCCTCCAGGGTTTGAGTGATTCTCCTGCCTCAGCCTCCTGAGTAGCTGGGATTACAGGAGTGTGCCACCACAACTGGCTAATTTTTGTATTTTTAGTAGAGATGGGGTTTCACCACCTTTGCCAGGCTGGTCTCAAACTCCTGACCTCAGGTGATCCACCTGCTTTGGCCTCCCAAAGTGCAGGGATTACAGGCATGAGCCACCACACCGAGCCAGATAACTTTTAATTATATAATCAGATACTTGAATTTAATGCCAAATAAAACTAAAAATGCTTAAAAAGGATACCGATATGTTTAAATGGGAAAAGATCTTTAGCATGTATTCAGACCATTTTTGGGAAATGTACAGGCAGTTGGACTCTGAGAAAGATTCTAAACAAGTTCTTCCAACAAATGTTAATGTTTGTAAAATATATTAGCAGAAAGAGAGAGTGAGAGAAAGGGTGAGAGAGAGAGAGAAGGGGAGAGGAAGGAAGGAAGGAAAAAGGGAAAGAAGGAAGGAAGGAGAGAGAAAGGGAAAGTGTTAAGGGACTGGACTGAGTTTTATACCTGATTTTCCAAGTAGAATAAAATGAATGAGTCCACAATTACTGGACCTGAAAATCATTTGAAAGAATGTTCTTTCTGAGACAGAAAGGAAAACCAAATGTGAAGTTTTCAGAAGGGAATAAATTAATTAAATTAGAAATAATGGCTATCTTCTTCAGAAAATTTCTAAAGAGAAGGAATCTTGGGGAAGAAATACAGAAGAGAGATTAGAACTTCAGGGACTTGCTGCGTGTCCATCCCCGTAGATTTCATAATCTACTCATATATATTCCCAGGATGGAAGGAAGGGTGAGGAGCAGGGAAGGGAAGGGAATCCCTGATTTACACTAAAATTAACTCCAGATGAATTAAAGATTTAAACATAAGACCTAACACCATAAAAACCCTAGAAGAAAGCCTAGGCAATACCATTCAGGACATAGGCATAGGCAAGGACTTCATGACTAAAACACCAAAAGTAATGGCAACAAAAGCCAAATAGACAACTGGGATCTAATTAAACTTAAGAGTTTCTGCACAGCAAAAGAAACAATCATTAGAGTGAACCAACAACCAACAGAATGGAAAAAAAATTTTTGCAAGCTACCCATGCGACAAAGGCCTAATATCCAGAATCTACAAAGAACTACAGCAAATTCACAAGAAATAAATAAACAAACAAACCCATTCAAAAGTTGGCAAAGGATATGAACAGACACTTTTCAAAAGAAGACATATATGAGGCCAACAAAAATATGAAAAAATGTTCATCATCACTGGTCATTACAGAAATGCAAATCAAAACCACAATGAGATACCATCTCACACTAGTTAGAATGGTGACCATTAAAAAACCTGGAGACAACAGTTGCTGAAGAGGATGTGGAGAAATAGAAACACTTTTACACTGTTGGTGGGAGTGTAAATTAGTTTAACGATTGTGGAAGACAATGTGGTGATTCCTCAAGGATCTAGAAATAGAAATTACATTTGGCCCAGCAATCCCATTACTGGGTATACACCCAAAGGATTATAAATCACTCTATTATAAAGACACATGCACACGTATGTACTTAGAGGCACTGTTTACAATAGCAAAGACCTGGGACCAACCCAAATTCTCATTGACAATAGACTGGACAGGGAAAATGTGGCACATGTACACCATGGAATACTATGCAGCCATAAAAAAGGATGAGTTTGTGTCCTTTGCAGGGACATGGATGAATCTGGAAACCATCATTCTCAGCAAACTGACACAACAACAGAAAACCAAACACCGCCATGTTCTCACTCATAGGAAGGGTACTGAACAATGAGAACACATGGACACAGGGAGGGAAACATCACACACTGGGGTCTGTTGGGGGTTGGGGGCTTAGGGGAGGTGGTGGTGAAGTTAAGGGGGGATAACACTGAGAGAAATGCCTGATGTAGGTGATGGGGGGATGGAGACAGCAAACCACTATGGCATGTGTGTACCTATGCAACAATCCTGCAAGATCTGCACATGTACCCCAGAACTTAAAGTAAAAAAAAGAAATTTTTTTTAAAGACTGGATCTCAGTCAAAGAGAACCTTCTTTCCTATTGAAGTATCAGTTCATGGGTGAAGCGGTCTTAATATCTCCATATTTTTCCATGTGCTCCCTTCTTCTACAGACTTTGGGTTCCTTTAGCATTGACAGAACTTTGTGTAGGCCCTTATTCAGTATTAGCAAATTGTGGATAGGCCTTCCTCTAGGGTTTCTCTGTCACCCAGCAGTGGAAGCTTGAGGACAGGAGCCATAATTTATTCTTTTCTGTATTCCCAAGGGTCTATTATTCATAAAATACTTATGAAGCATCTATTATGTACCAGAATTTCTGCTAGGTAGAGATGATGAAATGGCAACAAGATCAACAAGATCTCTGGCCTTCTGAAGATTACATTGTACAAAGAGTAAACAAAAAAATAAAGACAAACAAAGAAAAAATGAATTATTTTAAATTACAATAATTTCTGTGATCTAAAAAAAAGCAAAAAGAAAAAAGTCCTGGAGTGGTGGCTTACACCTGCAATCCCAATCTTCTGGGAGGCTGAGGCAGGCAGATTGCTTGAGGCCAAGAGTTTGAGACAAGTTTGGGCAACATAGCAAGACTCTGTCTCCATGAAAAGTTAAAAAGAAAATAAAATAAAATCTAGCTGGATATGATAGCATGCAATTGCAGTCTAGTTACTTATATGGATGAGGCAGGAGTATTGAAGACAGGAGGATTGAAGATTGAGTTATAGGAGTTATGGTTGCACTCCAGGCTGGGTGACACAGCAAGACCCTGTCTCCAAAAAAAAAAAAAAAAAAAAAAAAAAAAAGTGGTGGGGAGAGAGACATAGAAATGAGGAATAGCAGAGGAGCAGAGCAGAGGAGGGACTTCTTTAGGTCATATAATCAAGGCAAGTCTCTCTGAGAGGGAATAGTTTAAACTGAGATTTAAAGGAAGAGAAAGAGCTGTACATTTCTCTGTGCAAATGCTGTGTGCACATCGTCGGTGGTGGGGCCTGTAAGCAGAAGAAAAAGCATGTGCAAGGCTCTGAACAAGACAAAACTTGATGTGCTTATGCAAGTAAGTGCCAGTGAATGTGAACAGAGGGAATAAAGAGAGCATAGCATGGGATGGGGTGGGAAGATAGACAGTCTTGGAAGTCATGATAAGAAATTTGGATTTTACTCCAAGAACAATGGAAGACCATTGCAGTATTATAGGCATGAAAGAGACATTAGCCAATTTGGATTTTGAGAAGAGCACTTTTGTATGAGGAATAGAGTTGTATGGGAGACAGTTTTAGGAGGTTTTTAAAATAATCCTAAAGACAAATGTTAAATTCTTGACCCAGAGGTAGATAACAGAGATGGAGAGAAAAAGGCAGATCAAAGATACTAATTTTAGCCATTTGCTTCCCAGAGTGTCCTGAACGCCTGAATATAAGCATTGACAGAAAGAGTGAGAAATCCAGGATGAGTCTCAGGCTGAGACACTATTTAGAACATAGAGATGGGAAGATATTTTCTAGTAGTAGAAGGAACAGATGGGTACAGGTTGGGGAGGGTAGAGTGGAATGAAGTCAAGAGTTCCATTATAGTGATTTGACAAACATGTGAGCCATCCAAGTGCAGATGTCAAGTAAACAGTTGCATAGGCTGGTTTGGAGCAGGGAGGAAATTTAGCCTGAGTGGAACATTTGGGGTCACCAGCATAAGATGTAATTGAATTTACAGCAATTACCCAAATATAGAATATATGAAAAGAATTCAGTATCTTCCAGGGTGCTTACTGCACATTTGTTGAATGAGGACAAGAATCTGGACCAATAAGATAAAAGTTCCTGCCTCCATTCCTGGCCTTCTGCAAACACCACCATTTGACCTTTTTCATGCCAGTCATCTACCTTGATTTCCACATAGTATCTACTGCTTATCTTCCCAGATATTCCATCCATTTAGTTCAACTCTTTCATATCATGTCCTAAGGAGACCCTGCAGAACAAATAGCTTTACTCCCTAGTGCCAGGATTCCTATCCTTCATATTTTGATCTATCTTGCTGACAGTGGGTTAAGAACACAAGCAAAAAGTATATTTCCAGATGGTTCTCGAAATTAAGGGAGATGGTGAGACCATTGGCAAGTATGTTTAAAGAAAAATACATAAATAAATAGAGTCTAGGATAGCCAGGCATTGGCATGTGTTTAGATAATTAAAGGAAAAAAACTTTACAGGTCAAAGTATGATTGAATACACCTCAAAAATTTCCGTGCAGTTTCCATTTGGGGTAAGTCATTTTCTATAAACAATTACATGACTCTAAGCTGTCAGTTTTGTTTAAATTAAGGATTTTGAGATCTTAAAAGTTGTGCTCCACTTCCCAATCAAACATACTATGTGTTTAAGGAAACAAAATATGATGCATGTAAATTATTTAATTTAAAAGAACATCTGATTCTTTACTGGCATCATAATTGTTATAAAAAAATTTCACTGTAAATGATCTGAATTTTTTAACATTAGCTTTCCCCCATAAAATCACCATATCTTAAAGGCAATTTAGAGTACAATTAACCTTAAGCAAAAGATGTCATTATGTTCTGATTGATTGTCTCAGCTTTCAAGAGTCAGTATCCAGAACCGGTGTTTCTAATAAAATAAAATTTTCAGAAATGGGATGTGATCTATATTTTCTTGGCTCTCTGAATACAGAACAGACCTTGTGGGATGCATGCCTAATGAGTCATCCTTGTTTTTCATGAAAAACATGATTTTCCAGTACTGTAGCATTTTGCTCTTTACTGATGCATTTGCATAAAATGAATATATTACAACTTGGATGTTGTAATTTAGTTAGTTTAATTATGAAAGTCACACTGATGCCTTGGTGATTTCATGAATCTGGAGTGTGCCCAAGTTTTTTAGGGGTCTTACATCTGATATTATGTCTCTGTAGAGTGATACTTTCTTAACTGTATTTGATTATGTTAATATTCTCTGAGCCTTGGAATGGGCACATGTTTACCTTGAATACAAAAACAAATTTACAAGATCTCACTTTAGCAGCAATTTTGCTGTGGAAGAATATAGAGCAGCACACAAAGGAATAATATGAACTAATTAAATGTACTATCATGTTACCCTTCCAACTGAATATAGTTTAATACTCATACACTGGTTTTCATTTAAAGCACACTTACAATTAACAGTCACCAATTCACAAGTTCAGTATTTTTACACCATATGTGTCCATAGGCACTTACAGAGTAAAAAAATCCATCACTGACCCAGTTGTTAATACTATCAGTATGCTCGGAGTATCTCTCCAAGATCCACTTACCTCTGTGTCCACACCCATTCACATATTCCTTCAGTTAACATTCCTTCAGTTACATACTATATTCTAGGCACTGCCATGAGGACTGAAGGTATAACAAAAAATAAGGCAGCCACAGTGCCTTCTCTCATGCCACTTATATTCTAGTGAAGCAGACAGAATGCACAGTTCAATTAATAAATTAAATAATGACTACTTTTATAAATGTTATGAAGGAAATAACTGGAATGCTTGTGATAGAGCATAATGGTGACCAATATCACCTTAAGATTTTCCTGTTTGCCTGAATTTTAGAAGGGTTTCTGCCTGATTATAGGTCCCCTACCTTCCTTAGAGCATTTACTTGAGAAAACTTGCCATTGTAATTACTTTCTCTACTCCTTTGAGATGCAATCTTCTCCCAGCCTTTTGGCAGTTTAGGACCCAGGAATGTCCTTCTAAAAGACCTGGGCCAAAGCTTTGAAATGCAATCAACAAGGATCCTAGGGCCCCTATCTCCCAGTCTCTATGGGAAGGTAGGAGACTAACTTAACCAATTAGTAAACACAGATGATCTAATCACATTGAGAACCTCCCCACTAATGTTCTATAGTACTTTTCTACTAGCTCACCTCAGTGCTTAAACACTCTCCGGATTTTTGTTTCAGTGGTATTCAGATCAATTTGTCTCCTCTATTGCAATAGTCTTACATAAGTCTACCTTGTTTAAAGTATTTGTCCAGGACAATTTTTCTTTGACGACTGAAAAGGAAAACCCTGCCATCTTATCTTAGGTAGAAGTGAAGAAAAGACATTCATTCCATGAAGAGGCGGCATTTAAGCTCCAATCTAGATTATGAGCAGAAGCAATGAGAAGAATAATGAAAAAGTACTTCAGGCAGAGGGAGCAGTGAGCACCATAGCCTGTGGCTGGAAAAAAGCTTGCATGCTCCAAAGACCACGGTGGCTGACATGGGATTGAAGGGAGAGCATGAGGCTGATACACAGGCAGGGCCAGGTCATGCTGCTACTTGTAGGCCAAGGTTGAAAGTTTCTATTTTATTACAAGTATAATGGAAAACCATTGCAAAGTCTTAAGCAAAGCCAAGGTTGGAAGTTTAGATTTTATTACAAATATAATGGAAAATCATCACATAGTCTTAAGCAAAGAAAAACTATTACCTGGTTTGAGAAAGAAAAAAAAAAGTCCAGCTGGAACTGCCCTAAGGACTGGATGGAGTTGAAGCTGGTTCCTAGATATGGAGTCAGACTTTAAACATTCAGTTTGAAAAACAAAAGTATTTATATTTATGTATTTATTTGAGTTGAGATCTTGCTTCGTCACCTGGGCTGAAGTATAATGGCACCATCATAGTTCACTGCAGCCTCAACCTCTTAGACCCAAGCAATGCTCCCACCTCTGTCTCCAGAGTAGTTGGGACTAAAAGTGTGTATCATCAGGTTTGACTAAGTTTTTAATATATTTTTAGAGAAAATGTCTTGCTATGTTGCCCAGGCTAGTCTCAAACTCTTGGCATCATGCTATCCTCCTGCCTCAGCCTTCTGAGTTACTGAAATTACAGGTGTTAGTCACTATGTTTGGCCAAATCATGTGTTTTTAAAGATTCCAGATCTAAGAAGAATAGATTTGGTAACTAGGTGTATTAGTCTGTTCTTGCATTGCTATAAAGAAGTACCTGACACTGGGCAATTTATATTTTTTTAAAAAAAGAGGTTTAATTAACTCACAAGCTGTACAGGAAACATGGCTGGGAGGCATTAGGAAAGTTACAGTCACAGCAGAAGGCAAAGGGGAAGCAGCCACATCTTACATGGCTGGAGAAGGAGGAAGAGAGAAAAGGAGGTGCTACACAATTTTTTTTTAAATTTTACTTTAAGTCCTGGGGTACATGTGCAGATCATGCAGGATTGTTACATAGGTATAAACATGCCATGGTGGTTTGCTGCCTCCATCCCCATCACCTACATTAGGTATTTCTCTTAATGTTATCCCTCCCCAATTTCCCCATCACCTGCTTCCCTCTCCTAGCCCCCCACCCTCCAACAGACCACACTGTGTGATGTTCCCCTCCCTGTGTCCATGTGTTCTCATTGTTCAATACCTGACTATGACTGAGAACATGCAGTGTTTGGTTTTCTGTTCTTGTTTCAGTTTGCTGAGAACGATGGTTTCCAGATTCATCTATGTCCCTACAAAGGACATGAACTCATCCTTTTTTATGACTGCATAGAATTCCATGGTGTACCTGTGCCACATTTGCTTTATTCAGTCTATCCTTGATGGGCATTTGAGTTGGTTCCAAGTCTATGCTATTGTAAACAGTACTGCTATGAACATATGTGTGCATGTGTCTTTATAATAGATTGCTTTATAATCCTTTGGGTATACACCCAGTAATGGGATCACTGGGTTAAATAGTATTTCTATTTCTATATCCTTGAGGAATCACCACACTGTCTTCCACAATGGTTTAACTAATTTATACTACCACCGACTGTGTAAAAGTGTTCCCATTTCTTCACATCCTCTCCAGCATCTGTTATCTCCAGATATTTTAATGACTGCCATTCTAACTGGTGTGAGATGGTATCTCAATGTGGTTTTGATTTGCATTTCTCTAATGACCAGTGATGAGCAATTTTTATATGTTTGTTGGCCTCATAAATGTCTTCTTCTGAAAAGTGTCTGTTCATACCTTTTGTCCACTTTTTGATGAGGTTTTTTGTTTCTTGTATATTTGTTTTAGTTCTTTATAGATTCTGGATATTAGGCCTTTGTCAGATGGGTAGATTGGAAAATTTTTTTCCCATTTTGTTGGTTGCCAGTTTACTCTAATGATTGTTTCTTTTGCTGTGCAGAAGCTCTGATGTTTAATTAGATCCCATTTGTCAATTTTGGCCTTTGTTGCCATTGCTTTTGGTATTTTAGTCATGAAGTCCTTGCTGCTACACACTTTTAAACAACTAGATCTTGTGAGAACTCACTCACAATCATGACAACAGAAAGGGGGAAATCACCCTCTTGATCCAATCACCTCTCACCAGGCCCCTCCTCCAATGCTGGGGATTATAATTTGAAGTGAGATTTGGTTGAGAACACAAATCCAAACTATATCACTGGGAGTTCTGAGAACTGAAAATAAATGCAAGATTATAATATTTCCCTAAAGAAAATATATTCAAGTAGATTTGATCTTCTAGCTAAAGGACAGAGAATAAGTAGAATAATTAAAAGTTTATTTTCAATGCATGAAACCAAATGCATTGATAAACTACTCCAGTTACTTTCAGGAGCCCTAAATATGTGTTACCTCAACTGATTTTCAGTGATGATGGTGCTCTGTAAGAGAACTATGGACTTGACTGACTCATGTAATTGTGATTTGCCAGAGATTCCGACATACCTCTCTTTCCAATTTCCTCTTAACCCTATCACTATTCTAACTAATGAAAAATAAAGGAGCAGGCATTGTTAGCACAGCAGGCCCACATAAACTTTTTCATGAATTTAGGAACTGTAAACAGCCAATCAGCTAAGACTTAAAACAAATGCATCGAATATGTGGTCTATCCTGCCTTAAGCTGCCTTTCAAAGTCCCATTCAAAATTATTTGCAAAGCTGCCTTTCAAAGTCCCATTCAAAATTATTTGCAAAAGACAAGATTTTCCTTTATTTCATTGCCTCTAAATTTTAGAGCTAAATTTGACCATTCTGATTTCTCTGGTTGAGACAACAAGCCATAATTGTATGAAGTAAGAATTTAATGAATATTAAGTGATTAAATGAATGAATGAGTAAATAATACCATTTTTCAGATATTCGGAAACATCCATCCTCTATAACTAGAAATTGTCAACCAACATCTACTGAGATTAGCCATTTGTAAAAGTAACCCCCTCACAAAGAGGTTTTAATTTATTAAAGAAATGTTTATTGTCTACTTCAAGGTCAGCAAACCTTTTATGTAAAGGACCAGATAGTAAATATTTAACCAATGCAAACCATGAAGTCTCTGCTGCAACTCCTCAACTCTGTCATAAATAACTGTGCTAAACACATTCCAATAAAACTTTATTTATGGACACTGAAATTTGAACTTCACATGATTTTCACATATTACATAATATCTTTTTTGGATTTTTTCAAACATCTCAAAATATAAAAGCCATTCTTAGTTTGCAGACTGTACAAAGCAGTCTCTGCCTAGATTTAGCATGAGCCCTTGTTTGCCGACCTCTGGTTTCCTGCATGTCAGACATTGGAGAGAACAGGATAAGAAAGATAGTTCTAGAAAGTTGTTGATGATGAGACTAAGGGATCCACCAAATCCAATTTTCATGACTAAGGATTACTTTTTGGAAGACCAGTCTAATGCAAACTTGAAATTTTTGCATGAAACTTGTCTAGTATGTGATTTCTTTTTTCTTTTCTTTCCTTTTTCTCCAGACAGAGTCTCATTCTGCCACCCAGGCTGGCATGATCACGGCTCAGTGCAGCCTCAACCTCCAGGGTTCAAGCAATCCTTCCACCTCAGTCTTCCAAATAACTGGAACTACAAGCACAGCATCACACCTAGCTAATTAAAAATGGTTTTTTGTAGACATGAGGTCTCACCATGTTTCCCAGGCTGGTTTTGAACTCCTAAACTCGAGCCATCCTCCTGCCATTGGCCTTCCAAAGTGCTGGGATTAGACATAAACCACCATGCCTGGCTAGTCATAGCATTCTTGATAACCAACAAGATGTTGGAGAAAAATCATTTTCATGGGCCTCTTAAGGAGAAGTTGCCCTTAAAAAACAAGTCCATTTTTAGAAGGGAAAGATATAGAGTGAGCAAAAGTAAGTATGCAGCAGTTCTACTTATGAATGAAACATCCCACAATCTATTCAGTTCCTTTGGCTCTGTTGTCATGCTTGTTAGGAAACTTTGATTTCCCATTCAAATTTCCCAGGTACTTTGATATTTCAAAGGTAATGTCCTGAGTAGCAGATATAATTATTCCTACCATAAAAAATGAAGTTCCCCACTATGAATTAATAAACTGGTAAGCTTGGATAGTTCTGATGAATTCCTCAGAGTCTGATAAATAAAAATAACTTTCTGAACAAGGAAAATTGAGAACCAGACCTGGTGTCTTGCTGAGCACATCAAGGTAGTGGCTTCCCTTGAGGCACTGACTATGCTGCAGGCACACAGCTCTTCACTGCCAGGTTCTCAGTCAAGCAGTATGTTTCTCTCCTGCCAAACTTTCTCTTGAAAATCTTTAAAATGTGTGTATTTATTTTTTATTTTCTCTGTGAATATTTCAGTATATTCTCTATAAGGACTCTTGTTAATGCCAGGATTCCATTATAATACTTAAAGCACATTTATATTAATTCCATAGTATCAACAAATACGCAGTTAATGTTAAATTTTCGCTGTCTTGCAAGTGTTTTAAATTTAGAGTTATATTTACATTTCTTTTTATCATTCTAAATCTGCAAGCATTTACTGGGAAGCTTTTAATGTGGTAGAAAATAGAGCTTTAAAAAATTCAACCTAAAGCTCTCTTTTCAAACCTTAGCAAGACCCTCTCTCTCTGTAGTAAACAGAACACTGGATTGAGAATCAAAAGATCGATTAAGTTTTGGATCTTTCTCTGCCACTTAATTTATAAGTTAGGGACTCCACAGGACTTGTCTGGGACAAATTTCTTCACCTCATGAAATAAGGAAGTTGAATAAGTAGATGCTCTCCAAAATCCTTTTCCCCATCAAAATTTGTTGGTTCTATAATTCTATAAAGGTACCTTGTTTGTGCCCTTTGTTTGGATAGGTGATATCTTCCTTAAGTCCAGAACTTAGTCTATTGAAAAATGCAAAATTGTGCGATCAATCTTTAAATGGAAACAGTCACATTCATTTGAGAATTTAGATAATTCACACAGACTGCATATCTTTTCCAATTTAGCGGGTAATCATTCCTCTTACTCATTTGTTTAGACAACATACAAAGATCTTTCCTAAATGAAATATCCAGTGTTCATGCTTAAGATATTTGTACCTCTTTCTTAAAAGTAAAAAATCTTTCAGCTTGAGATTTAAAAAAAATGGTGCTAGACAATACCCGTGTTGAAGGCCTTTTCTTTCTTTGAACATTAATAGGTTAAATAAGTAGCAGCCAATTGTATAACACAAGAATGATATATGATGCATCACAACTAACTTAGTACTTGCTGAATTGCATTTAATATAGAAACATTAAATTGTCATTTTTCTCTTGTGGTTTAATATTCTTCTCTATCACCTTCTTCTTAGAAGGTAAAGAAATTTCTCTTTTAAATGTAAAGGTCATTTGTAGCCTAGAGGCTTTAAGAAATCAATGTTCCAGTGATAATTAAAGGTTACAATTTAGAGGAAGACTTACACCATAATAAGTTAAAATCCAATAATGAAGGCATGAGAAATGGTGTAGATAATCAAAGCTAACATTTATATATATAACTAATAAAAAACGTTTCTAAACAGCTTCTAAAACATAAAAATTTTATTATGATTTAACATTATATATAAATGTCTAATGTTAGTCTTTAAGTCTCTTTCAATCACTAAATGAATTACACATTTATTTAAAAGTGATCCCAACCAATTGTCCATGTGTATTTCTGTGTTCATGAAGAATTTTTTAAAAATAGACATCTGCTTTTTTATTCTCTGTAGAAGCTATATGCATTTTTTCTTCTTTTAACATAGTCCTTAAAGTTAGAAGATAAGCACAATAAAAACTTGACTAAAAAGTAATTTGGTCAATTTGGTACAATTCAAGCAAGAATAAAGAAACACACTCTCTCTATCTATCTTCTACCTACCTACCTATCTATCTATCTATCTATCTATCTATCTATCTATCTATCTATCTATCTGTGTGTCTATCTATTTACCTGTCTGTCTGTCTATCTATCTATCTATCTATCTGGTGGAATTCATTCCCCTCCTGTATTAAGTGGACTGAATGGCAGTAGAGAGAGAATCGTTTCCAATAAACTAGAGAAAGACATCATCCTCCATGATCTGCTACAACTACATCTGAGCAAATATATATGACACAAAAATGTGGCAACCATAAACAATTTAGGATTAGATAGACAGGACCAAATAGCATTCATCAGCAAATAAATAGTAACCCTATAATTCCAGAGTCATTGTGGTGACAAGGCAAGAATTAAGAGTAAAATTATTCTATTCAACAGCACAGCCCACAAGCAGATGAAAACATTAACAGAATGATGAAGTTCAAAAATGCCTCTGGATTTTCCTTTTCTCAATAGATGTAAAGCACATCATTTGCCTACATACATATTTTCAATCATGTAATTCCAGTTCTCATCAGTCCCAATAAATTATAGATGATCACACAGAGATGGAAACCTAATCCAAAACGAGCTGAGCTATATCATAGATGGCTTTGTTTACCCACTCTTTTTTAGGATGTAGAGTGTTTTTCCACCTAAACTGATGCAGCCTGCATTCCGCCCCAGGACTCTTTCCTTACAGGCATCCCTTTACCAGGAAGCTCTTTTAGGCACAGTCACATGATAGAACTGGTGAAGAAAGAAACTCTGTGGAAGAGAAGAATCCACAGGAGCCCAGGGCACCCCGGCTCTAAGTCAGCTCCATTTTAATTCCTTTACAGCTTTCCAAAGTGAACAATTGGGAGACTCTTGACACAGACTATAATTCTTTTCCTGAGACATAAAGAGATGTCTTTTCAAGGTTCCTATATTGGTTTTTAGAATCTGTTATTAATGTTATTTTTTAGATTAGAAATATTCCATTGTAGTATAATAAAGAGAGCTTGCATATCTAAGCTATCCTACCTGAAGCACAATAGTAAATGTAAAAGGTGTATCCTGCAAATAACCTATGCTGCAAATAACAATTTATGATGTAAATAACCACCTAAAGCTTCATTTCTACTTTCTTTATTTCTGAAAACTATGCTGCCTTTATCTACCACATGCATTTCTATTCAGGTCTAATCACTGCTCTTCAGGAAAAATATTTTTAAAAGACCAGCAAAAATAATCAAAGAGGTGGACTCACTGTCATTATGCAAACAGACTAAAGTGATTAGGATTCTTGGGACTAAAAATATAAAGGTTTAACAAATATATTAAGTACTATGAATAATTCATTTACCAAATTTCTAAGCAGTTAGCAGCGATTACATGAATTAAAGCTAAGAGCTAAATTTTGGACGTAAAATAGTCTAAGTTCTACAGTATACAGTCAACTTCAGAAAATGATCACATTAAGCAGTACAGGTTGGGATTTTTCTGTTTCTTAAAAAATCTGTTGCTGTGTAACAAATTACAACAAACTTGGTGGCTTAAAGCAATATCCATTTATTGTTCCATTTCTGTGAGTCAGAAGTCCAAGAGCAGCTTAGCTGAACTCATCACTTAGGAGTTCACACTCAAGGCATGAGCCAGACTGTGATTTTATCTGGAGGCTCTGGAGAATAATCCACTTCCTAGCTCACTCAGGATGTTGGCAAAATCCAGTTCCTTGCAGTTGCAGGACTGAGGTCCCATCTTCTTGCTGGCTGTAGTCTAGCGGTTGCTTTAGGGTCCTGGGCCATTCCCCTGCTACGTAGCCCCCTATGCTCTCAGAGCCAGCCACAGAGAATCTCCCTTGTGTCAAATGATTCTCACGCATCTAGTTTCTTTCCAGAAAGAGTCCACTCCCTTTTAAAGGCTGGTGTGATTACAACCACTAATTAAAATCTTCCTGTCTTAAGAACATCTTAATATTTTGGGACATAATTAAATCTGAAAAATCCCTTCACATGAGCATCTAGGTTCATTTCATTGGGTAACTGGGAGTAGGTGCATGTACCACAGGTGCAGACCATCCTAGGGGTTATTTTAGAATTCTATCCAACACAAAATCCTCATGCACAAATCTCAGAAAGTTGGGGTTTTGTTAATGTTTCTAATCTTTGAGATTAATATCAAATAAGAATACTCTTTTTTCTCATCATAACATGGCCCTTTGTGTCTGTGTTAAAAACAAAACTGAGGCTGGAGAAGGCATGATGGAAATCATTGTTTACGTTCTCAAATTTCCTCCAAATTTTGTAACTTTTCTTCATGCTTTTCTTATTTGCTTTATCAGCTATCAATAATTGATGTCTCTCTTCCTTTTTGTATTCTTTTCTCCCCTGATTTAATAGTAATCAAGCTTAATTGACCAAAATTCAATGGATAGCTCTTTATCACAAATAAGCATTAGGAAGAGATATTTTCAAACAAAATAAAGGTGTAGGATATCCTAATGAAGTTAGAGGTATGGTAGGCAGTGAGAAAGATTTATTCAGAAATTAGAATGACAAGTAGACTGCTCTTGGGAAGGAAAACTCAAGCATTCTTCTTAGTTTCAGAGAGAAGCTTTGGGTACAAGGTTTTGACAAATTATAGAGTAATACTAAAGAAACATCCAAATAATGATTTTTCTCAAATCTAATTATTTTGACAAGCACTTAAAATAAAAGTTTAATTTTAATTTTTCAACTAGGTCATAACATGTACATTTTCTAGCTATGTCAGATGTTTTGTGCTTTCAGTATAAAGCAACAGCAAGGACAAATCAAGAGTTCAATTCTTTAGTCTCTTCAACTTCATCACCTTTAACTCTTCAGTAAAAACTAAAATATTCAGCACAGTTTGACTCACCAGGAAGTCTATTCTTTTTACCTGACTTTAAATTGGTGAGTCAAAAATTAAATTGAGTGGTTTGCCAATGGTCTAATATTTGACATTTACTCTACCATGATAGATGTATAAAGCTATGCCCTATCTTTGTGCCTGTGGACTTGAGTTCAAGTGAATCCAACAAATTAGCTTATATGTTAATTTAAAAATATATGCCATATAGATAAATTCTCACATGCCATAGTAAACCTAAAGCAATGTTTTGCTGCCAAAATTTAAACTCTTGAAGGTAGTCTCTTTTGATAGAATCTAGGACACAGTACCATTTGTTCTGCATCTTCCCTTTTAATTCAATGTCCACAGCAAAAACTTCAAAAAGAACACTTTCTCCTAGAATAGGTCATGTTCTGCAAAGCAAAAGAGAATAAAACTCAAGTTTCAGTGATTTCTATACAGAAACACAGATATGCAAAAGCCATAGTGGAGTTGACCCGATTATTTTAAAGATTAAGAGAAGAAACTTGAGGCTGACAAACTAGCTTTCTACAGCTTTCATTAAGGAACATGGACCGCAGGGTCAGATTTTCCAACCACTGTGACAGGAACCAGTTTACTTAATCTGTAAAACCTCTTATGTATTAATGTTGTAAAATGAAATAAAAAATGGAAAATTCTTCACTGCAGTTTGTGGCACAGTGTAACTGCTAAATAAATATTACCATCCTTAGGTTATCAGTAAAGAAATTGTCCTTAACAAATTCACAATAAGTTGCAACATTTTGCGGGGCAGCTCAATTTAACTATATTGCTATGTAGTGACCTGTAGCTTGTAAGCAGGTCAGCTGCCATTTTTCCTGAGCTTGTATTTTCACTTCAGAGTATACATGAACCTGCTGATAATTCACGTGCTGACCATTTGCTATTAGCTACAAAGTCAAGTCAATAATTCAATAGGGGAAAAGTGGATGTGCGAAGGTTAATGTTGAAGTAGCTGTTTTAGTTTACCCATTTAATATTCTGGGAAGTGTGGATTGATCATCTCAATTAAGGAGTTTTAGTACTTCATCCTTAATTCAGTCCCAGTTTGGAACTTCAACCTCTAGTTCCCTTTATTTATTTCATAATGCTGCTATAATAAATTACTACAAACCAGGCGGCTAAAACTACACAACTTTGTTATCTTGCTGTTTTTTTTGTTTTTTTTTTTGTTTGTTTGTTTGTTTGTTTGTTTTTTTTTTTGAGACAGAGTCTTGCTCTGTCTCCCAGGCTGCAGTGCAGTGGCACAATCTCAGCTCAACCTCCTGAGTAGCTAGGATTACAGGCAAGTGCTACCACACCCAGCTGATTTTTGTATTTTTAGAAAAGACAGGTTTCACCATGTTGGTCAGGCTAATCCCTAACTCCTGACCTTGTGATCCATCTGCCTCAGCCTCCCAAAGTGCTGGATTATAGGCGTGAGGCACTGCACCCGGCCTATCTTGCAGTTCTTAAGGTCAGCACTCTGATATGGCTCTCAGCAGGCTAAAATCAAGATGTTGGTAGGGCTGGATTTTTCTATTTTTATTATTATAATACTAGAATTGCTTTCTTTCTATAAGCCAATATGAACAAACGGGGTGGAGAAGTAGAGATGCTTGCTAAACTTTAGAAAAATATATATATCTAGACTAAGCATTTATTAAGATGGTTGTTCCTCTCTCAATGGACAACGGCTCACCATCTTATCATTTCATTGGAAGAAATTGATAACCATCTTTGTGCCTAACAGTAACATAGTTGAACTATAATAATGATTTCTGAAGATTGCTATTTTTTTCTTAATTGACAAAAAGACGATTCTCAAATCTATAACTTTTACATTAGACTCTTTCTTTCCAGCTATAGCTGAAGTTTACCTTCATTTGTGGACACTGCATGTTAAAGACATAAAATCAAGCTTATGTAGCAGAGTATTAGTAGGAATATGAGGAGATTCAGAACAAAATTATATCTGGAGAAGTCGGGGGAATTTTGAATATTTAACCAAGAAAAAAAGCACTTAATGAGTCTGGAAAGCAAGGGGATGGAAATAACTTGTAATTGATTCAGTATAAACTTTATAGGTGCTTACTATGAGCCTGGGGTGCTGCCTTAGTTGTGAGAGCACTACAATACTTAAGACCCACCATATTCTCGCTTGTGGAAATGGAGACATAAGCAGATAATTTTAAAACAATATATTAAGACCTGATTTCAAGTTATGTTCATGATAGTTGCTTTGGAAGTTTACATTCAGGCTGTCATGAAGGTGCAAGATTCAATGGCTTAGTGCCATTATGATTTTATGATCTCTAACCTCAAAAGGATTTTTCCATCAGTTCTCTACAACCCTGTTTCTATCTCTTTGGAAATGAATCATCTTTGATCCTTCCATCTCAGCATAATCTTTCCCATCAACATCCGAACATGTTCAAGTCCTACCCTTCTTAAAACAAAATCCTTCGTGAATTCATAATCCTCTAACTTATTGCCATTCTTACTCCCCTCTACTTTATACAGTAAAGGCTCCAAAGCATACTCTACACTCCTTGTCTCTTTTTTCACCTCTGATTCTCTCCTCAACCCATCGCATTCTGTCTCGCAACCTCACCAGTTTCCACAAGAGATTAAACCATTACCAGACTCATTAATAATTATCTCACTGAAAAATTCCATGATTAAGTTTTAATTTTTATTTTAGTTCACTTCTTTGCAGTAGTTGACAAAATTATCTACTCCTTCATCTATAAAAACAAAACACAACAAAAAAACTCTTTTCCCCTTTATTGATGACATCACCTTACATGGAGCTTCCCCCTACCTCAGTAGCAATCTTTTCTTAGTCTTGCTTTCCAAGTCTTAAATTGGGTGTCCGGGCCCCCTACTTTTCTCACTCTATAAATTATCCCAGAAAATGCCCATATATTCTTATTATCTTTCATTATTATCTACATGTGGAAATTGCCAAACCCAAAGCTAATGCAAAGAAAAATTCTATGAGCTATAGACTCATATATCCCACTACCTATGATATTGCATAGATAACTTGCAATCAGTATGTCGAGATCTGAACTCATTATCTTCTTCCCACCTAATACCATATCTCCTCCTGTTCTCCCTAACTCAGTGAACAGGATGACCATCTGTTCAGTAATTCAAGCAACAAACCTGACTATCACCTTTGAGGGCCCACTCTGTGGCTTGCTGGAGGCCATGCAAAGAACAGTCTCTCTACCTATGCAGTACACATTACTGCCTTCCATTCCCATAACCCCATATGTCCTCAGAGTGTCCTGTTGATTGTCCTCCCAAGTATCTTCCTTCTCCTTGCATCCTATTGCCACTGCTCTGGTATGATTTCCCAACAATTTTTGGCTATGTCATAATGAATCACAACTGGCTATTCTCCTTTTTTTTGCACTCAACTAAATTTTCCACTGAAATGAGTTTGTTTCTAAAATATAGATATGATTATGTCCTCTTCTTAGTGATATTCCTCTTTAGTGGTTAGTGGTTCCCTATTTTCATAAAAATATAATCTGAAATGCATCAAGACCTACCTCTCTTTGCGTCTCTGGCCCCCAACTCACATATTCAGCCATCATGAACTATTATTAGTTCACCATATTTTCTTTTCTCTGGACCCTTGAATATTTTCTTCCATTCTATCTGTCTGCAATACTTTCATTTGCTTGGCTATTACTGCCTTCAAAAAGTTGAAAGGACACTCTCTGTGATTATCCTTATATTACTCCTATTAGACTCTGTGAGGGCAGGAAATTTGTCTGTCCTTTGCAGTATCATGTCCCCAGTGTTTGGTATAGCTCATGGAATTTAATATATGTTCTGCATGTAGGTACATATATACCTACATGCAGAACATATACCTGTGTATGTATATGTAGAGAGAGATATATACCTACATAAGGTATTAAAATACTAAAATCAGTGTATATATATATATATATATATATATATATATATACTCTAGCTCAAAAAAATTAATTTGTATATAATAATATATTAAAATTTAAATGCCGGGCGCGGTGGCTCAAGCCTGTAATCCCAGCACTTTGGGAGGCCGAGGCGGGTGGATCACGAAGTCAAGAGATCGAGACCATCCTGGTCAACATGGTGAAACTCCATCTCTACTAAAAATACAAAAAATTAGCTGGGCATGGTGGTGCGTGCCTGTAATCCCAGATACTCAGGAGGCTGAGGCAGGAGAATTGCCTGAACCCAGGAGGCGGAGGTTGCGGTGAGCCGAGATTGTGCCATTGCACTCCAGCCTGGGTAACAAGAGCAAAAAACTCTGTCTCAAAAAAAAAATAAATAAATAAAATAAAATAAAATTTAAATTATATAAATATAAATTTATTAAATATTTATATATTAGATATTATATTTAATATATTTATATTAAATATATATAAATATATAATATTTAATATATTTATATTAAATATTATATATTTTTTAAATTAAAAATATGAACTCAATAAGTGAAACAAAAAATTGCAAGTTTATATTATGACAGACATTCACTGGCTTAATATAAGAGAATTGGATTCTTTTGAACAACTCAATTGTTCAATATTGGCATAAATAAATAAATCGATAAGAGCTAATGTATTCAATACTTTAATTATTGCTACACACTTGAGGATCACCTGGGGGAACTAGGGACCTAGAGAAACTTCTTTCTATTAATTAATCTTTCTAAGTTAAAAGGTTTACTAGATGAATGAATGTATTTAAAAACTTTATAGTCTATCTTTAATTATAAATTATAAATATGTAATTATAAATTTCCAGAAGGCAACTGAAAATCAAATGGCCCCTGTGTAGTCATTAAATTTATGACATGGTTAGTAAGCACTTTAATGCAGAAAATATGTTTAAAACATTTTAAAACTGGCCCCTAGATCCCACAAATAAGAACATATTGTTTGTCTTTCTGTGTCTAGCTTATTTCACTTAACATAATGATCTCCAGTTCTATACATGAAATATAGACAGCTATAAATGAAATTGGCTAGAGTTCTAAATTTTCAATGTTGAGAACATGTCTTTTTAAAATGTTTTTACAAGGTATAGATAAAAGTTAAGGTAATCTCTGTCTCCCTGTAATAATAAAAATTGCTCAATTGCTTCCTAATATATATGTTAATAACTGAGATATTTTCATAAGGAAGACAACTGTGGAAATTCACTCAGGATGGTGGCAAAAATATTAAAGGGAAATATTAGATAAAATTATAGAATATAGTTTCAAACCCTTTTGGAATGCCTAAGGATTTTTACTATAGTTCTTGGCTGAAGGCAGCCAGAGTCTCTTTGCAGGAACCAGAAAGATTAGGACACAAAGACAAAGGAATGTGAGTAGTTTACCTAATTAACTTGTTTGTTTATTCATTAACCTTTGATCCTTCTGGATGGCTCTCTGGGAGATGGGGGGAGATTGACCAGGGATATTACCCATTAATGGTGTTTGCTTTGGGCATGAAAACCTGTCCTTTAATCTATAACCTCTAGCGGTGTTGACTCAAGAGTTTTTGTCATTTAATGTGTACTGAATAAAGGCCAGGAATTCCAGCGTGGGGGGTGTGGGGGTGGCAGCTACAACTGTTTAGAGCACTCCCCAGGGTACCTGTAAGCCACCCACACACATTCAGTTGAACTGGCAAAGCATAATATCTGTGTGTCAGTGTACTTTATTCATCCATCGTTGAGTCAGAATCTGCAGGACAGACCCCTGCAGGTGGTGACCCTGACAGACAATTATAGGAGTCAGACCTGGAGGCAACATGTAAACATGCTCTGCATTATCCTTTAAAAAAAGGTTTTATGCATGTTTAGCAGCAACTACTGTAATTTACGCTATATGGTTTCAAAAGAACCTTTGCAATTTTTCCTCTATATGATACTCTGTTAAGTAATTATTTGCTCGCATTAAAATGATCAGAAGATAATACAAGTTAACAATTAACTTGCAAGGATAAAGAAAGAAGTGGACAACTAACAAAAATAAGATTTTCAGGTAGAAAATCTTATCTTTTGTTTCTCAGCAAAATATGGTACAGATCACCCCATTGTCATGGTGCAAAAAATTAACACAGTAACTTAATTCTTTTCAAGCACAGAATGTTCTATGCCTAAACAAGTGACTTGAGCCTTTTTATTCCAAAAAGTCAAAATGACATGCCTTTAGCAACTTTAAAGATTTAAATATATATAATCATTTGCAAAGATAGAGATAATTTTTCACTAGTTCCAATTTTTTGTTCAATGAAAACGAGTGATCTTTGCTTTCAGAGAAGCAGTATCTTTGTGGAAATCAGTTGGGGGTTAAATTATAGACCACCTTCTCACTGGTTCTTCAGGCAGAGATATTAATTCTGATTCTGGTAGAGGGTAGGCCTAGAGATCCCCAGCAAAGGGTGAAAGTATGCCGATGTTTACTTCTTCAACGTTGATGCATAGAGAAGCAAGGCAAAACTTGAACATTAACCCTGAAGGTCATTTAGAAGGCAAATTCAGGAATCAAACCAAAGTAAATGAATCAGAGAGCCAGCCAAAGTGTTAGAGATCCCTGAGAAGGATCATAGTAAGACTTCTGAATTGTATCTAATGCCTACATAGATAGCATACTGTGGAAGGCTGCTATTGAGGACGAAGATGCAAAGAATGAAGAGAAATAATGCTGAAACCTCAAGACCAACTAGAAGTAAGTATACAAAGATGAATTCAAGATGCCTGGCTTAAACAATGTGCAGGTGCCTAAACAGTCACAGTGGGATACAAAAAAAATGAAGAGAAACAAATAAGGCAAGAGAAGGAAGTGAGTTTAGACTGGTTAAATAAAGTCTATGTTTTCTCCGAGACAGGCAGGTAAATTCTCAAGGGATGATAAAATTTTAGGAACAGTAGGAACAATTAACAGATACAAAAATTGTTGAGAAAAGTAAGGTAGGCATAGCATACTAGAGTCTCAGTAGAGAAACCATGTGAAAAAATTTTGTCCAATGCAGCAGAGATAATTAGAATGTTTCTGATTATAACAGGTCAACTAAATTGACATAGGCTGATCTCTGGTGACTTATGAGAGCAGTGACAGGACAGTGATGAGTGGCAGTCAATCATACTGTGGTGAAGAAGAAAGGAGGAGTTGAAAAGTAGAGGCAAAGGGGGCACATTGTCTATTAAGATGACTGACAGGAAAGAGGTGCCTTGGTAGCTTGAGTTATTGACAAAATTAAGAACATATTTCTGAAGATAGGTAAAATTTCTTGTGCATGTTTTATCTTAAAGATCAAAAAAAAAAAAAAGAATAGGTAGAAAAAGAATTCAGGTACAAGAATATGATTGGCAACTCTCAGGGAAGTGTAGAGATTGGTAACAAGAATCTAGCAAATGAAATCAAGATAGAGTAAGAATAGGAAAAGCTCCTGCCCTGGGACCAAAAAAAATAAAAATAAAAAGTTATTGAAATATACGTAAGTGTAGGATCAGCCTCTTATTCTATATAATGATTTATCAGTAACAAACAACATCTACAATGTTACATTGATTTAACTCTTTCATTTGTTTATTTATTAACTAATAGTTAAGACATACTATGTTTTATTTCATTTTAAACAACGAAAATATTAATAGATGTATGATTTTATAATGGTTGCCATAGGTTAATTTTCCAAAATAAAAGCCATCCTGGAACCTTTGAAGTTATTT
Source organism: Saimiri boliviensis (assembly GCF_048565385.1). Lineage (NCBI taxonomy): Eukaryota > Metazoa > Chordata > Mammalia > Primates > Cebidae > Saimiri > Saimiri boliviensis. The sequence goes on from NC_133458.1 coordinate 43,447,710, forward strand.
AATCTCAATAGTTCGAGGCTTTTAGAAGAATTTACCAGCTATCACTTAAATATAGGTTTTTTTTTCTGTTAATGCAATAGAATTTTAAAATATAAAGAATAGCTTAACTTCTATAAAGATTGCAAAACCAATTTCCTCATTACTTATTGCCATTAAAAACTCTCATTCTCCTATTTCTTAAATTAACATTTTTTCTTTTCAATAAAAATACAGATAATGAGCAAGAGTTTACTACCTACTGCAAATTTCAGGAAAACAACCTAATGCTGAACTCTACTTATGCTGCATGAATTTATTCAGCCCTGGCTAATTAACAGGTGGATTTTCTATATTCAGTGTTTGTTATGATATTCTGCTTGCTACAATGCATAACTATTTTACATGCCATTCAAAGTAGAAATATAACCAAAAAGTAAAAATTCACTTAATTTATAGTTAAAATTCCACACTAACACTTACTTTCTCATTTTTAAGAGTAAATGAACATTTTAAGGTCTATATGGATTAAAATTAACATATTTCCCATACATATTTTACATGTTTGTTTCATAAGAAAGCTCTTAGTTTAAACATTACATAATCAGATTCTAGAAAATATTTTTAAAGCTTCTATTTGCCAGGCACTTTACCTATTAACTCATTTATTCTTTATAAAAAAAACCACCTGAGGGAGAGCCTATTACTATCTCCACTTCACAGATGAAAAAGTGAGAAAATAAGTTAACTTCACCAAAGTTATACATAGCTACTGGATGACAGGGGGAAGATTTGAAACCAGGCTCTCTGGCTCCCAAGTTTAGCATCAGACCCACTGTGCTATTCTGTCTTCACTAGTTTAGACTAAGGGTGGAGGTTTCTGGCTTAAGTTATTCTCAAATGCCATCAGAACAATGTATTAACAATGGCATATTTAAATAATTAAACAATCTTGTCTACGTAATTTCAAACAACCTGTTTGAATTGAGTCAAATTACCATATACTCTGAAATTGTGTAGACATGACTTTTTCTAGACCACAACCATTCAAGGAAAGCTTCCCATTTCAGTAATTTTGTGTACCTGTGAGAGTTGCATTTGCTCCTTCAAACCCTACGGAATATCGTTTAATAGGTGAACTCACTAGAAGAGTAAATTACCTTCCCTGTCCTCACGAGTATTTGAACAGAAAATCTAAAACTTGGTTCATTGTGTATCCACACCATAGTAACTCCTTTCTAGAGAGAAGCTTTCGAAACTCTCAAAGACTATCAACTTTCAATGGCAGATTTTTTTTTTATGTACCCAAAGAAAGATCCAAGCTCACTGTTGTCCTGGTAACCATGGACCCCAATGCAGCGTATCCTTGAGGAGAGAGCCCAGTGCTCTGTGGCCTTTCCTTTAGCTGGGATAGCGTTGCACTCTCTAAGCAAGTTGACTCTCCTTTACATGTGGTCTTAAGAACATGAGCAACCAACGTTTCTAAGAATTCCCAACCCTATCTCAAGTCTTTACTAGTCCTGCACATGTGTTCAATTATTCAGTTTTCCAAGAGTCCTGAACAAGGTCATTGTTATTTAATCTTAAATCCAGCTGTTTAAGGAACATGAAAAGAGCTGCCAGGTGACTCTAGCTCTGAATCATTTGATTTGATTTTCCATGATTTTTTCTCTTATCTTCATCATTTATGGTCTAACATTCACAGCACTACCATCACTTCAACTAATCCTATTTAATGCAAACGGAAATGTTATTAGGTTGGTGCAAAACAATTGCGGTTTTGCCATCAAAAGTAATGGCAAAAACCATAATTACTTTTGCACTAGCTTAATATTTAAATTTATGCACTTGCCTGTAGTAATTTTTTCTGTGGTGAGAGACAACATAATTCATATTAATGGCATAAAACCTCTATATGCTCCTTTCTACATAGAGACAAATAAAAAAAAAAAGATGGGACTCAGGGCTAAAAAGCTGATGTTGGGCAAAGCATTTCACCAAATCTGAATACAGAAAAAGAGGTCAAAACTGAGCTTGAAGACTTGGGGTTAAGAGCTCTGAGTTAGGCTGATAAGAATAAATAAGGCTAGATAATGAGTTGGCCAAAAAAAAAAAAAAAAAAAAAAAAGATTGCTTTTTTAAAAAAATAGAAATGTCTGGTACTCAATTACAAGTTCCAAGCCCTGTGGTTTAAAACCCTTTCCACCTCTTCAAAATATCAGTGTTAACTCTCTACAACTGAAAACCTCATCTAAAGAAGATATTTGAATGTATGTGTGTAACATAAGGAAAGGGGTGAATATCTTTCTGGGCATGTCATGGAGCAAAATAAGGAAAGCATATGTGAGATTTCAAATAACCCAGAACAGAGTAATCCAGTAAGAAAAAGATCTTGGAGCCAGAGATATCTGAGAAAAAGATAAACAGTCCTTTTGAGATTCAGGCACATTTAAATTTGAATTTTAAAGACCAGATCCTCTTGGAAGTTATCTAGGTGACCTCACAAAATTCTATGTTTATAGCATTACTGTCTCACTTGCTGCAAATTCAAAATATACAAATACCTGTGTGTCCAATGGCAGTATGACAAACAGGTATATTGTACTTGTATTCATCAATTCTGAATGACTATATTCTTAAAAGAACATAGAGTCATATTATATAAGAATGAAAAATATAAAGTTATAGTAAATTTATTTTAAAATCCATCCTTATTTCTCTAGCCTTTAATATTACTTCTTTCTTTCATATGGAGTTCTGGAAATCAGAAACAAATAATTAATTCTAAGTTTTATAATTTTAGCTATTTTTAGACACATTAAACACATTCCTTCTGAAGCCCCAGCTTAATTTATATACATTTATGAATCATGTATTGAAAAGTAAAGCTTGGAATGATCTAAGCACTAGTAGTCCCATCCCCAAATTTTATATTCTTTCCTTATTTCATTGTAGAAATACTCATTAGCTACATACTGTATGTTAGGAAGATTATACACCACTGTAAAATAGATCCAGAATGGGTTATCACTGCATATAACAAAGACAGAACTTACCTCCCTCTGATAATCTGACCCTACCTGACTCCATCAAGATGGACCTCACACCTATCTCATGTTTTCACTGCACTTATGTTGTCTTAGGTTTCTGCAAAAATCTCTTTAAAAAAGAGTAATGCAAGTGTCTTAAACTCTATCTTTTGCACCCTCTCTGCTTAAAAACTATTATAAAGATCTAGTACTTCTGTGTTTTATCTCTATGAATACATGCCCTTCTTATGGCCTTCATTTCATTTGGTTCCCAAAATTATTGAATTATTTTAGTACATACTTTCAAATATCATTTCAAAACTGAACAGTGACAATAAAAAATAATTACATGTTTATATAAGAGAACCATTTAAAACTGTGGACTATTTTACTTTTAGACAAAGGAAAAAGTAAAACTCATTAATCATGTTCCAAAGGTTATTATTACAGATGCCCCAATGAGTTGCCATAGTGACAGAGACATTTTCAAGGTTTTTAAAAATGCCAACTTCAAGATATAGTTGGATCATTTAAAAATGTTGTTTGGAACATTTTCAGAGGGCTGAAGGCTTTTTCTGGTTCATAGAACTACCGGAGGCAAGTGCTTCCTTTAATGGTCATCAGATGAGCACAATCCTGCCCACATGAACAGGATGGTTCATGTGAATAGACCTCCATTAAGATAGAAAAAGGTGTATCTTTTATAAAACTGAAATTACACTTGTTTCTCTCCATCTGAAATTAGACAGCCTGTGCAAATGCCCTTTGCTTCTAGTCATTGTGTTAAAAAGCAACAAACCATCCTTTATGATTTGCAAGGCCTGGAATATGCTAATATGAGTATGCCTTTTCTCCCCCCAATCTTATTCATCAAGATTGGTTTAAATAAAATTGCCTTTGCCACTACAGTGGTCTCAGAAAAAGGAAAAAAAAAAAGGTTTTTACATTTTGACTACTGTTTTTGACATATCAGTGGTGATAATCTGAAATAAAAGTTTCCCTCTTACATTTAGTGCTTTCCATGGACACATAGTGGTGAATAACACACACTGGGGCCTATTGAAGGATATGGAGTGGGAGGAGGGAGAGTATCAGGGAAAATAATTAGTAGGTACTCAGCTTAATACCTGAATGATGAAATCATCTATACAACAAACCCTCATGACATATTAACCTATATAACAAACTTGTGTGTGTACCCTAGAACTTAAAAGTTAAAAATATATAAAAATACTAAGTGGGTGTTGAACAATGAGAACATGTGGACTCAGGGAGAGAAGCATCACACACAGGGGACAATTCGGTGGGGTAGGGAGAGACAATAGAGGGTGGGAGGGAGGGGAAGGTGGCAAGGGATGACAAGGGGAGAAATGCCAGATATAGTATGCACCAAAAGTAAAATAAATTAAAAATTTTTTTTAAAAAATTTATCTTTTATAAAGGTGTTTTTATTACCATTGTGGTAGACAGAATAATAGCCTTCAAAGATGACCACATGATTATTCCAAGAATGGGTGAATATCCTACCTTACATGGCAAAAATGACTTTACAGATATAATTAAGATAAGAACTTTGATATTGAGGGATTATCTTAGACTAGTCTAATATAATCACAAGGATTTACATTAGAGGAAAGCAGATGATCAGAATCAGAGGAAGAGATGAGACAATAGGAAGCAGAAGTTGAGGTAATACCAGTACATGAGCCAGGAATGAGGGTGGCATTTACAAGAAAAGGTAAGGACACAGATTTTCCCGTAAAGCCCCAAATGGAACAAAGCCTCATCAATCTACTTTAGATTTCTTACCTCTAGACCTATAAGAGAACAATTTTGTTCCTTTAAGCCATTAAGTATGTACTAATTTGTTGAAAACAGCCATAGAAAACTAACACAGCCATACTCATACATTCCATGCTCATGTTTAGGAATAATCAATATCGTGAAAATGGCCATACTGCCCAAAGTGATTTATAGATTCAGTTCTATCTCCATTAAGCTACCATTGACCTTCTTCACAGAACTGGAAAAAACCACTTTAAACTTCATACGTAACCCAAAAAAAGCTCCCAGAGTAAAAAGAACAAAGCCAGAGGCATCACCCTACATGATCTCAAACTATACCAGGTTACAGTAATCAAAACAACATGGTACTGGTACCAAAACAGAGATACAGACTAATGGGACAGAACAGAGGCCTCAAAAGGAAGACCATACATCTACAAACATCTGATCTTTGACAAACCTGAGAAAAGCAAGCAATGGGAAAAGGATTCCCTGTTTAATAAATGGTGTTAGGAAAACTGGCTAGTCAGGTGCAGACAACAGAAACTGGACCCCTTCCTTACACCTTACACTAACATTAACTCCAGATGGATTAAAGATCTAAACATAAGACCTAACACCTTAAAATCCTAGAATAAAACCTAGGCAATGCCATTCAGGACATAGGCATAGGCAAGGACTTCATGACTAAAACACCAAAAGCATTGGCAACAAGAGACAAAACAGGTAAATGGGATCTAATTAAACTCCAGAGCTTAAGTACAGCAAAAGAAACAATCATTAGAGTGAACTGGCAACCAACAGAATGGGAAAAAATTTTTGCAATCTACCCATCTGACAAAGGAATAATATCCAGAATCTACAAAGAACTAAAGCATATTTACAAGAAAAAAACAAAAGAAGCCCATTCAAAAGTGAGTGAAGGATATGAAAACATGTTTCAAAATAAGACATTTATGAGGCCAAAAAACTTATGAAAAAGTGGTCATCATCAGTGGTCTTTAGAGAAATGCAAATCAAAACCACATTGAGATACCATCTCAGGCTAGTTAGGATGGTGATCATTAAAAAATCTGGAGACAGATGTTGGAGAGGATGTGGAGAAACAGGAATGCTTTTAAACTGCTGGTGGGAGTATACATTAGTTCAACCATTGTGGAAGACAGTGTGGTGATTCTTCAAGGATCTAGAAACAGAAATTCCATTTGATCCAGCCATCCCATTACTGTGTATATACCCAAAAAATATAAATTGTTCTATTATAAAGACACATGCACACATATGTTCATTGTGGCACTGTTTACAATAGCAAAGACCTGGAACCAACCCAAATGCCCATCGGTGATAGACTGGACTAGGAAAATGTGGCACATATACACCATGGAATACCTGCAGCCATAAAAAAGGATGAGTTCATAAAAAAGGATGAGTTCATGTCCTTTGTAGGGACATGGATGAATTTGGAAACTATCATTCTCAGCAAACTGGCACAAGAACAGAAAACCAAACACTGAATGTCCTCACTCATAGGCTGGTGTTGAACAATGTGAACACATGGGCACAGAGAAGGGAACATCACACACTGGGGTCTGTTGGGGTGTGGGGGCCCAGGAGAGGGACAGCAGGGGACAGGGAGGTTGGGGAGGGATAACATTGGGAGAAATGCCTGATGTTGGTGATGGGAGGATACAGACAGCAAACCACCATGGCACGTGTGTACCTACACAACAATACTGCAAGATCTGCACATGTACCCCCGAACTTAAAGTACAATAAAAATGATAATAATAAGTAAACAAAAGAATGAATTCTGCTGCCACATTTCTAGGAAAATACTATAGGTTAATATTTATGACAGAATAACTATTGACATCATAACGAATAAATTAGTTTTACCTAGCCTAATTTAATAAATCATCTGATCATCTGTATCAGTCACAGAAATACAAGTCTAGTCTGTCCATTTCTCTCCATTTTAAAGAAGAAATAATAGTAAAGTAAGAATTTCTGATGGGCTATTCGTTTCCCCACATTTAGTAGTAAGAAAAGGTTTTCAATTGAAAGGAAGGAAAATTTTATGATTCATTGGGGAAAAAATTAAAGCATTTGTATGTGAACACTTATTTCTTTAGAATGAGTATAATAGCCTCTCGTGAGCATAGTAAATGCATACATATGTCTTTACAAAAGGAACCAAGATTGGTAGCCCTTTCAAAAAGTTTGAATTTATTGCAGTGGCAGTAAAATATTGCATAGGCTTGTAAGAGCTGTGATAATATTGTTTTACATATGTATGTTAAAGGGCTGTGATCATGGACAGCATGAAGGGAGTCACAATCACAAGAGCAGACAGCATTCAACCCCGGAGTCACAATCACAAGAGCAGACAGCATTTACCTCTCAAATGCTGTAAGTCAATGAAAAAGAAAAGAGATTCTAACATCTTAAATGTGTGGGGATATTTTTTGGGACAGATTTGGAAAACACTAGAATGATTATAAAAATGAAGGAAGATGGGATAATTCCTTGCCATTGGTAAGGGAATTAAAAAGTACTCTGTTAAGAGAAGCAATATATGTTTCTTAACATGAATAATAACTCTGAAATTGCATAGTCAAGCTGATAATAACCAGAACTGGTCACAGAGAGTAGGTAGAAAATCAGCAATACTTTGAAAGGCTATTATACTTTTCTGATTTATAAAAATAAATGTAATTCAGTACTTTTATAACTATGTCTTTGGCAGCAGATATGCCGTTGTCACACAGGGGAATGCTCTTATGTTTCTGCAAAAGGAGAATACATTCTTTCCCTAGTAACCAAAGGAAGAGTTGATCTTAAAGGTTCTTTCCTTGATTGACATTCTGCAATTCTGTTCTTTTAAGTTACCAGTTAAGAAAAGGGCATCTCATTTGAAATACATTACCTTGGCCAATCAACGAATTTGAGAGTGTAAGTTACGAAAGGCTTAGCCATAAGTATTCTTTTGTTTTTCCCTTATAGAATGGCCCCTTTTTTTTTTGTCCCTAGTCCCTACTATAAGGAAATACAGAGATAAGACATGTTGAATAAACATGAAACTCAAGGAAATCAACTTCTAGAGAAAGGGGAAAAATCTAAAACCTTAAATTGGTATATCAGCATTATAGAAACTGTTTGGAACCCTGAGCAGAATTACCAAGCAATTATTGGAAATTCTCTCTGTTTACCTCAAAAAGTGCATATGCATGTGAAATACAGGAGTCAACCAAGCTGCTAAAGGTAGTTCTTTTTGTTTACACAGCACTTTCACCTATGTGATTTCAACAGATTCTCATAACTTACTTTTTTCCTTTTCTTTCTTTCTTTCTTTTCTTTTCTTTTTTCTTTCTTTCTCTTTCTTTCTTCCTTTCTTTCTTTCCTTTCTTTCTTTCCTTTCTTTTTCTTTCTTTCTTTTTTCCTTCTTTCTTTCTTTTTTCTTTCTTTCTCTTTCTTTCTCTTCCCTTCTTTCTTTCTATCATTTAGCTTGTTTTAATATTTCTTCACAAATGGTGAAAAGCACTAAAGTGCAGGCAAGGAATAATCATAATGCTGTGGCCAACATTATAAATATGGAATTATACATTTAAAACATTTTCTGGCTTACAAAATAAATCTGGTAGTCAATGCAGCTCTGCAGGGTCTCTGCATCTAGTAGGGGCAATCTTTGCACTCCTAACAGTGCTTGCCTTTATCCATTTTTCCAGGTCCTCCATGTCCTCCTCTTCTTCCTCACATCTGTTTCATCAAAGTTCCAGGGAGGGGGGCCCAGGGTCACCTCATCTTCCTCCACCAAAACCACCTTGGTCCATGCCCCAGACACCACAGAAGCCACCTCTGTCTCTGCCATAGCCCCCTCTGAACATTCTGAAGAGCGAGACCCAGGCATCTCAGATCAACTTCCCTTTTCCTAAGACTGTAAACTTCCCTTTCTCATTCCTAAGACTGTAAACCGAAGCGCTTTTCATATGTAATTCCTAAGACTGTAAACTGAGACCCTTTTCATATGTTAAGCTCTAAACCTAAGATTCTTCCACGTGTACCATCTAAAGTATAACCCTATATAAAGAAGGAAACTTCTTTTGTTCAGGGAGCTTGGATATTAGGCAAATATGCCACCTGGCTCCCAGCCGAATAAACTCCTTTCTCCAAAATTTGGTGTCCGAGAGATCTGTTTCCCACGGCTGCTCCTGCAACAATTCCACTGGGACCACCACGATCCATGAGGCCACTTCTTCCTCCCTGCAAGCCACCAGCACCACCTCTGCCAGGGCCAATTGTGGGAGGGAAGGGTGGTGGGAGGAAGCCTTTAGGCTTTGGGGCCTTATACTGGTTGCACTCTGTTCTCCAGGCAAACTTCTGGTTTCCACACTGCCAGTCTCCAGCTCAGTGCTGGACATTTCCTCCTCCAGAAGGGGTTCCCAAGGGAACCCCAGGGTTCTTTTGGAGGGAAGCCTCCTCTCTCTCCTCCACAGCCTCCCATATGACCCATTGGTCCTGAAGTACAAAGACATGAGTTTACCTCTGGATTCTTCCAATTACTGGATGTGTGACTTTTGTTTAGGATCTTGGGGCCTCAGTTTCTTTAAGCTTAGTAATACTCATTTAAGAAAGCAGTTGGAGGCTACTGCCTTCTTAAATGAGTTTCTTTAAATTTCTTTAAGTTTAGTAATACTCATTTAAGAAGGCAGTTGGAAGCTACTGCCTTCTTAAATGAGTATTACTAAACTTAAAGAAACTGAGGCCCCAAGATCCTAAACAAAAGTCACACATCCAGTAATTGGAAGAATCCAGAGGTAAACTCATGTCTTTGTACTTCAGGACCAGTCTTCAAATTTCAGCTGTTTTTTTTGTTTGTTTGTTTGTTTTTCATTTGACCGATAAGTTATTTTGATCTTGAGGGACATAGCCAGAACCACCAAATGAAAATGCCAGCAAAAGCCACATAATCCCAAAGTTACCGAGCTTTACAGAAACACCATGAGAAAAAGTAAACAAAACAGCTGAAAATGATGTGAACGTTATAGTGCCTAACATAGTAGCCCAACTGTCAGATGGACTCAAGATCAGAAGCAGAACATTGATTTGAATAATAAAGACAAGTTGCTTTTTCATAGGTGACCTGAGAAGAATGCTATATTCTGTTATCACAGCAGCTCTTCGACATAGCCTTAAGCCCCATCCAGGACATTGGTAATGACATTGAAAAGTGAAAAACAACAGAAAAAGTATATTTTATGGAAGGATATATTCTACTGAGTAGGACTGAAGCTTTGTTATTAATATTCATTGGAAGATGGGATGGATCAATTGTGGAAAATTTTGCTGTGGGTCAGTGCCAAGCCTGCCAAGTGACATTAAGATAGTGACCAAAAAACTTCACAAGAGGGAGTCAAAGCTGTGATTGGGGTTGGTGAGGGGGATAGATCATTTAGAAATATAGTTTTTTCATTCATTTGTCTCCATGCATTGTCAGGATAAATAAAGATAAATGTCACAACTGATTTGACTCAACTAGTTTTTATTTTATTTTTTTTATTGCATTTTAGGTTTGGGGGTACATGTGAAGAACATGCAAGATTGTTGCATAGGTACACACATGGCAGTGTGGTTTGCTGCCTTCCTTCCCCTCACCTGTATCTGTCATTGCTCCCCATGCTATCTCCTCCCACCTCCCCACCTCCCCGTCCCTCCCCCGTTTCCCCCCAACGGACCCCAGCATGTAGTGCTCCCCTCCCTGTGTCCATGTGTTCTCATTGCTCAACATCAACTAGTTTTAAAATAAACACTCTATTCTGAAAATACTTGCAGAAGGAGCCTGCCAATTAGTGAAAAAGAAAGAAATTAAATGGGTCATTTGATAGGAAAGCACTGCAGTAATTATCACAATGCATATCATTATCTTTTTTCATTACTAATCACTGTTCATTCTGGCTGGTTCACTTAACTGGCTATATTCAATCACTACCTCTTTTTTCAAATTTAATTTAAGTAAATGTAATGATGTCAATTTTAAAGAGTGAATCAGAGAGAAACTAATGATTATAGATAATGCAGTTGTCCTGGTTAGTTGCTCTAAGAGAATGTCCTAAAGCTTATGAAAAGGAAAGCACGAAAGCAACAGCCAGAGGACATAAATATGCTAATATTTCTTTTCCAAGTCTTATGTTTTATTTAACATTGATTAAGTGTCCAGAGGGTACTAGTATCTGGTCAGAACATGTAAAATTGCACAATCTTCACCAATAAAGACCACAAGGTACCTAAGTCACATATAGCTATTGGTTTTAAGCTTTTATTTCTAAAAGTAAATGCAGGCCAGGCATGGTGGCTCACACCTGTAATCCAGCACTTTGGCAGGCTGAGGCAGGCAGATCACCTGAGATCAGGAGTTTGCAACCAGCCTGGCCAACATGGTGAAATTCCCTCTACCATAAACACAAAAATTAGCTGGGCATGGTGTTGGGCACCTGTAATCCTATCTACTTGGAAGGCTAAGGCATGTGAATTACTTAAACCCGGCAGACGGAGGTTGTAGTGCTCCGGGATCACACCACTGCACTCCAGGCTGGGCAACAGAGCAATAGTCTGTCTCAAAAGAAAAAGAAAGAAAGAAAGTAAATGCAGTAGTTAAAAATGTCTATTGCATGTGGTTCGAAAAAGAGCATACTGGCATTAGCGTAAGATACTACTAATTAACAAGGGCATCTGGCGTAAGTATAGAGCTGAATTTTTCTGATATAAAAAAAAATTTTAGCACACTGGCTTCGGTTACTGTATAGATTCTCTGTTGTTCTACTTCAATAACTTGCCTCAAATCTCAAGTTAATCATTCGATAAATGGGAGAATCCCTGCTCCCTGCTGTCCTGATAATATTTTGCCAGAGCTGGGGGTAAGGTTGGCTAGGAGTCCTCTGTAAGTTGGATTCATGCATATATATTGGCTCCAATAAAGCCTCCTCAGTTTGGATCATTAGTAGCATCCTGTCCTTTATATACACAGCTGCAGTTCTGATTATATATCAGCAGAGCAAGCTCCCAGAATCGATTTTCTAGTAGAGGCAATACATTTGTGTTAACCCTGACTATACTTTCTCTCCCAAGCAAGAGAGGCAACCAGGGTTGGAAATGCAATTCATAGTTCACATCAAGCCAGCAAATATGTTTTGACTGAAGTGCCAGCTGAAATGTCTCACTATCAAGCCCAGTTGGAAAATGCTCCGTAACTGATTATCATTGTCTGTCAGAAGCTCAGGAGGGGTGAATGATGGCAAATGCACAGCACAACTTATTTACCAGTTCTGCCGAGAACCCAAATTGCCACACGGATATTTTTATACAGTTTTAATCAGCTGAATGTAACAGTAACTTTATGAAATAACCAACTAATCAGAAAAAGACAAGAGGGATCCCTGAGAATATATATATAGAAAACTAATCATGATTTTTAAGATGTTGATTTCACATTCTAAACAATTCAAAAGAGACATACATAGCCTTAATTTTCTTATGGAAATACTAGGGGAAACAACAGTTATTTTTGGTCAAGTGGGAAGAACAATCAAATTTAGTTCTAAAGATTATCCCTTCATTAACAATACTAACATTACTAATCTTTTTAAAAATTATTTTCAGTTCCAGGATACATGTGGAGAACCTGCAGGTTTGTTACATAGGTATATTTGTGTTTGGTGGTTTGCTGGACCTATTGACTCATCCTCTAAGTTCCCTCCCCTGTCTTTCCACCCCCAGCATGCCCGATGTGTGTTGTTCTCCTCCCTGTGTCCATGTGTTCTCATTATTCAACTCCTACTAGTGAGAACATGCAGGTTTGGTTTTCTGTTCCTGTGGTAGTTTGCTGAGCATGATGGCTTCCAGCTTCATCCAAGTCCCTGCAAAGGACATGATCTCATTCTCTTTTATGACTGCATGGTATTCCATGGTGTATTATGTACCACATTTTCTTTATCTAGTCTATCATTGATGGGCATTTGGGTTGGTTTTACATCTTTACTATTGTAAATAGTGCTGCAGTAAACATGTGTGTATGTGTTTTTATAGTAGAATGACTTACAATCCTTTGAGTAACAGGATTGCTGAGTCAAATAGTATTTCCGGTTCTAGATCCTCGAGGATTCACCACACTGTCTTCCACAATACTTGAACTAATTTACATTCTCACCAATAGTGCAAAAGCCACACCAGCATCTATTGTTTCTAGAACTTTTAATCATTGCCATTCAGACTGGCATGAGATGGTATCTCATTGTGGTTTTGATTTGTATTTCTCTAATGAACAGTGATGTTGAATTTCTTTTCATATGTTTGTTGGCCGCATGAATGTCTACTTTTGAGAAGTGTCAGTTTATGTCCTTTGCCCACTTTTTGATGGGGTTGCTTGTTTTTTCTCCTGTAAATTTAAGTTCCTTGTAGATTCTGTATATTAGACGTTTGTCAGATGAGTAGATTGCAAAAAATTTTCTCCCATTCTGTAGGTTCCTATTCACTCTGATGATAGTTTCTTTTGCTGTGCAAAACTCCTTTGTTTAATTAGATTCCATTTGTCAATTTTGGCTTTTATAGCAATTGCTTTTCACGTTTTCATCATGAAGTTTTTGCCCATGCCTATATCCTGAATGGTATTGCCTAGCTTTTCCTCTAGGGATTTTATGGTTTTGGGTTTTACATGTAAGTGTTTAATACATCTTGAATTAATATTGATATAAGGTGTAAGGAAGGAGTCCAGTTTCAGTTTTCTGCATATGGCTAGCCAGTTTTCCCAGCACCATTTACTGAAAAGGAGATTTTCCACCATTGCTTGTTGTCAGGTTTGTCAAAGATCAGATGATTGTAGATGTGTGGTCTTATTTCTGAGGTCTCTGTTTTGTTCCATTGGTCTATATGTCTGCTTTGGTGCCAATCATGCTGTTTTGGTTACTGTAGCCCTGTACTATACTTTGAAGTCATGTAGCATGATACCTCTAGCTTTGTTCTTTTTGCTTAGAATTGTCTTGGCTATTTGGGGTCTTCTTTGATTCTGTATGAAATTTAAAGTAGTGTTTTTTAATTGTGTTAAGAATGTCAATGGCAGTTTGATGTGAATAGCATTTAATTATAAACTACTTTGGGCAGTACAGTCATTTTCACTATATTGATTCTTCCTGTCCATGAGGATGGAATGTTTTTCTATTTGTCTGTGTCTTTTATTTTCTTGAGCAGTGGTTTGTAGTTCTACTTGAAGAGGTCCTTCATGTCCCTTGTTAGCTGTATTTCTTGGTATTTTATTATCTTTGTAGCAATTGTGAATGAGAGTTCATTCATGATTTGGCTCTCTGCTTGTCTATTGTTGGTGTAAAGAAATGGTTGTAATTTTTGCACATTGATTTTGTATCCTGAGACTTTGGTGATGTTGCTTATCAGCCTAAGGAGTTTTGGGGCAGAGATGATGGGGTTTCTAAATATAGAAACATGTCATCTACAAACAGAGACAATTTGAATTCCTCTTTTTCTATTTGAATATGCCTTATTTCTTTCTCTTGCCCGATTATGCTTGTCAGAACTTCCAATACTACATTAAATAGTAGTGGTGAGAGGGGGTATCCTTGTCTTGTACTATTTTTCAAAGGGAATGCTTTCAGCTTTTGCCCATTCAATATAATATTGGTTGTGTTTTTGTCATAAATAGTTCTTATTATTTTGAGATATGTTCCATCAATACCTATTTTATTGAGAGTTTTTACCATAAAAGGGTGTTGAATTTTATCAAAGGTCTTTTCTGCATCTGTTGACATAATCATATGGTTTTTGCCATTGGTTCTGTTTATGTGATGGTTTACGTTTATTCATTTGCATAAATGAATAAACTAGCCTTGCATCCCAGGGATGAAGCCAAACTTCATCATAGTGGATAAGTTTTTTGATGTGCTGCTGGATTTGGTTTGTAAGTATCTTATTGAGGATTTTTGCATCAATGTTCATTAGAGATATTGGCCTGAAGTTTTTGTTGTCATCTCTTCCCAGTTTTGGTATCAGGATGATGCTGGATTCATAAAATGAGTTAGGGAGGAGTGCCTCCTTTTTGATTCCTTGGAATAGTTTCAGAAGAAATGGTAGCAGCTCATTTTTGTACCTTTGATAGAATTAGGCTGTGAATCTGACTGGTCAAGGGTGTTTTTTTTTTTTTTTTTTTTTTTATTAGACTTCTTCCTGGTTTAGTCTTGGGAGGGTGTATGTGTCCAGAAATTTATCCATTTCTTCTAGATTTTATAGTTTATTTGTGTAGAGGTATTTACAGTATTTTCTGTTGGTAGTTTTTATTTCTATGGGGTCAGTGGTGATATCCTTTTTATCACTTTTTATTGTGTCTATTTCACTCTTCTCTTTTTTCTTCTGTATTAGTCTAACTAGTGATCTATTTTGATAGTTTTTTTTCAAAAAACAAGCTCTTGGATTCATTGATTATTTTGGAAGGTTTTTAGTGTCTCTATCTCCTTCAATTCTGCTCTAATCTTAGTTATTTATTGTCTCCTGCTAGATTTTGGATTAGTTTGCTCTTGCCTCTCTAGCTGTTTTAATTGTGATGTTAGTGTGTCAGGTTGAGATCTTTCTAGCTTTCTGATGTGAGCATTCATTGCTATACATTTCCCTCTTAACACTGCTTTAGCTGTGTCCCAGAGATTCTGGTACATGGTCTCCTTCTTTGCTCTCATTGGTTTCAAAGAACTTCTTATACCTGTCTTAATTTCATTATTTACCCAGGGGTCATTAAGGGAGCTGTAATGTAATCATGTGGTTTTGAGGGAGTTTCTTAACCTTGGGTTCTAATTTGATTGCAGTCTGAGAGATTGTTATTATTTCTTTTCTTTTGCATTTGCTAAGGAGTGTTTTACTTCCTATTATGTGGTTGATTTTAGAATAAGTGCCATGTGGCACTAAGAAAAATGACTATTCTGTTGATTTTGGGTGTAAAGTTCTGTAGATGTCTATTAGGTCCTTTTGGTCCATAGCTGAGTGGAAGTATTGAATATCTGTTAATTTTCTGTCTTGTTGGTCTGTCTAATATTGACAGTGGGGTATTAATATCTCCTTCCATTATTGTGTGGGAGTCTAAGTCTCTTTGTAGGTCTCTAAGAATTTTTTTTTTTTTTTTTTTTTTTTTTTATGAATCTGGGTGCTCCTGTATTGGTTGTAGGTCTCTAAGAATTTTTTTTTTTTTTTTTAATGAATCTGGGTGCTCCTGTATTGGTTGCATATATATACATGATAGCTCTTCTTATTGAATCAATCCCTCTATCATTATGTAATGCCTTTCCTTGTCTTTTTTGATTTTTGTTGGTTTAAAGTCTGTGTTGTCAGAAACTAGGATTACAACTTCTGCTTTTCTTTTTTGCTTTCTGTTTCCTTGGTAAATTTTCCTCCATCCCTTTATTTTGAGTCTATGTGTGTGTTTGGAAGTGAGGTGGGTCTCCTGAATACAGCATGCCAATGTGTCTTGACTCTCTATCCAATTTGCTAGTCTGGGTCTTTTAACTGGGGCATTTAGCCCATTTACATTTAAAGTTGATATTGTTATGTATGAATTCGATACAGTCCTCATGATGCTGTCAGGTCATTTTGCACACTAGTTGATGCAGTTTCTTCACAGTGTCATTGGTCTTTAGGTGTTTTAGTGGTGGCTGGTACAGGTTTTTCCTTTCCATATTTAGTGCTTCCTTTAGGAATTCTTGCAAGGCAGGCCTAGTGGTGATGAAATCCCTCAGCATTTGCTTGTCTGGAAAGGATTTTATTTCTCCTTCGCTAAGGTTTGGTCGAATATGAAATTCTGGGTTGAAAATTATTTTCTTTAAGAAGTTTAATATTGTCCCCTAATCTCTTCTGGCTTGTAGGGTTTCTGCTGAGACGTCTGCTGTTAGTCGGATGGGCTTCTGTTTGTAGGTGACCTTGCCTTTCTCTCTGGCTGCGCTTAATATTTTTTTCTTATTTCAACTTGGAGAATCTGATGATTGTGTGTCTTGGGGATGATCTTCTCAAGGAGTATCTTAGTGGTGTCTTCTGTATTTCCTATGCTTGGAGATGTCACTCAAGGAAGCTGGAGAACAGCAAAGATGGGTACCTGCTCCTTCTTCTGGAATACCTGACCTCAAGGGCACCAACCTGATGCCAGTAGAATCACTCCAGTATAGGGTGTCTGACAACATGTTGGGGGGCTCTCCCAGTTGGCTGGCACCACGGGGAACAGGACCCATTTAATGAAGCACTTTGACTGTCCCTTGGTGGAGGGGGTGAGCTTTGCTGGGGGAAATCCCACTCATCTGGGTTGCCAGATTCCTCAGAACTACCAGGAGAAAAGGTTAAGTCTGCTGGGCCACTGAGACTGTGGTCACCCCTCCACCTGGGGTCTCAGGCCCAGGGAGATCAGGATAGACAGCTCAGAGCTGTCTCTGGGCCCTTGGCTGGAGTTGTTGGAGTTTCTGCAGGGAGGCCCTACCCACTGAGGAAGGATGGGTCATGGTCAGGCCTGAAGAGGTGCTCTGGCCACAGTCTGCCACAGCTGGTGTGTTGGGCTGTGAAGGACACCTCTTGGGACCAAGCTGACCTGTTTCCCTGGCTCCAGCAGGGAGAAAGCATGACCTGGAGCTATAGAGATGGCTGCTGTCCATCCCCTGCCCTGAGAGCTTATCGTATTGGGCAGTTACCAGTCACAGTGCTGGCTGTTGCCCCTCCCCCAAGGAGCTCAATTGGCTTAGATGGCAAACAGCCACAGTTGTGGGCCTGGTTGCCCCTCCACCTGAGAACATGGCAGTCTTAAGCAGATTCTAGCTGAGAGGCTGTTGAGAATCTGTGCAGCTCCAGGATCGGGACCCTAGGCCCTGGTGAGATTAGTTAACAAGTGGGACTTTCTGATCTGTGGGTTGCACAGTTCCATGAAAAAAGCATGGTTTCCCTGACTGGGTAGCACACTCACTCACAGCCTCCCTTGGCTTGGGGGTGGGGGCTCCCCTGCCTGGTGTGGCTCTCAGACGGGCTGCAGCACCGCACTGCTTTCCTTCTTCTCCTTAGATCACACAAGCTGCCTAATCAATTCTGATGAGAGAATCTGGATACCTTGGTTGCTGGTACAGGATTCACACACACTTATGGTTCTTTTCAATGGGAGCCTCTGACTGTGGCTGCTTCTAGTTGGCCATCTTGGCCCTGCCCCCCTAAATTTTTATTCTTGTTTGTAGTGTGTCTTTGTGCTTTTCTAACACTCAGATCATCACAAGTAGCACATACCACTGTCAAATAAAGTATTATAATTCTATTCTAAGTAAAGATTTTGAATTTGTTGAAATTTTAAAAATCGTGAATGTTATTACTGCACCTTATTAAAGCATACAATCTGAAATAGAGAAATATAACAGCCACGTAAGGGTAGTTTTCCAAATGTAGAATTATTTTTGGAATGAAATACAGATAATACGAACAATTCTAAATACTTGCTTTAATTTAAATTTGAGAAAGGAATAGAAATTGGTGTTTTATTTAATGCTAAGTGAGCCTTTTGGGGATTTTAAACTTTCTCTGCTGTCTTCCTTTGTTACAATCCATGAAAGTAGTTGCTGTATGTTTTATTTTCCAGTTATCCAGTTTTTTCAATCTCCACAGCCCCGTAAAATTGCTGAAGGCAAACTAGATCTTTGTACACCAAAACAGCTTCAATTCTCAAATTTTACTTCTAAGGCTATCATAAATTAAAAACTATAGTCTGAGAACCTAAAGAATTTGCCAGTACTCCTGCTTGTTTACATGAATGATTATAGGAAAAATATAACATAAAAACTTGTATCTTGTCTTTGAGGACAAAAAGCATCAAAGCATACTTAGTAGAAAATATACAAATGATATTAGTAGCATTAGATATTAAGATGTAGTGCCTTAAACATGTCTTTTTAAAGCACCTTTTACACAGATTTCTAATTTTTCAAGACTTTTCATCAATAATTAACTGAGGTGTATAGCTTTTGATGTAGTTACACTTTTCTACCAACATTTAATAAAAACAAATTTCATTTACATGTCCTTATGCATGTATGTCTGTGTGTTTGTGTGCATGTGTAATTTTCTATTTCTACAATATTTTCAAAAAAGTTTGGCAACATAACCACATAGGCTATCACATGTAACAATTTTAGCCAGACAATACAATCTCTAGTTAGAAAAAAATGGCAATATGAAAACACTGAATGTTATTATCTTTAAAACTATCCACCACAAAAAATTCGAGACTCTCTAGATCAGTAACTTTTTAATATGTTAGACAACCTTAGGATTGATTTTGGCTCTTTTTCTAAAGCAATTTGGCTACTAAAATTCCAACACTGTGTTACCAAACACATTTTAAATTGTAAAATATATTCTAGGTAACATTTTCTCAGAAATGCTATTAAGTTGAATCTGTTTGAGTTCCTTTTTCCTACATATTGACTTATTAAAGGGAAATACTTCTGCTTCTCCTTGACCTCACAATTTAACATAAATGGCCCTCCAACTACAATGGGCATCCTAATAAAACCACTATAAGTATTAAATATTGTTAAGTTGAAAATGTTTTTAATACACAATCTACAAAACATCATAGTTAAGCTAGCCTACCTTGAAAATACTCACAACACTTACATTAGCCTGCAGTTGGGCAAAATCATCAAACACAAACCTTATTTTAAAAGGAAGTATTGAATCTTGTAATTTATTGAATACTGCACTTAAAATGAAAAACAGAATAAGTGTTTGGGTGTGCAAAGTCTGTTTCCTATTGCAGGCATATTGCTTTCACTCTACTGTAAAGCCAAAACACTGTAAGTCTAACCCATTGATAAGTTGGGGACCATCTGTATTGTTCCTTCCTATCCAAACCAATGTTATAAAGTCACCAGATCTCAACTGGAAACAATTGAGTTAGCTGCCTATCAGAATAAGCTCTGCTGAAAAATTAGGATGGATCTATCAGCTCTTAATTAACCACATTCTACCTATAAGAACTTTCTAGCAGAGGATCCCCATTTGGTATCACACACTAAACAGAAATGAGAATTATAAGGAAACTAGCTTTCTTTGAAGGTCAAGGAAACCATATCACTTTCCAGGGAATGCCCAAGGCCTCCACTCATTTATTTAACAAACTTTTTTTAGAAAACTTACTGTGTGCCAGGCATCATGCACGATATTGATGAACAACAGAACTAAGACTGACACAGTTCTTGCTCCAATACAGGTGAGACTAGTTGAGAGAGACAGACATAGGGAATAATATCAGCAGATGCATGAAATATTGAGAGTACACAGGAAGGGCATCTACTTGGAAATAAGGAGTTAGGCTATCCTGGAACATTTTTAAATGCCTAAGCTGAGAATCAAAAGATGATTAAACTTAGCCAATCAAGGAAAAGGGATAATTGTTCTCAGAGAAAAGAAACAAAATAGACCTAGATGTCAGAGAAATAAAATGTAATATTAAGACTCCAAATTTACTATGCCAAAGGGAAAGTTAAGCTTGGGAATAAAATCTTGCAAAAACTGCATTCCTTTGTTCCCAAACAGACAACTATAATTTCACATTTACTTTATCTTATGTAAAATGTAGATATACTGCATGAAAGATGACTGTATAATTGGCTTTTTCCTCTACTTTGTCTTTTCACATGTAAAATGTAGATTCACTGAGTACAAATCAGAGCCCCCTAAGGATGTAACCAGTTGCCTTATTACCTACCCTCACTCCTTTTTCTTCTTCCCCTCCTGCTTACTATTTCTCCTCTTTAAATATTAATGTTCCCAAAAGCCTCTTTGGAAAAGGCACAACTCACAGATCCTCCTGTAACCTGTGTTTCTTTTTTCTCAATGTGTCTACAACCTTGGCTGAATAAATCTCAAATTGATTGAGACCTGCCTTAGTCACTTTTTGGTTTACAAGAGCATGGTGAAAACAGGAAATTTCCAAATTCTAGAGGAGCTAATGGAAGTGGGCCACCCAGCCTTTCATAATATTCAGGGGTTTGTGACCCGATAAATTAAACAAAGAACTAGGCAACCTTATCAAGGATGTGGAGGGCACCTGACCCTTCCATATCCCACTACCTAGAACAAGTAGGGCTCTTCATTGCTGAAGCCATTTTATTGGTTCAAGAAATAAAAGGAAACAGCCTAGAGTTGTTTAGTAAGGGACCAAGGCTTGGGTAAGTACTACGGAATGACAACAGAGCAACATCTGCAATCATGCATTAACCAAAGGAATTAAGTCTTGCTGGTGTTTTCAATACTGAAGCAGAAATTTGAGAGATACAGCCCAACCATGAACATGACCCCAAAATAATGAGTTTTAAAACTATTTAATTGCCTATGAAATATGAGCTCAGGAAAGAAGGCTGACTTTTTTCCCATCTTGCCATATATATGTATGTGTGTGTGTGCATGCATATATATGTTATTTTATATATATTAAAAAATGATATGTGTACATACATATCTAAATTTTATAGCTTTAGAAGTTATACATGTAAAATATATGTATATTTTAATATAACATATATGTATATTTTATATATAAATATGAATATTATATATTTAATATATGTATTTTAATATACACATATTATTTCATATCTATAACTTCTAAAGCTATAAAATTTAAACTTAGCAGTTCTTCAGATCTCAGTGAGTAAAGGAAATTAAGCCAAATCTTAGTAAAGCAGTTGAGTAATTTTTAAGCAAGGAAGTTTTAAAATGATGAGATGAGCTTATAAAAACTTTTTTGCTAAGTTTCAAGGTCAGTCAAGGAGGTATTATTGCAGCTGAAACATACATTATACATTTATAACCGTGAACACAAAGCACAGAGAGCCAGCTATTCAGCTCCCCTGGATTCAGACTAGTTAGGAGTACAACAAATGTTTGATGGAGAAACTCAAGTCTTCATTGCTTTACTTCCATTAATTCCTCACAAACTCATAGTGCGGGGTTGAGATCAAGCTATCAAGGTCACATCCAATAGAAATATATCAATTCTTAGAATTATGAGCTTTAGAAATTCTCCTGGAGATGAATTATCCCTGGAGTACAGTGAACAAAAGTTAAGTGCCTTGCTGCCTATAATTTCAAAGGCTCCTTTTCCTACACGAAGCTCTTTAAAGAAAGGCTTTTAAAAACATGATACGGTTAAGAAGCCACACCTATACTGCCCTGTGATACTGACATTGCATGAACAGGTCATCTTAATATATACCAATGTTCAAGGATCAGCTCCTGTGAGACACATTTGGGACACACGATCTCATTCCTTTAGTATATCTTGTCAACAAAGAAATGTACAGGTCTTCATAGCAGGTCTTTATAAAGACCATGTAAATATGGAAATAACCTAGTCCAGAAGTTCTCAGAAACAAAGGGAACACTTACAATTTGGCCCAGATTCACTCTTCAAGTGTGAATACCATTTTAGGGGAAAAAAATCCACCTGAACTTTTGCTAAGATAAAATGAGATTGACAAGCATGGGGGAAAGGGTTAACATCGGAGAGAAAAGGGAAAATTTATCACCGTTAACACATATATAATTTTTTTTTAGTTCTCACAACAACCTCGCAAAATAAGTATTTTATCACCATTTAATAGATAAAAATACTGAGGCTTACAGACTTTAGGCAAGGTGACAGAGGAAGTAAGTGAGGAGCCAGGTTGAGTCCAGGCCTTTCTGTCTCAAAAACCTGTGCTCTTTCCATTATTGTGCTGGAATTTACAAACAAAAGTGAATGAGAAATTAAATATCAAGAGTTATTCTACAAGATTTTTGTTGTACTTTTAATTTCTGGGGTATGTGTGCAGATTCTGCAGGATTGTTGCATAGGTACACAGATGCCATGGTGGTTTGCTGTCTCCATCCCTCCATCACCTACATCAGGCATTTTTCCCAGTGATATCCCTCCCCAATCTCCCCACCTCCTGCTGTCCCTCCCCTAGTCCCCTACCTCTCAACAGACTCCAGTGTGTGATGTTCCCCTCCCTGTGTCCATGTGTTCTCATTGTTCAACACCCCTCCTATGCGTGGTTTTCTGTTCTTATGTCAGTTTGCTGAGAATGATGGTTTCCAGATTCATCCATGTCCTTACAAAGGACATGAACTCATCATTTTTTATGGCTGCATGGAATTCCATGGTGTATATGTGCCACATTTTCCTTGTCCAGTCCATCATTGATGGACCTTTGGGTTGGGTCTTTGGTATTGTAAATAGTGCCACAATGAACATACATGTGCATGTGTCTTTATAATAGAAGGATTTATAATTCTTTGGGTATATACCCAGTAATGAGATAGCTGAGTCAAATGGAATTTCTATTTCTATATCCCTGAGGAATTGCCACACTGTCTTCCACAATGGTTGAGCTAATTTACACTCCCACCAACAGTGTAAAAGTGTTCCAACATCCTCTCCAGTATCTGTTGTCTCCAGATTTTTTAATGATCGCCATTCTAACTGGTGTGAGATAGTATCTTAATGTGGTTTTCATCTGCATTTTTCGAATGACCAAGGAACTCCCTCATGTTTATTATTTTCCTTATTTCATTTGTTTCCCTAGAATAATTAGCAACAAAGTCCCTTAGAAATCAAAACACATGACCTTTGTTTTGATTACAACAGGAAATGTTTGTTTTGCAGCCTAGATACTATTCTATAGACAAGCTTATAGAAAGAGATCTTCCCAAGGTGAAAAATAGATGATAGTATAAATTAAGAGGATATTTTAAAGTAAGCTCATTTCTTAGGGAATATAGCAAGGAAGCAGAAGAATGTGGGAATTTCACTGGAGCCTAGATAAGAAACTGAGTCCAGGAATTAAAATCCTATGTAAATTCCTCAACATAAACTTTACTTGTCACTGTTGCAGCATCTCAGTCTATATTTAAGCTATTGATTTATGATTTGATCTGTGCATGTATTTATTTCTGCAAGTCATTACCTCTGTTATCCTCCTAATGAATTTATTTGTCAATAGGCTTCATCCAGCTGTGGAAACCTCCTTTACAAAATTATTTCCTAGGATATCCCTCCCACCAAGTCTGTTCTGGATTCACAGCTGGAATGCCAAGAGATAGGTAGTAAATAATTCAGAATGTCAGACACCGGACTAAGGACTCTGATGCTCAGAATATTAGGGTTAATATGTTCCCTATTAGCCATACTTCCTGCTTCCCTCCCTCTACCTCCTTCCATTGCAACCTGTTGGAGGAAAGGTAGAAGAGAGGAAATGAGGGGTAAGAGAATAAAAAAGTTAAAAAACATGTTCTCTATTTTAGGTGCTGTGCTAGAGATGTTTATGCAGTTTAATTTCATTTAATAGTCGCAAAACTTCCCAGACTTCCCTTTTGAATTTCTTTCCTTTTGTCTTCAAAATTGACTATAGTTATTTTAAGCACAACCCTGTTGTATAAAAAGTATAAGTAGGGTAGCTGCTAATAAAGATAATGTAGTAAGTTTTTGCTTTGATAGTTCCCTCTTCTATAATCACATAGCAACGATGGGTAAACTAGAAGAGGAGAAAATTAAAAGACATAACTGAGATCAATTAAAAGACAAGCATCTTTGTGGTAAAAACACAGAGTAGAAATACAGTGAGACAGAACATGTAAGCTGCAGAGATTTAGCATTCAGTATCAAGCAGGGTTTTCCAAAAGTTCTATTCCTATAATTGGTAGAGACCAACAGGAGTAAAGCCAGAGGCATTAATAAAACCCCCATAATTTAAGAAAGGGAAGCAAGAGCCAAAAACCTGATTCCAAATACTGGCTAAGCCGGTGGCTCCTCGTGAGCTCTTTTGTTATTTAAAACCATGTATTTGACAGTTCTCATTGTAAAATTGGCTTAACGTTCACCTAACTAATACTGCAATGGAAAATTATTCAAAATACTAAGGAAAAGCAAAATCAATGACAAATTTTATACAATGCTAAACTCTTGAGAGTGATAGAAAATTTTTTCTTCATCTTTTTATTATATTTTAAGTTCTGGGGTACATGTGCAGATTGTGGCAGGTTTGTTACATAGGTATACACATGCCACGGTTGTGGTTTGCTGCATCCAACGCCCCATCATCCACATTAGGTATTTCTCCTAATGTTATCCCTCCCCAATACCTCCACCCTGCTATTCCCCCACCTTGCCTACCACCCGCCAGCCCCCAGTGTATGATGTTCCCCTCCCTGTGTCCATGTACAAAACCCATTTATGAGTCCGAACATGTGGTGTTTGGTTTTCTGTCCTTGTGTCAGTTTGCTGAGAATGATGGTTTCCAGATTCATCCATGTCCCTACAAAGGACATGAACTCATCCTTTTGTGGCTGCATAATATTCCATGGTGTATATGTACCACATTTTCTTTGTCCAGTCTGTCTTTGATGGGCATTTGGGTTGATCTTTGCTATTGTAAACAGTGCCACAATGAAAATATGTGGAAATAAAAGGAAACGGTTTTCCTTTTATTAGGAAAGAATGATTTATAATCCTTTATAATAGAATGATTTATACTCCTTTAGGTATACACCCAGTAATGGGATAGCTGGGTCAAATGGTATTTCTACTTCCAGATCCTTGAGGACTGCCCCACTGTCTTCCACAATGGATGAATTAATTTACACTCCTACCAAGAGTGTAAAAGTGTTCCTATTTCTCCATATCCTCTCCAGCATCTGTTGTCTCCAGATA
Organism: Saimiri boliviensis; assembly: GCF_048565385.1. Taxonomy (NCBI): domain Eukaryota; kingdom Metazoa; phylum Chordata; class Mammalia; order Primates; family Cebidae; genus Saimiri; species Saimiri boliviensis. The sequence continues at coordinate 43,473,252 of NC_133458.1, forward strand.
TTTTAATGATCGCCATTCTAACTGGCGGGATGTGGTATCTCATTTTGGTTTTGATTTGCATTTATCTAACGGCCAGTGATGATGAGCTTTTTTTCATATGTTTGTTGGCCTCATATATGTCTTCTTTTGTAAAGTTTCTGTTCACATCCTTTGCCCACTTTTTGATGGAGTTGTTTTGTAAATTTGTTTGAGTTCTCCATAGATTCTGGATATTAGCCCTTTGTCAGATGGGTAGATTGCAAAAACTTTTTCCCATTCTGTTGGTTGCCCATTTACTCTATTGATAGTTTCTTTCGCTTTGCAGAAGCTGTTAAGTTTAAGTAGATCCTAGTTGTCTATTTTGGCTTTTGTTGCCATTGCTTTTGGTGTTTTAGTCATGAAGTCCTTGCCCATGCCTATGTCCTGAAAGGTATTGCTTTGATTTTCTTCTAGAGTTGTTATGGTGTTAGGCCTCATGTTTAAATATTTAATCCATCTAGAGTTGATTTTTGTACAAGGTGTAAGGAAGGGGTTCAGTTTCAGCTTTCTGCAATGGCTAGCCAGTTTTCCCAACACCATTTATTAAATAGGGAATCCTTTCCCCATTGCTTGTTTTGTCAGGTTTGTCAAAGATCATATAGTTGTAGTTGTGTGGCATTCCTTCTGAGGCCTCTGTTCTGTTCCACTGGTCTATATCTTTGTTTTGGTACCAGCACCACGCTGTTTTGATTACAGTGGCCTTGTAATATAGCTTGAAGTCAGGTAGTGTGATGCATCCAGCTTTCGGTTTGTTGGTTCGTTTGTTTGTTTGTTTGCTTAGGATTGTTTTGGCTATGCTGGCTTTTTTTTTAATTCCATATGCAGTTTAAGGTTTTTTTTTTCCCAATTCTTTGAAGAAAGTCATTGGTAGCTTGATGGGGATAGTACTGAATCTACAAAATACTTTGGTATGGCCATTTTCACGATATTGATTCTTCCTAACCATGAGCATGGAATGCTTTTCCATCTGTTTGTGTCCTCTTTTATTTCCTTGAGCAGTTGTTTTTGTCTCCTTGAAGAGGTCCTTCACATCCCTTGTTAGTTGTATTCCTAGGTATTTTATTCTCTTTGTAGCAATTGTGAATGGGAGTTGACTCATGATTTGGCTATTTATCTGTTATTGGTGTATAGGAATGCTTGTGATTTTTGCACATTGATTTTGTATTCTGAGACTTTGCTGAAGTTTCTTATCAGGTTAAGAAGATTTTGGGCTGAGACGATGGGGTTTTCTAAATATACAATCATGTCATCTGCAAACAGGGACAATTTGATGTCCCCATTTCCTGTTCAAATATCCTTTATTTCTTTCTCTTACCTAACGGCCCTAACCAGAACTTCCAATACTTTGTTGAATAGGAATGGTGAGAGAGAGCATCCTTGTCTTGTGCCAGTTTTCAAAATGAATGCTTCCAGTTTTTGTCCATTCAGTATGATATTGGCTGTGGGTTTGTCATAAATAGCTCTTATTATTTTGAGATACAATCCATTGATACCTAGTTTATTGAGAAATTTTAGCATATAGGCTGTTGAATTTTGTCAAAGGCCTTCTCTGCATCTATTGAGATAATCATGTGGTTTTTGTCTTTGGTTCTGTTTATGCGATAGATTACATTTGCGGATGTTGAACCAGCCTTGTATCCCTTGGATGAAGCCAACTTGATCGTGATGGATATGTGCTGTTGGATTTGGTCTGTCAGTATCTTATAGAAGATTTTTGCATCAATGTTCATCATGGATATTGGCCTGAAATTTTCTTCTTTAGTTGCACCTCTGCCAGGTTTTGGTATCAGGATGCTCTTAGTCTCATAAAATGAGTTAGGGAGCATTCCCTCTTTTTGTATTGTTTAGAATAGTTTCAGAAGGAATGGTACCAGCTCCTCTTTGTACCTCTGGTATTATTTGCCTGTGAACCCATCTGGTCCTCAACTTATTCTGGTTAGTAGGCTATTAATTGCTGCCTCAACTTCAGACCTTGTTATTGGTCTACTCAGGAATTCAACTTCTTCCCGGTTTAGTCTTGGGAGGGTGTAAGTATCCAGGAATTTATTCATTTCTTCTAGATTTACTGGTTTATTTGCCTAGAGGTGTTTGTGGTAATCTCTGATGGTAGTTTGTATTTCTATGGGATTGTTGGTGATATCCCTTTTATCATTTTTATTCAATCTATTTGAATCTTCTCTCTTTTCTTTTTTATTAGTCTGGCTAGTGGTCTATTTATTTTGTTGATTTTTCAAGAAACCAGCTCCTGAATTTATTGATTTTTTTGAAGGGTTTTTTGTGTTTCTATCTCCTTCAGTTCTGCTTTGATCTTAGTTATTTCTTGCCTTCTGCTAGCTTAAGAATTTATTTGATCTTGCTCCTCTAGTTCTTTTAATTGTGATGTTAGGGTGTCAAATTTATCTTTCCTCGCTTCTCTGGTGGGCACTTATTGCTATAAATTTCCCCTTAGACACTGCTTTAAGTGTATCCCAGAGATTCTGGTATGTTGTGTCTTTCTTCTCATTGGTTTCAAAGAACATCTTTATTTCTGCCTGCATTTCATTATATATTCAGTAGTCACTCAGGAGCAGGTTGTTTAGTTTCCATGTAGTTGTGTGGTTTTTGAGTGAGTTTCTTAATCCTGAGTTCTAATTTGATTGCACTGTGGTCTGAGAGTCTGTTTGTTATAATTTCTGTTCTTTTGCATTTGCTGAAGAATTCTTTACTTCCAATTATGTGGTCAATTTTAGAATAAGTGCAATGTGGAAATTAAAGACATATTTAGATATCAAAGACCAAACTGCTCACCACACACAGGCCCCAAATAAAAGAAGTTTTAAAGAATGAACTTCACTAAAAAGAAAAATGAACCCAGATGATAGAATTTAATAAACAAAGTTATTGATTGTTCAGACAGTTCATCCTTTTTTGTCTTAAAAAAAAAAACTGATGAAATAAACATCTTATTTTTATTTTGTAAGTGGTAGGATATTTATTTTGTAAAGTGTTTTAGAATCATGACTGAGGCCCAAGGAGGCTAAAAATACTATAAAACTTTAAAATTGGTTGGAAAAAAAAATGTGTAAGTATATAAATTAAAACTTTAAAGACAATCACTAAATGCCTTGAAGTGCCACATTTTTTTTCATATTACCATAGAGGAAAGAAATGAAGATAATGTATCAATCAAACATTTAGCAGGAAAGAAATGGCAAAAGAAGCAAAGAATAAGCATCGTAAATGGAAAACATGAGCAAGATGACTGAATTAAATCTCAATATATAAGTAATTACAAAAAATAAAAATCACTTATATTTATTTATTAAAAGGCAAGGACTAACAAATGATATGGGAGATGTAATTTAGCTTACTAAAGACCTTCCAAAAATAAAGGGATGAAAATGAACAAATGGAAACATCTATATTTAAAAAAAGAAAGCTGCCACAGCAAAACCAACATCCCAGAAAATTGAATTTAAGGCAGAAAGAATTAATACAGATAAACAGGGACACCACATAACAATAATGGAAATAAGTCATAAAGAAGAGGTTTAAACTTACACATATCATATAATGTATCTTCAAAACCTAGGTGATAAAAATTTTTGGAATTATCAGGAGAAATTTATAAGCCCATAATCGTAGTGCATTATTTTAACTTATTTCAGAAGATAACTCAGGGGCACAAAATGACTAAGGTTATAGTAACTTTCTGCAACAAAATTAACATGTGTGATCAAACATAATTATAGAACACAGTACTTCAAAAATACAAGATACAATCATGCTTTCTAAGTACACTTGGAATGTTTTCAAAATATGACCATGAAATTTTTATAAAGAAACTGCCAATAAGTCTTAAATAAATAATAATACTATATATAGTATTTGGAAGCCTAAAAATTACTTTCTAAATCATCAGGTTAAGATAAAATCACAGTAGAAAACAAAACTACTTGGAACTGAAAGACAATGAAAGGACTGTCTATTCAAATTTATAAAATCCATTTCACACAGTTTTTACAGGTGAATTTATATCCTCAAAGGCAATTTTTACTAAATAAAAACCACTGAAGATAGAGATGAATATACATCTCAAAACACTATAAAAATATATAAAGAAAGTAGAAAATAAGAAAACTAGGATATAGTAAGAAAATAGGAAAGAAAAACAAAGAATCCACAAGAACAAATACTAGCGTTGTCAAAAAATAAAGTAAAATCAACTTACCTCTGACAGATTAATGAATTTAAAAATCATAAATAACTAATATTTAAAACATAAAAGGATATAATTGCGCATGCGGTAGTGATTAAATGAGATTAATACTATGATACATTTTATGTAAAAATTAAAATTGTAAGTCAACTTGATTTTCTAGAAAATTTTAATCACCAAAATTGACATAAAAAGACATTTTTAAAAATGAATAAACATAATTTTCATGAACTCTCAAGGATGTGAGCTTTTACCCTACTAACAAGCTAATTAGTTAGCCTGCCAGAGTTTCACAAATGTTGGCAAAAGACATGAGACCCCTGAGTCAGACAAGGGACAGTTCATTGCTCATAGCAATAGCAGTAGCCAATGCATCCTTATTTTCTTGCACCAGTTTCTTGAGTGACCAATTCCCACAGAACAACTAAACACAGCCAAATAATACCTGTGTATGCTGTGAGTGATAAGAAAGAAATCCCTAGCTTAGGGAACCTGAAACTTATATAAGTGTTGCAAAGAAGGTCAATCTCATGGCTCTGGAGGGAGACATGATTGTTATTATATTTGCAAATAGAAAACTTGAACTTTGCTCCAGAGGATGACAATATGTCTGTCATCCAAAAAAGTTTGCTACACAAACATCCATGAAAATGTAGTCTGGAACAAAAGGATAGTTGATGTCTCACTGAAAGAAGTACAAACACATGACCACAAAGAGAAGAGGCAGATCAAACAACTAGTCCACTAAAGGCAGCTGATGATTCCATAAATATGTAACAAGGCTGCTCAGGGAAATGTGGGCCAGAGTTGTAAGAACCACCCTAAATTCTAACTGCTTAGTGGAACAACTACATTCACTTTTAGCAGCCACTAAGATAGAACAGGAACAGCCACAGCAACCCAGTGGAAAATAGTGAGTTACAGCTTAGCTGAACCATCAGTGACTCAGGCTCAGGCATTTACCAAAGACCTGTCAACTGATGACTCCATCCAGAGAGTGAATTTGCTTCAAATGGTTGAGTGAGGGATAAAGTTTTCTCCACAGGGATATCTGCCACTTTCATGTAGAGCCAAGATGGTTGCTGTGTCATCTAGCTTTGCTATTGATTATGTCATTCCCATTTGACAAGCAAGATTTCCTGGGCCCTTGCCACATTTTTAATTGATGAGTTTGAGTACATCCACCCTCTTGGTAACAAGAGGCCAGAGAGTTACCTACCTCCATAGCCAGGCATTCAGTTTTAATAAGAGACTAGCAGAAAGCTAACAGTTACTTTTCAGAAAAGGTGAACCTATGTGTCAGGGAGATAAAGATTTCAAACCCCAAGAGGTGCCTCTATTTGAAATCTGCCTCTTTTTTATCCAAGAGTTTAATCAGCAAAATCATCAGTCACAGTAACTTGTAGTTCAAAGGAGTCATTGCAGTTGTGGGAGCTCCCACTCTAGAGACCATGAAACAATTCACAGGACAGTTTCCAATACAACCTGTAGTTTGGGCCCCACTTAAAGGCTGCTGATCTGGGTGTTAGCTGATATAAAATACCAAGCAGAATATCTAAATGAGGCATATACTATTTCAAATATCCAAATTGTTCAATAAAGTGTAGGCCCTTCTTTTGGAAGGGTCTTCTTTCAAAGACCTGAAAAGACTGCAGATTTTTCTTGACTGTTAAATAATTGAGCATTTTGAATCTACCTAGGCAGTCTCCATAAACTACTTGGCAAGAAGATCCCTGAATTTTCTCAGGCTTTATCACACTGGCCGAGGTGTGATAGAACTATATAGTCTGGGGTGTTTAGGCTGAGCCGTCCGACTTACCAACCAATACAACGCCATCTATACAGTACATGCCTTTGAAATTAGAAAGTAGAGACCGTCATGCTAAACACTCAACTACTCACTGGTTACTGCAGCAAGGGAATTCAGATGTCCTCGGGGACTACTGAAAGCATATAATGGAGACTTTGCCATATGACCATGAATTGGTCTTTGCCCTTTGGTCACATCTCAGGTGACATAACAAGTGCCATCAGTCTGTGCAATGGGTCTGGGACACCTGGGCATTGGGAGCAACAGCTGAATACAGTTGGTGATAAGCATCTACTTCCTGTTAGCCTTTTTGAGTGGCCACATAAAGCTACTATATTGATACACAACATTTCTTGGTTTCAGTGTACTTTTTCATTCTTAATTAACCAAAACCTTAATTAAATAAAGGCTTCCCTTTGTCTTCCTAGGATTCTGTATCCTTTGTTTTAGACCACAATGGAAGGAACAAAAATGTAGTTTGGAAAATAGTTAAGTGCCAAAGTGTCAACATTTTTGTGCTGGTTTCCTGAGCTCAGATACTCACAATGCAAGGCGAAGACTGCCAGATAACACTTGATTATAAAATGGATTGCATTAAGGGGGAGGAACTGAGTTTTGGGAATCAAAATTCTTTATAATGGGTAGTAAGCTTGTCTGCCCTTTGCTCCACAGGGAAATGATGTCTGTCTTTTAAGACCAATCTTTACAAACATCTTTTAAAAGAGAATCCCAAGCAGAACTGTAAGTGCCTTGCTTGATCTGACTCATATTCAAAACATGAGGCTCTTTGACATGTGTAGAATTATCTCCCAACAAATACATGAAGAGTTTCTCTATGTCATATCTCATTGGGTAAATGAAAATGGAATAATATAGTATACCCATTATATTGGGTTTAAAAATAGAAGTCTAAAAGTAGAAAGTGTTGTCTAGGATATGGAGAAATAGAAGTTGAAATCCTCATACACTGCTGGTAATAATGTAAATAGATCCTTTCACATTGGAGGGCAATCTGGCAACATCTAATAAAGCTGAAAATAGTTATATTCTAGGATCCAGAGATTCCACCTCTTGGTCTATATGTCTGTGAAAATCTTGCACATCCTGACAGTAAAAAATGTCGTCAGTGTTCCTTGTGTGCATGCCGGCATTGTTTGCAATAAAGAAGTACTAGAATTGACTTATTTATCGTAAGCAAGTAATTAGGAAAATTTTGGTCTATGCATAAAATAGAAGACCTCGCAGAAATTAAAATGAATAAACAAGTACTATAGGAAAAATTATGTACACTCCTCAAAAATATGTTAAGTTTAGCATGCCATTTATATAATTAATAATAATAATAATTTATATAAGAAATTCCAGAAGGCTTTAACCATAGCTACAATATTTTCTTTAGGTTTGAAATAATCTAAAACAAATATAATACAAGATTAAACTTTCTAAAGCCTGGGTGTAAGAGCAATTATTAAAATACTCTATATTCTTGCTTATGCCTTAGAAATATTTTATTCTAAGAAAGATTAAAGCAGTGTGCGTTTTAGGGTGCTAATTATTTGTTATTCTTATATACTATCATTTACTCTTTCAGCTGAGAGAAGCAGTGCAGCTTTATGATTAAGAATCTATACTCAAGCTAAAAATGCCTGAGTTCAATTACCAGTACTATTTCTCCTCATTTTTGTGACTTTTACCAAGTTAATTAACATTTTTAAAGTTTTGGACTATATGTAAAACTGGGAAAATAATATACCTTACATTCTATGGTTGTTAAAAAGTGCTGCATGAGACAATAAATGAAAGTGATCTCCCTAACCTGTAGAAAGAACTTTAAAATTTTTGACTGATATGTGACATGGGGAACAACTTAATGTATATTCCATAAGTTCCATCTTTTACTTTTGGTCATAGCAATCTAACGTATCTTTACCACCTCTTTAGACAAAGGTCTCTTTAATCAGAGGTATGGCATATATTTTCTCACTTCTTTCAACATACCTTTTTAAAAATTTTACTTTAGGTTCTGGGGTACATGTGCAGGTCATGCAGGGTTGTTGTGTAGCTGCATACATAACCAGGTGGCTTGCTGCCTCTATTTCCCCTTTGACTATATCCAGCATTTCTTCCCATGTTATCCCTCCCCACCCCCCGCTGTCCCTCCCCCAGCCCCCACCAACTGCCCCCAGTGTGTGATGCTCCTCTCCCCGAGTCCACGTGTTCTCAACACACTTTTTATGCCAGCTATACATTCATCTCACTGTCCCCCAAAGACAATCTGCTCAGTTCAGCCTAAGAGGCTGTGATCATTCTGTTTCCTCGACCTCTAATATCTTTGTGTTCTCTGTGGCTTATCCAAGTTTTATTTTCTTTTGTAGCCTACCTCAGGATCCAGCTCCACAGTGAAATTTTCCTACATCTTATGACTATATTTTGCTCTAAATATCCTTGTCTGAACAAAACACATTACTATTAATGACCAACAGTCATTTCTATGTTCACATTTTATGGCACTCTATAATTTAAAATCACTTACCCATTACGTCACTCATATGATATTCAGGTCAAGATAAGCTACTATGCAGAACTAAGGTTATGTCTGCTGACTTCAGGTTTAACACTTTGCATCACTTCACCTGTTAAGTACTAAGACCTTTTCCAAAAGTTCATTTTTAAAGATACACCTCACTATTATTTTAAAATAAGTATTTCTTTTGTATAAGACTTTCATAAAAACTGAAATCCATAGTGTTTTAATTGCCAGCATAAACTAGTTAGTAATAGTAAAAGTGAGCTATTAACTATCTTACAATGTCTTGTCTGAGCACTGGGTTCAGAAGTTCTATTCTGTTCAGATACAACAGAATTGTGTTGTCTAACAGTGAATGAATGTGTAATTGATAGTTTCTGTAGAAAAACTTGGAGGTAGAAACATGGAAAATTTTAAATTTATCTATGCTGCATCCCTTAACATCAAGAAATGATCACTCAAAGTGTCCATGCAAGCTGACGGGAGGCTCCTATATAGAAGGAAAACAGAAGCTTCTATCTGATTCTCCAAGAAAGAACTGTTCACACTTACATCAATTTGTGAGCCCATAAAGTAGATATCTCAAATCAGTCTCAGAAGAACTAGGCTTCTTCCTACTCACTGTTTCTCTATCTATTGGACTCACATGACCAAAAGCCTTGGCTCTTGAGGAGTTCTATTTGGCCTCAGATCAAAAAGTGGAGCTGATATAGGCAAGGGGGAGATGAGAGAAGCAGAACCAAAGTCTTTCTTTGTGGTTACTTAAACCTTACATTTATACTTTGGTTGCAAATCCCACGTCTTACAACCACATGTCATACAACTGCTTAATTTTATCAATTCTATGTAAGTTAAGACAAACATTAGGAATTTCAGCAAGTAGAGAGATCTAAAAATTCTCATGATCAATAAAGACCTAGCCAGGGGAAATTTCTTAAAAATATCTAGTCCTTATTCTGCTTTATATTGCAGCTTGCCTAATGAGTATGTTTGCTTTATTCTATTTCTAGCTAGTTTGCAATTTACTCAATGGTAAATCATATACTTTATATTACATTAGCATCATTTATATTGCTAATGTAAAGTTAGTTTAAAATGCATAAATTTTTAAAATCTTTATATTGTCTATACAACTTTGGTTGTAGGAAGAGCATGATAATTTTTAATGTTAAATTAGCCATGTTTCTAATAGTTAATTTGTGATGATTAGAGTGTGACAGGAGAAAATGAAAAATGAGTGGCTATTAGTTTAATCTATGTCCAGTGAAGGGGATAAAGTAAAGAGTAGAGAAGAAAAAGGGAATAGGTAAATCAGGAGGAAGAAAAGAAATAAGAGAGAATTTAATGAACAGAGCTGATTACAAAAATGGATTCAGCCAGGTTAGATGTAAACAGATCAGAATGTTGAGAAATATTGTTTTGATACATTCTTCATCTTGAACAGGAAAAAAACAGATCCAGTTATGGATAACATATTCAAATATAGTTGTACTTTCCAATAAGTGATAAAGATTTGTAAACTCTCATGTCTTTTAAAAATAACAGAGATTCTAATGGAGATGAAGACATTATGTATATAAGAAGGGAATTATTCCTGGAAGGACTATTGGAATAAAAACACCAGGCATAGTAGGCTTTTCTCAATGTGCATAGATGAGAACTATGGCAAAGATAAGAAGATAAGAAAATTGACTTTTGGGAAACCACAAACATTCTGGACTGAGATCGATTAGCCTTGGGAGACTGAACAGAGCCACCCACAACTGAAAAAATCTAAAACTTACTTGAGAAGCTATACAAAGGTGAATTACATAACTATGCAGTTTTCAAGTCCCTTTCTCTTATTTTTAGTTTGCAACTTATGATTCTTCTTTTCATGTGATTCAGGGTGTGATGATATTTACAACTGTCTGTTATGGAAGAAGCAGAGAGAAGTGCCAAATAACTATAGTTCTAAGTGCTCAAAGAAGCTTCACCCACCTCTGTATTCACCTCATTTTGAGTCTCTGGTTTTGGCAGAAGAATAACAAAAAAAATCATTAAATTAGCATGATGTTGTTAAAAAAATTACTAATGATAAGAAACTTAGATTCGTATTTAGAGGTCTTAAATACATCTATTTCCAAAGGTCCAGTGGGTTTAAATTTCAGAGAAGAGAGACTTTGTTGAAAGCGGAACTCAGGGACACCAGAAAATAGACCCATCTGCTTCTCAAGAATGTTAACATTACCTACATTCAGTGATAGTGTTCATGAGCTTCCCTGGGAGTAGCAGGGCTCAGTCTTCTGTGTGACTTCAAGGACAAAGTTGTCCATCTTTACTCCGTATTAAAGGAGGCCAGTGACATCAACAAAACAGAACTTTCCGTGGCCCTGAATTTTTACAAGTCTTTACACATAGTTTATCAGGGATGACTGGTGAACTAAAGAGATAGAATGTTCAGAAGATAACAAATAAACAAATATGACAATTTGTGATAATTTACATAGGAACATAATCAAATAAACTAGTAAAGATGGAATGAGGGATGTGGTAAAATAAATTCCTTTCATACCAGGAAATAATTTTTTTCCTGTAGATTTTGGGGGTTAGTAATTTTTCTGAGTAGAGTTACAATATGATCAAAGTGGCATTTTTAAATGTTTAATTTATCATTGATGATATATGTATAAATTATAATTATGTTTTAAACCACATAATTCATAAGAATATAACCTATCTTCAGTAGGACCTTTATACACATCAATTTTTGTCCTTTATGGGCCTAGAATTCATCCACAAATATTAAGCTTCCAAAGGATTTGTTTTTGTAGAAAACAAATAGTTTCTACAATATTTTCTACAAATAGTTTCTACCTGTGAGGTCTCAAATTACATGTCACCAATGATACTTGCACTTAAAAGTATTAAAATGATTCACTTAAGTTTTTTTGGTATTATTACAAAGCGTTTGAGAGTATATTGACCTGGCATAAAGATTAATGAGGATAAAGACAGATACATAAAAAGAAATAAATATGCATATATATGAATATATCATTTATGTTCCTTTTAAGTGAAAGAATTAAATTATCTATGTTATTCGTTTTATAGTGATGCCTCTCAAAACTTGGATAAAAATTCAAGAGACCTTTTGGCAAACTTAAAAAACAGTGATTGTGAATATTTCTTTTTCTGATCTAACGACGGTGTCTCCCTTAGCTTTGGAATATTTCATAACTGCACCTTTGAGGGAAAACTCTTAATTTGAAGAAAATGTCCTTTTCTTAAGATTGCATAGTAAGTCAACCAACCTAGACACTGTAAGGATGATGTGATGTCCTTTATTTGTTATATAATGGCATATACATGTAGAAATGAATTCATTTTTTCTAAATTTCAAGTTTCATTTCAGTAGATAAAAGTCTGATTTGGGCAATGTTCCCAGAATTTCCTTTGGGGAAAGTGACACATTTCAAAACTGTAGAATTACAGTTGTATTTGGTTAAAATAATTATTTTTGGAATGGTGGTTTTCTGTGTCTGTGTTTAAAATTTTTTTCTGTGTGTGTGAGCTCGTATTTGAGCAATGACAAGTTATATGGACCCCAGGATGTATAAAGCTGCAGCTAATAATAAGCACAGGTGTTGAGTCCTAACATCAGCCAAATGTAACACGTCCTTATTTGACTCTAGGACACTGCTCTGCTTATCAAAGATAATGTAAACCAGATACCTAGGAAGCACAGCTGGATCTAGGACAAATATGGCACTGAAAAATATCTACGTCTAACCTGAAGTGGAAAGTAATCTCTTCTTAAAAATAAAAGGCTCTTATAGCAGCAAGATGTACAATTATATTGTGATCTGAGTGCTGTATCCACTCCCACAAGTGAGTTAAGTGAAACAGGAATGACTCTAGACTGAATCGGATAAATGAGAAAGATAAAATTGCCTTTTTTACATAACACCAGTGTTTTTCACAGAAAAAATAATATTAAATTATTTGTCAAAGATAAACAATGTTTGTTTAAATTCAATATTTGGTCCAAAATTCTTTTCTTTAAAGAATTGTATGTTATGTATAGAGTGTGACATTTCTCAGATAAAGTGGAATTATGATATGAGAAACACTCTTAAAGGCTTTTATGACACATATATAAACATCATTTAGAATGTATTATTAGACTTTGAACTCTTAACAGGTTCCAAATAAAACAAAAATGGCAAAACATTAGATTTATTTCCATATTTAGTTAATCAAAATTCAGTTAAAATTATATTTTCTATTGCTAAGAGAAAATTGATGGTAAAGGAAAAAGTGAAAAGAATACATGAATCATGCTATCTTAATGAACTACTGGCTCCTTAGACATAGTAAAAAAAAAAAAAAAAAAAAAAAAAAATGAAGCTAAGTGGAGGTAGATACCAAACTTCATAGTATTAAGTGTTTAGTCTTCTCGTTAAGGATTCTGGTCCAACATTAGTGATGTTTTACAAATGCAAAATAAAAGCACTATTGACACTGAAAAAGAAAAAGAAAACCTTAAAACATTTTAACTTTTCTGTTTGAAATAATTATATTAAATTATATACATCCATCTCTATTTCACATAAATAACACAATGAAAATCTTAACTTCACTCAAAAGATTTTTTTTTAACCAAGCTCAGCCTCAGCATCAATTCTCTCCAAAGTGCGGATTACACATGACGATCTAGCGGTTGTTTTGTTTTGTTTTGCTTTTTGAGACAGGGTCTTATTCTGTGACCCAGGCTGGAGTATAGTGGCCTGATTTCAGCTCATTACAATCACCCTCTCCCATGCTCAAGCAATTCTTCTGCCTCAGTCTCCCAGGTAGCTGGGATTACATGCATATATCACCATGCCTGGCTATTTTTTTGTTTTTAGCAGAGATGAGGTTTCACCATAATGGCCAAGCTGGTCTTGAACTCCTGGCCTCAAGCGATCCACTCACCTAAGCCTCCCAAAATGCTTGGATTACAGGCATGAGCCACCACACCTGGCCAAAATCAACCTTTTAAATGCATATCTGTTCAATTTTATAAATTTTATAATTTATTTGAAAAATACACCTTGTTTCAAATCCAGTAAATTTGGCCTTCATGATTTTACAGCTGTCAAAATGAATTTGGGTTGTTTCTTCTCCATTCTGTACTATAGGTTTTTAAAACATATATTCTCTTTCCAAGCTTTCTACTACTGGTGTCTCTGGAAAAGGTCAATAGATAGCAGTATAAAATACTGTCAGTACAGGCTAAAATTATTCTGCTTTTTATCCTCTCAATAAATCCTAAGACTGACAGGAGAATCTGTTCATTAGTAAAATTCCAAATGGAGATATTTTGGTGAACGTTTTACACATGATCCAATTAGAATACATTCTGTTTAGAGTAAAATTTTGTATAAGTGAAAGTTGTCATGAGCATTATGATGATAGAGCTAGCATTTGTTGACTATCTTTTATCTGCCTATGTGCCTATGTGCCTTGCCTTGAAGGACTTACAAAGTGAGTAAGATGTAGTCACTGCTGTCTAGGACCAAAATATTCTACAGACATAAGAAAAGTAAAAAACAGTTTTAAAATAGCATTGTTAATTTTATAATAGAGTGTTTTTACCTACAATTCCCAAACATTTTAGACACGCCAATAGCAAGATTTATTCTGTTCCTATGAATATTTAAATATATTTTAAACATCCCTAGCAGTGGGAAAAAATAGTGTTTATGATTTGTTCATTTTAACACCACTTTCAAATTATTGGAAAAGCCAAGTAGAGTTTTTATTTAACTTTATTTCTTTCTCTTTCTCTTTCTTCTCCCAGAATTAAGACATTATTTTAATAGGAACCCCCCCCCCACAACTTAAACAGCAACTAACCTCAGTAAATAGCATCTCAAAAGAGATTAACAGCTTATCCTCTTTCATTAAATTTACAAATGTAAAATTTGATTTTCAAACATTTCTGAAATCACTTAATAACATGCCGAGATTTTGGTCCTTAACACAAATTATAAAGTAAATAAAAACTACCAATATGTTAACTAGAAAACCCTGTTAGAAATGATTATGAAGTGAATACCATATTAGCTATATACCCACATTGCAGAGCCTGGGTCACTGAAACTTCTTGAACTGTATAAAAGTTAGGAGTATTTTTCTCCTCATTTTTATTATGAAATGACCTTTTAATTGTAGACAGATTTGTTAACTTTATCCAGAGAAAAATAAGCCCATGTTTCCAACTGCACTTCCAATTTTAGCCAGTATTTTTTTTTTTTCAGGGAGACCGTGTGCAATACTCATTCTAAATAATCAGTAGTTAAAACACCGAACAATTACTATGTGTCACAGACTGTGCCAAGCATACTTTGTGGATTATCTCATTGAAGTCTTACAACCAGCCTATATTTAGGTAGCATTTCTCTTCCTATTCTAAATGTAAAGAACTAAGAGTTAGCAAATTTAGGTAATTTGTCTATGGTTCAAGCTAACAGCAGACCCAGGATTGGAGCCCAAGCCATTTGAGAAATGAGATAACACTTCTAACTACTATAAAACGATACTTCCCCAAATAAATTAGCATCCCTTTAATTGAATAAATATTGACTATTTGCCAATATACCATGCAGGAGTAGGTATTGCTCTTACTTCAATACAAAAGAGGTATTGCTTATTTTGTAAATACCATTGCTATAGACTAACCAATCCAGGTAAATTGGTAAAAGATTACTTGGAATAATTTTTAAAAACAAAGATTTAGTTGAGAAGAACAGATCCTACATTGTATAAATCTATATTTTATAGTTTTAAAATATGTAATAGAAATACACATGCACACACATAATATTTTTAAAAATAGGCTGTGAGTCTGTTCTGAATCATAAGTTAATGGCTGGAGAAGCTTGTAAAATAATTTTTCTACTCCCTAATGGAGAATCCTTAGTGATAGCTGTTTCTACACTATGCCCTGACCCAGTTTGGTACAACATACTACCCCATGGCTCATTGTAATCATTGCCAGTGCACACAGATCTGGTTATTTCATTACGTGAAACTTCATATGCTAACTACAGTGAGAAATAATTCTACTGCTTTGATTGCTCTAACTTAAATCATTAAATACTGACTTCAGTGATTACTCTTCCTGTTTGAAGATCCATAAAAGTGCAATAGCTTCCAGAGATGTTGCTCTTATCCAACTTAAGTCTTGAACAATACTGTAAAAATACTTCATTGTATAATTGCAATGAAACAGGTTTTTTAATCTTCTTGAGTTAGGGATATAAGAGAACAAATTAAAAAAAAAAAAAAAGGAGAGAGAGAGAGAGAACAAATTGCACATTGAATACTACCTGAGAGAGCCTCAGCACTCACAGCTAAAGTACTGTGACTACCTGATTGTGATAATCCATCGTAAGTTTTGTCAGAGCAGTGTGTAGTTTTTAACAGTATAAGTTCTCAGAGAATCCTTTCCTAATCATTCTAGCTAACACTCTTCCCTTTATTCAATTTGCAAACTCTAAAGATTATCTATTTGCTTAATTTCTTTGCATCTCCTCCATTAGACTACACTCTGTGAGGTAGGAACCTGGCTAGCCCTTTAATAGAATACTCCTAGTGCTCAACAGAGTGCCAATCTCTAACAGTGTTTGTGGAATAAAGAAAGAAAGAATAAATCTGGTGCCTTCTAGTTCTACCTTTCACGGTGAAGTCACAGCTGCATTTTTGAAATGCAATTCTAATCCTTTTGATTTTTTTCTTAAAACTTTCCAGTGGCTTCCTACTTTCTAAGGTTGAAGCTTGAAACTTTTAGGAAAATATATAAAATCTTTCCTTACTGCCTATCCTTTTCTCCCAGCTCGGCACTCAACTTCTGCTCTATGATTACAGAAATTCCTGGCGGTTTCCCCGAGACTTTGAACATGCTATTCCATATACATTGAAAGTTCTGTTTTTCACCCAACCCTTAGCCTCTGACCTGTGACTAGCAAATATCTACTCCCTCTTTAATAGATCATTTAATAGTTCTGTGCTAATCCTCAAGGACCTGCTCCATAATACTTTGTCTTCCCTAACACTTCCAAGTATAATTAGATTATCCTTTGCCTGTGTTCTCATTGCATTTTGTTCACACTCTTATTATAATGATTATTATATTATATTCAATGTTTATTTTGGCCTCTGGCTTCCTACTGAATTATAGTCAACTGAAGATTAGGACTGAATTTCATCTATATATTATCAGTATTTAACAGAGAGCCTACATCAAAGGAGGCCCTTTATGAAAATGCAGCTAGTGAGTGAATGAATGAATGAATAAATGAATGGCTCATCGTTACTTAGTGTCCATGCTAGGATAGATGAAAAATCTTTCTTTACTAATTTTTCTCTGTAGGATGGAAATAATCTCAACCTAACTCAGAGTATTATTCTAAGAAATGAATTTAAATGCACCCTCTAAATTGAATGTACTACAAATGCTTGCTCAAGACATTTACATATTAAAGGCAATTTATAGACATGAATTCAACTTAGAATTCTAAATCAGAGAGCTTGCAAACAGTATTATTTTTAATTGTTCATCATACTACACAATAGAAAAATGATTCTATTTTTTCTCCCAGAAAACATGCTACAAAAGACAGTGAAGCTTTATCACATCTCACTATTCTTGGTTCCATGCTGGGGAACTGCCACATAATAATACTTCAGTTAGAAAATTTTCTGGAATGGGATATAAGAAAAATTCTTCATATACTAACCCCTTTAAGAAAACTAATACTAAAGAGTCATTGAATCTTACTCAAAAGAACCCAGCTGGAGGAGTCTTTTAAGAGAAGAGCAAGCTTCCAGTATTCTTTCTTAAAGACAATTCATAATTTGAAGGAAAAAACCCAAAGATTTTGTCTTTTATCTTATGCAAGGAGTGGTGAACCTAAATACCCTGTGACAATTAATTATTTCAAGTTCCTTATCACAACTATCAACTTATCTTATTTCAAGTTGCCTATCACAACTATAAACTTATCTATACCAAAATGACTTTGTGATCCTGTAGCAAAACAATTCTCCATTATTTTCATAACAAAATGGCCTCAAAAAAAGAAATTACACTGACTGTGTTTTTGAGCTGTGCAGCACAAACATTAAAGTGTAATAGATTGTCACAGTGCTTAAAAGCAAAAGTCAGAAAAGATATTTTTCCCCCTGGGGAAAAAAGTACTTAAATACTCTTCCATTCAACAGAATAATCTGCCCATAATGTTGGATTTTTTTTTTTAACTAAATGCTCTTGAAGGGTTTAGTCGTGAATGACAGCACTAATAACGAATAGCCTAATCAAAATGCAAGTCCATTTCTCCAGTGTAGACATTAAGTGAAATGAAAAACTCCCATGTGTTTCTTCACAGAAAATAATCTTGCATTGTTCTGTAGAAAAATCTGAATTTAGAAAATAAATAAATAATGCACAGTGTTTCTATCCAAGAGGCTTCTGTGAAATAGTACATAATAGTACATGTGGTTCTTTATTTTTTTCATTTGATGAAAAGTAATGTCATATGTACTTTGCCTTTAGTTAAATTAGTCTAGTTCTGTGGGGGTTTTTTCTCTAATGGTTTGGAAATTATATCATGTTATTTACAGTGTTCTAGTGATTGTCCTTAAATATTTGACAATTATATTTAAATATGGAGTTTTTCTACCAAAACCCCCTGAAGACCTTTCTATGAAAAACAACTAAAAATCTAGATTAAATAAATACAAAATACGTTTAACGCTTCATTAAGATAACACACACAAAAAAGCATCTATCAAAATTGATTTGGTTTCACTTCGGATGAGGGTGTAAAAAGCTACAAGAAAATGCTGCTTTTACACTAGTAATGAGGGAAAGACAGTTCATCAACAAAATCATAATTTTTCTAGAGCCTTTCAGAAAGCTGAGGTCTCCAGGCAACCAAGAAAACTGAATTCCATAGAATGACAAGCCTATAAAAGAAGAGACAGTACACACAAGTCATTTCACTTTTGTCAGAGCACAGGAGAAAGAGGTGACTATCAAACACACAGACAAAAATAAATGAGCTAAAATGTTAACAAATTGTCAAAGGACTAGAATAAGGAGAATGCCAGTGGTAATACTCAATGTCCCTGAGAAATAAGGGTAATGTGCACTTACTCATAAGTTCTTCTCCATGCCCTGCCCCTACCACCCAAGTGCTCATAAAAAAGACTGGTGCAAGGAAGGAAACGTGAGAACACCCTCCCTGCTGGGCTTCTTTACACCATTTGTTTTATAAATGAAAAGTTGTAAGTCACTTGAGGAAGAGCAGCAAACTCTCTCATTCCCTAGCAGTTAGGTAAAAATCTATTGTTTGGGTACATGTGTAGAATGAAAACTCACTGCCACTAGTGCTGGGGCAGAAATATTCATCAGCTTCAGGACACAAGCAAAGATCCTTTGCTGTTGGGAACTGTATATAAGCAAAAATTCTATGCCCTTTGGGAAAGGGCAGAAAACATTCTTGACTCCAGGATCCAATAACAATAGCAAGCATGATCAGCTAAGACTATGTATAAGTCTGTTCTCATGCTGCTAATAATGACATACCCAAGACTAGGTAATTTACAAAGAAAAAGAGGTTTAATAAACTCACAGTTCCACATGACTGGAAGGTCTCACAATCATGGCAGAAGCCAAATGAGAAGCAAAGTCACGTATTACATGGCAGAAATAAAGAGAGAGCTTGTCCATGGAAACTACCCTTTATAAAACCATCAGATCTCTAATGACCAGTGATGATGTGCAAATCAAAACTACATTGAAATACCATTTCATGCCCATTAGAATGGTGATCATTAAAATATCGGGAGACAACAGATGCTAGAGAAGATGTGAAGAAATAGAAACACTTATACACTGTTGGTGGGAGTGTAAATTAGTTCAACCATTGTGGAAGACAGTGTGGCGATTCCTCAAAGACCTAGAAATAGAAATTCCATTTGACCCAGCAATCCCATTACTGGGTATATATACAAAGGATTATAAATCATTCTACTATGAGGACACACGCACAAGAATGTTCATTGCAGCACAGTTTACAATAGCAAAGACCTGGAACCAATCCAAATGCCCATCGATGATAGACTAGACAGGGAAAATGTGGCACAAATACAACATGGAATATTATGCAGCCATCAAAAACAATGAGTTTGTGTCCTTTGTAGGGACATGGATGAACCTGGAAACCATCATTCTCAGCAAACTGACACGAGCAGAAAATCAAACCCTGCATGTTCTCACTCATAGGCGGGTGTTGAACAATGAGAACACATGGACACAGGGAGTGGAGCACTACACACTGGGGTCTGTTTGGGGGAAATAGGGGAGGGACAGTGGGGGGTGTGGATTTGGGGAGAGGTAGCACGGCGAGAAATGCCAGATATAGGTGAAGGGGAGGAAGGCAGCAAATCACACTGCCATGTGTGTACCTATGCAACAGTCTTGCATGTTCTTCCCATGTAACTCAAAACCTAAAATGCAACAACAACAAAAAAAATAAAAATAAATAAAAATAAAAAGACTTGGAAATTCCTCTCAAAATATATAATGTGATTTAATATATATTAAAACAATGATAGCAGAAATAAAATAATAAATCACTTAAGATGAACTGTTTTCAGTTTTCTAAGATGCCTACAAATCTTTTTCTGTATGCATACATGATTTTATGATTGCAATCATAACATAGATATACTTTTTCTGTTGTTTTTTCATGTAACATATTACCATGCTATTATATAATCTTCATAATGATCATTTTTTGTGTCTGCATAATTAGTAAATAAGTCATCTACTCTTGATAACTATGAGGAAAATAAAAGAGATAGTGTCTATATTAAAAAAAAATCAGATCTCATAAGCCTTATTCACTATCATGAGAGCAATACTGAAAAGACCAACTTGCATGATTCAATTACCTCCCACCAGGTTGCTCCATGACATGTGGGAATTGCGGGAGCTACAATTCAAGATAAGATTTGGGTGGGGAAACTGCCAAACCATATTACACTAGATAAGGTGCAAAAAATTATCCCTGCCCTAAATCAACCACAAACACAATACAGGTTCAGCTGCCATGAGAAGGAAGGGGAAGGAATACAGGCAAAGCTCCACCTTTGAGGCCTAGGCACACAGAGCTTACCAAATATTGAAGATAAACAACAACAACAAAAAAAAAAATAAAGGGGGCAGGAGAGGAGCAAACACGACCTGATTCTTAGCATGAGACTAATACCAAGTAACGAGCAATAACGGGCTACTGCTAGAGAAAGAACAAGAGCATGAACTAAGTCTCTACTCTTTGGCCCAGATGTAAAGAAATTTCTAAAGCTGAGAGTGGAGTAAAAACACTGATTAAAAACACAGGTAACCCCTCCCAACCACTGTGAAAATTTGAAGCCTGTGATTCACTGAAGGTTAATTCCAATATTACAACAACAAAACCAAAAATCTGTTTAATTCATGATTTATTTAATTCATACTAATGTTCTCACAGAAGAAGAGGCATTTCCACCATAAATACTGTCACCCTCAGGTTCTACTATTCTATATATTATGTCAGCATTTAATAAAAATTATAAGATAACAAAAAAGTGAGAACAATGATTCATTGCAAAGAGATAATGCAGTCAACAGAACCAGATGTAAAGTTGACCCACAAGTTGGCACTATCAGACGAGACTTAAAAGTAAACTTAATATAATAGATATGTTAAAGGATCTAGAAGAAATGATGGACCACAGCATGAACAGATAGTGGATTTCATCAGAGGAATGGAAACTATAAGAAGTTATGTTAGCGAATTTCATCAGAAGAATGGAAACTGTAAGAATTAGTCTAATGAAAATGCTAAAAAAATTTAAACCCCATGGTAACAGAGGCAAACAATTTATTTGATGTTCTCATTACAAGACTAGAAACAAAGAATGAGTAAATTTGTAGATAGAGCAAACTCATTGAACTCATTCAACAATCTCATTGAAACTGAAATAAAAAGAAGAAAACAAACATGAAAAATACAGAATGTATTTTTGCCATCTTAGATCTGTTTTTGATCCTATCTAGTGAGTAGATAGACTTTCTTTCATTAGAAAGGTAAACAGTAAATTTAGAATAAATCTAATTTCCTATGAAAAAATCTAATATTTACTAATAACCTATTATATGCCATACATTTAGCAATGCACATCCACAAACTTTATTTTTTTAGAATGTATCCTAAAAACAAAAGTCAGCTACAACTGGCTACTGACTTGCCTTTCTAGTTTTGGCTTTAGCTACTTCTATTCTTGAAACATGACTTAAAACTAGACTGGAGTTTCTGCTCACTCAAAATTAAACTTTATATCTTTCTCGCTCTGATCAGAATTCAGTCTTTCATATTCTTACCCACATTTAAATGTTCACATTGTGAACATTATCTATACTTTCCTATTTATTACTTTCAGAATTAATTTCTATTTTTGAATTCCCAAATCACAGTTATGTCAGTCTTACAAGGAGTATGATATTCTTCCTTGTTCATAGTCATTTTTCAATATGAGTTGTATATCCCTTGTGGCAACATATTCCCCATCTACTTTAACTATTATAATCTTTTAATGGAATATTAATGCCAGCTAAATATTGCTTTCCCATCTTCTACTGAATATAGGTGTGGCCACGTGACAACAATCTCACCAAGAAGATATAAACAGAGTTGGTGTGATCAGTTTCCATCATGACCTTAAAGAGAGTAATGTTTTTTTTCTGTCCTTCCTTTTAGCATTCCACCACCCAGAATGTGATGTTATTTGAGAAAGACTTTTGTCCTAGGGATGGTAAAGCAACTAGATAGAATAAAAATGGGTCTCTGACATTGTAAATCCATCATACCAACCCTGAACCATTCATACTAGATTGCAACCTGAAAAAAAAAATGCTATATTTATCTTGCTTAAGCCACTGTTATCTTGGTATTTGTTATAGTATCTAAATCTCCATTAAAATTAATATGATCTAGATTTATAAATTCTTTGGGAGCAGTAATCATATCCTATCTTTGCATTTTTTATATTCATCACATGGCTTAGCCAAATACCTTGTATATATAAGTACTCAATAAATTTGGTTGCATTGAACACATTTCCCAAAAAGTTCATTGAGTATCATGTTTATGTAAGAGAACTAGCCAACAAAAGGATAAAAATGAGATCCTTTTTCTCATAGAGGATTGGAAATAATCCTTCTCTAAGCCTTGCCCAAATTGCAAATTTTACCTGGGGTGGGGAGTAGAGAAAAAAAAAAAAGAGAAAGAAATGATTGCTGTTTCAAGTTACTGAGTTGCAGGTGATATGTTAGGCAGCAGTATATAACAAGAACAATCCACTATTACCCCCTTTTTAATCTTCCTGTGAAATAAAGTGACTTTTAAACATAAATACAAATGAATAATATGATTATTTTAAAGGTTTGTACTCTACAGTTCAAAATCATGAGTTGGTAACAAATGGTTTCCAGGCATGCAGAGAGAGAGGTAGGGTTGAATAGATGAAGCACAGGGGAGTTTCAGCTATTTTGCATGACACTATTGTGGCGGACATACAACAGTACACATTTGTCAAAACCCATAAAACTTTTCAGCACCTTAATGTATGCTACTTAAAAACAAAAACAGAAATATTTAAGAGGTTGGAGGATTCCAGGATGGAATGCAAAATGACAGAAGGATCCAAGTTTATTACAAAGGTATGAAAGATGCATACTGAAAAAGACAGGGGTAAAATGTCCTCACTTAAGTAACTGTGGAAATGAGTATAATCTGAAAATTTATTATATACAAGGCAAAATTTATTATATTTATTATATACAAGTTCCATTCTTTGTTAATACATTCACATTCCATAGTAGTATAGGTTAACAATTCTGAAACTATTATGCATGTATACTAGACTTGAATAAATGAATGGTGGATGGTGTGAGCCCGGTTTCTCACTGTTGGCATGGCAAATAGCAAGGGGAGATAGTAGCATGATTCACGTGGTTGGTATGTGGTAATGAATTCAAGGTGGAGGCATCAGTGTGAACTCATGTTTAACTTAATGTATAGTTTCTCATAGATAAATATGCATAGATTTGTATATATACACATGCTAGTATACACACATGTATTTCCTTGCTTTATCAACTGAAAGGGACTAGAAGCAATGACACCCCAGTAGCAATAAGTGCACCTAACACCTAGATCTTTGTTTCTAATACATTCTAGAGTAATGGAATTAGAGTTCATTATAGAAATGGCTTATTCTAGGACTGGGGCAAGAAAAAAAATAGCCTAAAGTATTTTGCACTACCAAAAAGTAAGAAAATGCTAAAAACAAAAACGATAAAAATATGTCAAAGGGACACAGAACCCAGCTGAAGGAATTCCCAATGGCTAAAGCCAGAACAATTTGAACAACAAAATACATAAAGTAGTATTGGATTTTAATCCAAAGTATAAGATAAATGTTCATCAGGTCATAAAAAATAAATAAATAAACAAAGGTGGGAGACAAATGTCCCATACAGAAGAATTCCAAATAATTTATGTAGATACTCTGCCCTTAAGTACATGAAGGATAACTCCTCATTCCTTAAGTGTGGGCTGCACATTGTGGCTTTCTTTCAAAAAGTACAATACAAAAAGGAAGAAAAAAGAGTAACTTGATGGTGGTACAATTTCATGAACACTACCCTAGCCAGGTAATCAAGCTTAACATCAGCTGTGCTAAGTCACGTTCATCATATGTAACCTTTATATGCTGTAATGAGAATTGCGCTATTCCTCTGGTCTTCCTCCAAAAAAACTATAATCCAATCTAATCAGCAAAAAAAAAAAAATCAAATAAATCTTAATGGTTGGACATTCTTTAAATGATAAATGCTCTTCAAAAATGCCAAGTTCATCAAAAACAAAAAGTAAGCAAAATGGTGACATCCAAGAGAAGCTTATGGAGATGAGACAACTAAATGTAATGTGATATCCTGGATGGTATCCTGGCACAGAAAAAGAACACCAGGCAAGAATCTTAAAAAGCAGGCTGGGCAGGTCAGTCTCTAGGACTACTAGTGGCCCATGCATGGGTGTGCTAGCTGTGGAAGTAGCAGCAAGCTGAGTAGAACCAACCTCAGACCCAGAGGAGTGCTCAGGTGCCAACCATGGTGAGTTTGCCTAGAAGATCATGAGGATACTTGATGGAATGCTCAGGTGGGGGTTGACTGGACCAGGCAGACCTGCCCTCAGACCACCCTGTGGTACATGCAGCTGCTGTCTATGGTAATCCGGGGCAGGGTAATCCCGAGGCTTCTAGTGGAATGCTCAGGTAGGGGCAGTAGCACTTGCACTCTGGACCTGCCACTGGGGAGGATAGGGTTGGTTTCAGTGGGAGCAAACATAGACAAATGGCTGGGTGGCATGCACTTCTTTTCTGTCTTGGCTCAGCAGCAGCCCATAATGGTAGTGGTTGCAGGCGGTAGAATTTGTCCTCAGGGGTATGTGAAAATAAGTGGCCACCCTTCTGCTTGTGGGGAGATGCTGCAGCCAGTGTCTCCCACCTCAGTCCCAAGTATAGCAGCTGTGGGCAAGATATGTCAATGGGGCTCTAGAGGTGGGGGCTTGGCTCTCAGAATGTCACTGTGCTACAGCTGCTTAGGACTGGAGGCTTGTAGGATCCAGTGTGAGCTCCATCTTTGGAGCAATGCCTTTGCACAGTCTCCAGGAAGCTCCCTATGTTAGTCTCAGGGTCTGTGAGAGTCAAGGGACTCCCCTTTAGCTAGGACTGTAGGAGTCTGTGGCAGGAATGTGGACTGCTGGGTGCATTTCACTCACCCTTTGTCTGCATTAACAAGCCTCTCCAGACTCCCAGACAATCCAAGCTGAACCGGCTGCCTGGCTTCCTTCTCCTTTCTTGCTTTTGGTGCTTTCTATCACCTTTCTGTTGAATCAGTGTTTTCTTTTACATTATCTATTTGAAATGTAATTATCTACTCAGTATTTTGGTTCCTCTCCTTGAAAGAGCAAGCACTAGATGCATCTTATTCATATTAAAGCCCCTCCTCCTATTTTCTAATATTTTTAAATATTTTAGTTATTTTACTATTAGTCCAATCTCTGTTCTGTCAGGTGAATCATGGAATGTGAAGACCACTAACAAATTCATGCTTTTAAAGACTTAAATAAATTGAGGGATGTGTCATATTCATTAATTTTAAAGTCAATATTGTAAAGATTTAAAATTTTAAACTGATCTATAAATTTAATAATATTCCAATCAAAAACTAGAAAAAAACTTTTAATTGGCAAGATAATTTAAAATGTTATCTGAAAATGTAAAGGAGTAAGAATAACCAAGACAGTCTTAAACAATACATAGAACAAAACTGGAGGATAAAGTAGATATCAAGACTTATTTTAAAACTATAGTAATTAAGGGACTGTAGTACTGGAGCAAGAATAGGCAAAAAGATCAACAGCACAGACAGTCCAGAAACAAACCTATGCTTAAGAGTTAAAAGGTAAGCCACTAAGAGACTATATTTGCAACATATTTATCTGATAAACGACTTATATCCAGAACATATATAGAACTTTGACAAACTAATAATTAAAAACAAACAAATTAATCATTAGAAGAGGCAAAACACTTGAAAGGGAACTTCAAAAAACAACATCAAATGGCCAATAAGCGTTTGAAAATGTGCTCAATATTATTGGACATGCAAATTAACTGCATAATAAAATACAACCACACATCCACCTTAATGACTAAAATGAAAAAAAGTAGCAATACCAAATATTGGCAAAGATATAGAGCAATTGATATTCTTAAGCATTTTATGTAAATGTAAATTGGAATAATCGCTTTGGAAAACTATTTGGCAATGTAGGGAAAAGTTGAACATATGTTTCCCTATGTTTCAGTAATTCGTCTCCAGCAGAAATGCACACACATGTGAAAACAAAGACATATAAAAAATTTTATGGCAGCATTATTAGTATCAGCAAAAAACTAGAAGAAACCTCCAAAACACTCAATGTTAAAATGAATAAATAAATGAATATATTCAAGCATTGGAATACTTTACAGCAAATGAAAATTTAAAATCCACTGTCACGAAAAGCAATATGGACAAACCTCATAATTGTAATAGAGAGTGAAAGTTTCCAAACACAAAAGAGTATCCTACTATTTGATTCATTCTATTTATATAAAGTTCAAAATTAAAACTGTTAAATTGATTAATCATTAAAATAATAGTTTACTTGAAGGAATGACTGAGAAAATATACGAAGAACTTCTGGTGTGCTATAAATATTCTATTTCAGAAATATTAACACAGGATCCTTGGGGTGTTGCTTCACCAATGGAATATTTGTGGCCAGTGGCACCTTTGCCCAAGTTTTGCTCATGTCTATTGGGCTCGATCTGCCCACTCAACCGGGCAAACTACGCTCAGTTCATGCTACCAGCCTGAATGCCACACCTGCCAAAGATGAGCCAAGCACGGAGTGGCAAAGGATGCATAAGTGAGCAAGTGCAGAGTCTGGCTGCTGTACACAGCCAGGCATGCCGGCTGTGGTGGGGTGGGCAGCTCCAAGATCCAGCAGAGGTGCCAGCTCTGTGCAATGCTGCAGCTGGACCATGTGTACCTCAAGTGGCTTCCACTGCAGGCTCCAGGGAAAGCAGTGACACTTGAATGCTTGGACACACCAGGAACCCCAGACCCCCAAAGAGAGTGTCACAGCCCTGGCTCAGGGGCCCTAAGGTCTGGGCTTTTCTCTCCTTCTTGTCACTTGCAATGCAGTGAGCAGAGGGGATGTGTTTCAGTCCTCTTTGTGTTATAGCTCTTTCAGTCCCACCATCTGGTGGGTCCCGTGTTCTTGTCCTGTGTCCAGGAAGAATTAAGTACATGGACAATTAGAGGGTGAGCAAGGCAAAGAAGTGCTTTATTGAGTCACAGTACAGCTCTCAGGAAACTGGAGCTCCTTTCTGTAGACAAGTTGTTCACATGTCTGTGCAGCCTTCAGTGGAGAGGAGACCCAGAATGGGTAGCTCTTATCCACAGGCAGGTCATCCCATTGTCTGCTTAGCTCTCAGCTGAGAAGAGTCCCACTGTGAGTAGGTCCTTTCCACAAGCAGGTCATCCTGAAGTCTGCTCAAGTCTGGCTGAGTCCAGGATTTTTATGGACTTCAGAGAAGAGGAAGTGTATGATGGACTTCAAAGAAGAGGAATTGCATGCAGATTGGTCCATGGATGGTTGAGGCCTGAAAAAAGGCATCATAATTCCTCACTCTGGTCTACTGAACTGGCAGCTAGGCCCCCAGGCCTCAGGACATCCCTGGCTTGAAGGTGTGGCTTTACCAAAGACCCACCCCTTTCTGTCCAGAAGCCTGCCTCCTCCTGCCATCATCAATCTAATGCTAATGAAACCCAGGCTGTTTATGTCAAGGGGCACCTGCAGTTTCACACCGAGTCATTTTTAGCCCCCCACCAGTCTCCCTTCCATGTTTGTTAGCACCCAAAGTCAGGAGGAGGCTGATCTGGCAAGGGGCTGGCACGTCAGTGTTACCCTGAGTGCACACACACCAGCTGGGATGTGACAGCACCCAAGCTCACTCAAAGCTTTGCTCTGAAATCAGAGCAGACTCTAGGAGCGCGGAGAGGCCAGGCAGTGGGACCAGACACTTTCAAGCCTGCAAGGGCAAGGGGCTTCCTGGCCCCCTGAGAGCACAGCGATACGTGGGTCCATAGCGGTAGCTAGGCAGCTGCAGCTTTGCCTGGGAGGATGGGGCTTCTGCCCCTCCAAATTGAAAGGGGACAGCTGGGGATCCTGCCGGCTGTGTGGAGTGCAGCCCTGGCTACATCTCTTCTTCTGCAGCAGGCATCATGTCAGCAGCCACTCCTGACAGGCCACTGCTGTTATCAATAGTATATTTTTGATCTGAATAGTGATTACACACCTGTGTTCTGTTTGTAAAAATCTTTGTAAAATGTAATCGATCTGAAACCTGAAGAAAAGTTTAATTTTTTCTATTATGTTATTCTTTAACAAAGAGTTTAGTAAAAATGGTAGCAATTAAATGCTAATTAAGAATACATGGAGGATAGA
Organism: Saimiri boliviensis; assembly: GCF_048565385.1. Classification (NCBI taxonomy): domain Eukaryota; kingdom Metazoa; phylum Chordata; class Mammalia; order Primates; family Cebidae; genus Saimiri; species Saimiri boliviensis. Next base: position 43,502,003 of record NC_133458.1, read on the forward strand.
AGAATATTTAAAGTTATACAGTTGTAATCTGTTTTTGTTACCTTAAATGAGGATAGATGGATCATTTTTTGGTATTGTTAAGTATGCCTATTAAAATGTAACAATACCACCAAAAGAGTAAGAATGGAATGTAAAACTTCCATGTCTGGACTATAAAATAGGGATGAGAGGAAAGTCTCATATGTGGAATAGAAGAAAGAAATGATAATACAACAGCCTGCAGGTGAACAGATTTGAGCCAGGTTAAGTTGGTAACTCTCCAAGCTACAATCTCAAAACAAAATGATAACCTTGGAAAAATATCAACCTCCTGGCAAAAGTAAGGAGCAGGAAATCTATTCAGTCTCTTCCTGGATTTTGGTTTCAGGGTGGGTGTGAGTGAGGTCTCCTCTGAGTATTTTAGCAATAAGTTTATCCTTATTAGTGGTAATTTCTTTCTTTTCTCTCTCTTTCCCTTCCTTCCTTCCTTCCTTCCTTCCTTCCTTCCTTCCTCCCTCCCTCCCTTCCTTCCTTACTTCTTTCTTTCCTTTTTTGAGGTAGAGTCTTGCTGTGTCACCCAGGTTGGAGTGCAATGGCACAATCTTGGTTCACTGCAATCTCTGTCTCCCAGTTCAAGCAATTCTCCTGCCTCAGCCTCCTGAGTAGCTGAGATTACAGACATGTGCCACCACACCTGGCAAATTTTTGTATTTTTAGTAGAGTTGGGGTTTTGCCATGTTGGCCAGGCTGGTCTCGAACTCCTAACCTAAGGCGATCCACCCACCTCAGGCTCCCAAAGTGCTGGGATTGCAGGCATGAGCCAGTGTGCCAGACCATGGTAATTAATTTGAAGGGTCACAGACTTGAGGTGCTCCAGGGAACTTTACTGAAGCAAATGTAAATACTTTCTAGAGAAATTATCTCAAGCTAGGTCACTGAATCAGACTTACTTAATCAGGTACTCACATTACAAAGTTGCAAGACACATCAGGAAATTTGGCACCATGAGGAAGTGGCAGCAAAGAAAACATACTATGAAATCTCAGAGAATTTAGGTATCAAAATTTTCAGAGATAAAAATGTTCAATATGTCTAAAAGTATTTTAAAAGTAAGGATGAAATTTAAAACATAAATAAAGAACAAAAAGCTTTTAAAAAGATGTCTGGCAGATTTGAAAGTAGAACAAATAGAATTTCTAGAAAAAATATAATTGATGTTAAATATTTAATCAATTCAAACAAGCACAATAAAAACGGCTGAAAAGAAAGTTAGTAAATGAAATAATGGGACATAGTTATTTCACTATTCTGTAATGAAACACAAAATAATGTATTTTAAGTTGGAAAAGATAGAAAAAATAAGTAAAAAGTAAAAAAGATGGAAAAATAAGTAAAAATAACTAAATACAATGAGCTTCAGAAAAGAAATAATTAGAAATTAACTCTCTTTGGATTTTTTGCTACTTAAATAGGTGTGATGATATTAAGGAGGACTAGAACCAGGAGGATTCCCACCAAAATACTATGCAAGAAAATAAGTTAGCCTTCCATAGTCCCAAGGAAGGTAAGAGAAAAATCCAAGACTCCCGAGTCACAGAGAACTTTAAGGCAGCACAATCAATACAGGTATTATCAGCATAGTTGTATTGGTTTCACTGAACCCGAAACTGCACAGAGCAACAAGGAGAGCTAGATCTGGAGCTGCACACATAGGATCGTGCTACAGAATGGAAGCCAGAACTTGGAGAATCCATCACTTTTAAAACAAGCTTGTCCAACCTGCAGCCCATGGGCCACGTGCAGCCCAGGGCAACTTTGAATGTGGCCCAACACAACTTCGTAATTTTTCTTAAAGCATTATGAGATTATTCTGTGAGTTTTTTTTTGTTTGTTTGTTTGTTTGTTTTTTAGCTCATCAACTATTAGTGTTACTGTATTTTATGTGTAGTCCAAGACAATCCTTCCAGTGTGGCCCAGAGAAGCTAAAATATTGGACACCCCTGAGCAAAAAGTAAACAAGATTGTTCTTTGTCCAAAGGGATACCTGGTGTAGTGCAAGAACTGTTATGTTTTACCTCACAGTTCAAACTTATCTTGGACAATAACAGTTCTGAGAAGCGGCTCAAGTGAAACAACCAAAGTATTTTAGACCATTTTCACACTAGTATAAAGAACCTCCCAGAGACTGGGTAATTTATAAAGGAAAGAGGTTTGATTAATTCACAGTTCCAGATGGCTGGGGAAGCCTCAGTAAACTTACAATCATGGCAGAAGGCAAAGCAGGCACATCTTACATGGTGGCAGGCAAGAGAGAGAGCATGTGTAACCAAAGGAAAAACTACCATTTATAAAACCATCAGGTCTAGTGAGAATACACTCATTCTCATGAGAACAGCATGGGGGAAACTGCCCCCATAATCTAAACACATACCCTCAACTTGTGGGGATTACAAGTCCCTCCCTTGAAACATAGAAATTACAATTCAAATTGAGACTTGAGTGAACACAAAGAGCCAAACCATATCACAAGGTTTTATAGTTTTGGAACACTGAGCAAGAGAAGTAGATGCACAAGAGGTCCAGAGAGGCAGATTCTCCATATGTCATTCCAACATGAAAAGAATTTGCCAGAAAATAAGGCACCATTCCTCTAATACAGCAATCACAATGAATCTTGAGAGTTCTGCTTCCATTTAGTCTTTTATTTACCTGTCATATTCTTAAGTTTCTTCTGAGATCAAGGTATTTTGTTTTGCAGTGTTTAATCAAACTTTTGGTATATTTGTTTATAAAAATTTTTAAATAAACTTTTTATTCAAGAATAGTTTTAGATTTACAGAAAAATTGTTAAAATAATATGATGAGTTACATCATTTTTGTATCTTTGTATTTTTGCATTTTTTTGTATTTTTGTATTATGGTTCTTACATCCAGTTTTCCCTATTTTTAACAACCTACATTAGTATGACATACATATTATAATTAATAAACCAATACTGATTTGTTCCATACTTCATTCAGTTTTTTTTGTTTTAACCCAATGTCCTTTTCCTTTCTAGGATCCTAACCAGTATACCACCTTACATTTAGTCATTGTGTTCTCTTAGACTCCTCTTGGGTGTGACATATCTATTAGATTAGTTAAAATTAAGAAAAAGAAAATATTTATATTTATTTTAACCTATTCCTTGTCCAGCGTTCTTCCTTTCCTTACATAGATTTGACTTTCTGACCTATATAATTTTACTTTTCCCTGAAAAAGTTCTTTAAACATCTGTGCAAGGCAGGATGGCTAGTAAAACATTCCCTTAATTTTTGTCTGCCTGAGAAAGTCTATTTCCTTGACTTTTGAAGGATAATTTCACTGGATATATAAGTCAAGGTTGGTGGCATTTTTTTCAACAGTTCAAATATATTACTTCACTCAAGGTGTTGTGAGTTGAATCGTATCCCCCAAAAAGATGTGTGAAACCCCCAGTACCTGAGAATATGACCTTATTTGGAAATAATGTTGTGGATATAATAAAGTTAGGGTATGTCATAATGACATATGTCCTTATAAAGAGAGCAATATGAAGACACAACAAACACAGGGGAGAAGGCCATGCTATGGTGGGGGAAGATATTGGGGTGATACAACTGCAAACCAAGAAACCCCAAGGATTGCCTTCACAGGAAACAGCCCTGCTGCCATATTGATTTCAGACTTCCAGCCTCCAGAACTATGAAAAAATAAATGTCTGTGATTTGAAGCTACCCAGTTTGTGGTACTTTGTTACTGCAGCTTTATGAAACAAATACACATGGGTTTCTTATCAGAAACATGCTGTAATTCTTATACTTTTCCTCTATAGGTGAAATTCTCTACCTACGTACCCACTCCCCCTCATTCCCTTGGCTTCTGTCAAGATTTTTCTGTCTTTAGCTCTACAATTTTAATATAGTATGTCTTGGTGTCTGTTTTTTTGGTGTTTATTCTTCTTAGTACTCTCTGAGCTCTCTGGTCTGTTGGTTTGGTGTCTGTTATAAATCCTGCAAAATTCTTGGCCATTATTTCATCAAATGTTTCTCCTGCTCTATTATGTCTTATTTCTCTTTCTAGTATTCTGTCTTGCTTTGTCTTGCCTGTTGTTTTTGGCTTAGCTAAGGACTCCACCTTAAAGAGAGTCTGGAACTCTCATCCATTACAATTTAATCAACTGTTATTATACAAGATTCCTCTTACTGAAGTAGTAAGGTGTAAGCAAAATAAATCATTCCATAATGTTATCATTAAATATCAATTTATTGGTGGGCCCATGTATCAGAGCTGTGACTTTCATACATGTTTCTTAGCTTCTTTCACCCCTGGGGAGAGACAGGAAAGCTAGAGTCTTTTCTGACTTTCCTAGGACAAGACTGGAGTGAGAGCCCTTCTGGGCTGGGATTTTTAAATATTGGCCACTAATTCATATTTCAAACACTGTCTATTTCCACACTTATCAAATAACTACAAATGCACTTTTGTTTGGATCTATATTATAATCTATCAGTTGATTATTTCCCCTATAAACTTTTCTTCAACCACTCAAGCTGTAACAACTTGGGGCCATCTGAAAATGTCTATAACTTGAGTAACTAAATACATATACAGTATCAGATACATGGTCAATATCAGTAAGATATTATTTAATATGACTTTCTATTAAGATAATAAAATAATTTAGTCTAAAATAAGTGTCTCTTGCTAAAGTTGTTAGGATTTTCTACATCTCTAGTCAGTCTTGTGGAAATAAAAAAGAGTTCAGCAAGGCCTTTAATAGTTTATATCTTTAAAATAATTTAGTAACTCCTCTCTAAACCCCAATTCCTTTAACTTTTGCATTACCAATCTATTTCTTCTACTTTAACAATTATTTAAAAATCTTATTAAATCTTAATAAGATTCCTTCTCAGTTCCTCCACAACTCTTTCTAAATAGTGAGTTCAAGCCAGAGAAAATGGGGAATGACCTCAGGATTCACATTATGAGTTCCTATTTCTCAGCCTAATACTGATAGCAATAGGAGACAGAAAAATTCCTAGGCAGACAGGGCCTGGTATCCAGTAAGGCTTGACTTTCAACCTGAGGACTGAGCTGCTGGTTCCAGATAGAGTCCACGACCAGAGTGAGAATTTCTATACTAATCTTACTCACTCTTTCTGGATTGGTTCCTTTTGGATGATGACATTTAACCAATCAAATGCTGCTTTTTCCAAGACCCATGGACCAATCAGCATGCATTCCCCCATTCTAAGCCCATAGAAACTCCAGAGTTAGCCTCACAGAGAGCAACACACTTTTAGGGTCCCCTCTCACAGCTGAGAGCTTTCCTTCTGCTGTTGCTTAATGGCGATCATTAAAATATCTGGAGACAACAGATGCTGGAGAGGATGTGGAGAAATAGGAACACTTTTACACTGTTGGTGGGAGTGTAAATTAGTTCAACCATTGTGGAAGACAGTGTGGCGATTCCTTAAGGACCTAGAAATAGAAATCCCATTTGACCCAGCAATCCCATTACTGGGTATATACCCAAAGGATTATAAATCATTCTACTATAAGGACACATGCATACGAATGTTCATTGCAGCACTGTTTACAATAGCAAAGACCTGGAACCAACCCAAATTTGCATCGATGATAGACTGGACAGGGAAAATGTGGTACATATACACCATGGAATATTAGGCAGCCATCAAAAATGATGAGCTCGTGTCCTTTGTAGGGACATGGATGAACCAGGAAACCATCATTCTCAGCAAACTGACAGAAGAGCAGAAAATCAAACACCACATGTTCTCACTCATAGGTGGGTGTTGAACAATGAGAACAGATGGACACAGGGAGGGGAGCACTACACACTGGGGTTCGTGGGGGGGAAATGGGGGAGGGATGGGGGGTGTGGATTTGGGGAGAGATAGCACGGCAAGAAATGCCAGATATAGGTGAAGGGGAGGAAGGCAGCAAATCACACTGCCATGTGTGTACCTATGCAACAATCTTGCATGTTCTTCACATGTACCACAAAACCTAAAATGCAATAAAAAAATTAAAAAAAAAAAAAAAGAAACATTAGTGGTGAGGGGGGACTAGGGGTGGGACAGTGAGGCGTAACAAGTTGGGGAGGGATAACATGGGGATAAATGCCAGATATAGGTGATGGGGATGGAGGCAACAAATTACATTGCCATGTATGTACCTATTCAACAATCCTGCATGTTCTTCACATGTACCCCAGAACCTAAAGTACAATAAAATATTTTAAAAAATAGAAAAAAAAATTCTTCTCTCCCTTACTCTCTCTCCAGTGTCCACGTACCTTCTTCCTCTTGGCCATGGAATAAGAACCCAGAACTTGCCAAGCTGAGGTCAGCAGTAGCAATAAAGCTCTAACTTTCCCATTCCCTGAGCTCTGGGTTATGGGAGTAAAAGGGTTATAGTCCTCCCACTCACTCAGCTGTGGGTAGGGAGAGTAAAAGAGCTGTAACCTTCCCTCCCTCTCACAGAACTACAGGAGCCAAAAAGCCACTGGGCACCACTCCCTCCTGCTTGCCAAACTACAATATCAGAACTACAACATACCAAGTATCAACATATCAACATATCAAACTACAACAACATCATAACTGATTCTGGATTGCAATGCTTTTACCCATGCCGTATGCTTTTTAAATAAGCTGATACTAGACTTCAAAAGACAGTGAGAGAACATCTTTATGAATAAATGAATTCTAGCAAACTTAGCAAGAGAAACTTATTTTTTATAGAGATGGGGTCCTACTATGTTGCCCAGGCAGTTCTCAAACTCCTGTGCTCAAGCGATCCTCCCACCTTGATCTTCAAGTACTGGGATTGAAAGTGTAAGCCGCCACACCAGGCTAAGGGTATCATCTTAGGTAGCTCTTGATTCTTAAGTAAAAAACCCAGAATAGTATAGTGGTTATACACAAGGGCTTTGGAGTTAAGCAGGCCTTTTTTAGAATTCTGAGTCTGAGCCTAGGCAACATAGTGAGACCCTGTCTTTACAAAAAATTAAAAACTAAACAGAATTAACTGGGCATAATGGCAAATGCCTGTAGGCTCACCTACTCAGGAGGCTGAGACAGAGCCTTAGGCTGAGCATTGCTTGAGCCCAGGAGTTTGAAAATAAAGTGAGCCGTGACCACACCACTGCACTCCAGGTAAAGTGCAGGACAACAGATTGAGATCTCATCTCAAAAAATAGCAAACAAACAAACAAAAAAATCCTGGCTCTGGAGAATACTAATAAATTACCTTCACAAATTAATTAACTATATTTCCTTCCCTATAAGATGAAGACACAGACTTGTAGAAAAGCATATAAAATAAATAGTAATTAGAATTAGTTATAAGAGTTTTCTTTTCTCCATAAATTTGTATTAAGATGCTTTAGGGGACCTTTGTGAATTTTAATCTGAATAAAGCAAAATAACTTGATAATTAGCTTCTGTTTTCTCCCCAATGACATATATTCTATTTGGCGAGAATAGATTTTGAATCCTGCCTCCATGCTTAAAATTTTATTGCCTTGAGAAAGTACTTAACCTCACTGAGTCTTAGTTTTTTCATTAATAGCAAACATTACCAACTGATTTTGTATGCTTAGATTAGAGGTAGTGTTTATTCATATATTCAATATAAACATTTTTTTCATTTATCTATTATATAACAGACCTTACTTTAGGAAATTCTGATAAAAAGGAAATCAAAATAATCAAGGATTCCAATGTCAATGAGCTTATAATCTAGCTATAGGAGAAAGGCAATAAATAAGCAAGACAATTTCAAAGTGGGGTAAGCAATAGGAAGGAACTAAGCAGAATGACATTAGGGTATGACTGGGAGTGGAGGAGGCACTTAGGTAGGGTAAACTGAAAATATCTCCCTGAGAAGGAAATTTTCAGTAAATCTCCTAAAGGCTGAAAAAAGAATCAGCAACTATAAAAACAACTACAAAAAAAGTTGTAAAAAGATGAAGAGAGCTTTTTAATCAGAGGCTACAACAACAAAACCCAAATGCTGGAAATATCTTGCGTATTTAGGAACAGAAATAAGCAAGGGCTTTGGAATGTTTTCAAAGTCAAAAGAAGACTAGTCAGCTGGGCTGAAGTAAAAGAAACTCATAATGATGAGGGGAGAGGTAGACAGGGCCATATGGCATAAGCCCTGACAACCATTGTAACATTTGATTCTATTCTAAGTACAATAAAAAGAGTTTTGAGCAAGGGCATTAAATGATGGACCTGTATTTCTAAATGATCTCTGTATTAAGAACAGACTAAAGGCAAGAGTAAAAGCAAGAAAAAAGTAAAACCAGTTACAAGGCTGCTGAAGGAGTCCAGGCAAGAGGTAGTGGTGGTTTTTATGGGAGTGGTAACTATGGAATGAAGAAAAGTGAAAATATTTACTATATTTTTAAGATAAGATTAAAGGCATTTGCCGAACAGAAAACAGTTAAATCAAGGATGACACTTAGGCTTTTTGTCAGATGGTGGTACCTTACATTGAACTGGGAAAACAATAAAAGGAGTAAGTTTGGGGTGAGGAGTAATAGGCAGTTCAGTTTTAGGCATGTTGAGTTTAGATGCTTAAACCCAGATAGAAGTATCAAGGAGATTGCTGAATAAAGGATCCTGGATTTCTAAAGAAAAACCTGGACTGGACAGACTCTTAGGAAACCCTTGGCACATAGATGCTATCTAAACGATGATGAATGTGATCGATCACCTAGGAAACATATGTTGCTCAATAAAGAACCAGTATGACTTCCATCCAGGACTTTCATCCAGCATTTGGAGCTAGTAAGGAGGAGGTCCAGCAAAGAACATGGTGAAAGTGCCACGCATGGGGAGAAATGACAGATACAGGCGAGGGGATAGAAGGCAGAAAACCACACTGCCATGTGTGTACCTATGCAACAATCTTGCATGTTCTTCACATGTACCCCAAAACCTAAAATGCAATAAAAAAAAAAAAAGAAAGAAAGTGCCACAACAAAGAGCAGAAGGAAAATCTAAGTGGCTGATGTCCTGACAAATAAGAAAAGGGTGAAGAGCGGTCTCCTGTATGGAATGCCCCTGAGTGGTTTCCATAGAATTAAACAACTGGTAATTACTGGGGACATGGAAAAAAGCAGTTTGAATTGAGTGATAGGGCCAGAGATGCAGTGCAATGAGTTGAGGAGAAGTCAGAGAGAGAGAGTAAAATACCTCTGATCTCTATTGCCAGTAAACTTTCATGTGTAGGGAATACTTTGTACTTGGTTTCAAAATTATTAACCTGGTACCAATTCCACTACAGTAGATATTAAAACTGAAAATTTATGACCAATTTCTAAATTCAAGATGACTCTCCTTATAAGAATTCTATTTTTTCCTGTGTAAAGCTTACACAGTGCAAATAAAAATAGATTTTCATTGAGTCCACATTCATATTGTTCTCTTTTTATGAGGTACTACATTCTAAATTAGAAGCATTGCTTCTTCCTGCAGGGAGTATGGGGTGTGGTGACAGGAGATGTAAGTTAATCTTGAAGTTCTGTCATCTCTGAAATTCCTAATCACTTTATTTGTGTGAGATTAAAGCAGATATTTGGTAAGTTAAAAAAGTCATTATTGTTTTTAGTAAAGAAAGCAATAAATGAATGCTGAGATTAATTAAGAGCAGAAGAGAAACCAAATCATTTAATCAAGATCTAGGGTTATTTGATGTGAATATATTCCAAGCAAACCAAACACTAGAAAAATCATTCTTGGTCTGGAAAAATCAGAATACTGTATACTGTTTTACCAGGATTTACCCAGGATTTGGAAGTTTGATGAAGTTTCTTTGTTTTGCTGATGGACCAGCAATGGGGTGACTAGAGGCAATGACCCTCCTCTCAGAGTCTTCTCCAGAAGGTGGAGTCCTCATTGCCACTTAATCTTGTATAAACCGTAAGCTCCTTATGTAATCTTTTTGAATCTCAGTTTCCTCAGTTAAAATATGTATTTATGCAACAGACATTTGTTGAGCTTCTACAATGGATTAAAAATTGGCATCTATATCATAATACCTATATCATGGGGTCATTGTGAGGGTAAAAGCTCCAGACTCAATTAGTACTCAGGCATCATTATTGCTTCTCATTTCATCCCTTTTCAAGATCATGTTTCCTCTGCTTGGTGTACTCTTCTTTCCATTCAATTTTGCTGGGCTAACTGTTAGGTTTCCTCCTGATCCCAGCCTTCCTTGACCTCTATGAGGCCCCTCAGTTTTACAGTCTTCTAGCATCCTATGCTTTTCCTTCATAACATTTACCACAATTCAAATTATTGGGGTGATTATTTGTTTATTGTCTGCCTCCTTACTACTTTGTTAGCATTGCTGAGGATATTATCTGACACCTAGAAGGTGTTTAATAAATAATGTTGAGTGATTAAGTATGTGAGTTGGAATTTCGTTAGGGAAAAAAAAGGATAAAGTGGGAGAATTTAAAGATGACTCCAAGATTTTTAGATGGAATAATGGTGCCATTAATAAAATAGATAAAGGAGAAAAGATAATGAGTTTTTGCTTTAAACATGTTGGAATTAAAGGTATTGTAAGAGATGAGAACTGAAGATATATGTTTAAAAGTACTTATTCATTGTGTGGCAGATCAGCTTTGGAGATAGCTGAGGGAAGCTAAGAATAGTATCCTAGAGAAAACAATAAAGTATAGGGGGAAGAACTATGTGATAGCTAATTTTATGTGTCAGTTTAGCTAGGCCACGCTAACCATGTATTTGGTCAAACATTATTCTAGCTACTTCTAGGTGAGTATTTATTTTTATTAGACTAACCTTTAAATCAGGGATTTTCAGTAAACAGATTGGCTTCTACAATATGAGTAGGCCTCATGCAATCAGTTGAACCTCTTAACAGGAACAAATTGATCTCCTGAGAGGAAGAGAGAATTCTACCAGAGGACTGCTTCGAAATTGAGCTACAATTTTTCTCTGCATCTGCAGTCTTTAGCCTCTAGCTTATTGGTCTATCCCATTGTGTATGTGTTTGTGTTTATATCTATACACACACACACACACACACACACACACACACACACAAAGAGAGAGAGATTAAAAATAAAATAATTAAAGGGATAATTTATTTAACATAATTCCAAATCACAAAAGTCAGAGAATAAAATTTAAAACATTGACAATTAACCCTGTGTCCTTGCTGAAATAAATTATGATTTTCTATGCATGTTTTCTATACCTAAATGCTTTTATTTTTACTGCTTTTGTGTAATTTAACATAAATTCACTTAATCTGTCAAAATTATAAGACATTAAAGAAATGAGCAATAGTAGTAACAGGAAATAGGATTGTGATGGTTTAGGAGTCATGATTCTTTCAAACACAAAATGACTGTTTCTTGGAATCTTTCTAATTTTACCTTCAGAAAGATATGTGTGGTTCTGAATTTTGATTTGCTGATGGTCTATAACTGTGACAACATTAGCATGTCAGTGCTTCTCCAACAGGTCTTTCATGAAAACAGAAACAGAAAACAACAACAACAACAACAACAACAAAAAAAGAAAGGGTCAGTTTAAGTGTTATTTCAACTAATGAAATATTTACACATATCTCTACAAGCCTCAGGCAAAACCAGCAAGAATTCTGATGACCAAGATATAGAATACTACCGGAATCTGTATTGTGAAGAAAAACTGGACAGAAAAGCCAATAATTGAAAAACCTTAATTCCATTCAGCCATATTCCAACAGGAAATGCTGAGTCTGAAGGTCCCTTATGCACCGACCTCACCAGATTTCAACACAAAGGAGGTGGGCAAATGTGGTAGGCCATTTTAAGACTAGAAAGGAAGTTCATAATCATCTACTCTAATTCCTTTACATACCTATAAACTAGGGTCCCAGAGAAGTTAAGTGACTAACAAAAAGTCTGACAGGTAGAATTTTTAGAAATAAAAGATAGGATACTAGCCAGATCTTCAAAATAGCAGCCTTATATTGCCAAAACTAATTCAGGTTAATCTCATGTTAGCTACCACAGTATACAACTAGAAGAATTTATCGAACATGCTGTTAAGCCTAGAACCCCAGTGTCCTAATTCCAGTCCAGTACTTTTCATTGCAAATATTTTGTTGCCTTAATAAATTATATGTATTCTCTACTATTGAACAAATAAATAAATGTATAATCTTCTACTTTACAAAAGACTTTATTTTACTTGATCTTACAGCAACATCCTGAAGTGACATATAATGATTCTAAGGTGGCACAGTTCCTAAGAGGTGAACTGGAACCCAGGTTTTCTGACCTTTTCCAGCACCTTTGGACACATTCCTATGTAGTCTTAAAGTCATATAATTAATTGGTATGTCAGGATAAGAACTCAGACTTGAGCAATGTGAACAAGTAATTTACTTTACTGACTAATTTGATAAGAAAACACAGATAAAAAACTACAACCACCAGTGAGTTTCATCATTTGGGTTTTGAGACCTTTCAACATCATCGAACAATTAAATACAAGAGCCAAGCCTCTGTGTTTCTGCTTATAAGAATCCAAAGACTAACTTTTAAAAAAAGGTAATGAATAAAGGCAAAAGCAAATTTGTGTTATGGAAGCACATATTTATTAGAAGCACATACTTATTATAGCATTCAAAATCTCATTCCAGGTCACTAGGGAATGTGAATTCATTTTTAAAATGTTTAAGTTCTTCCTTTGTTTCCTAATGAAGCCATAAATCCCTTGAGACCAGGCATCCCCACAGATTGTGACACACTGCCTTCAGACTCCCTGACATTCTGATAAAACTGTCAGTATGTACAGTGATGGCAGATGTGATAAAGAGATCATCGTGGCTCTCACTGCCTATATTTTATTATTTGTTACAGCCATCTTCTATTTCTGGAAAACATTCCCAGCTGCCTGCAGCAGAGCTAGGAGCCAGAGATGGAAAATATGTTGTTTTTCTCACAATTTTCAACTTAACTTGCCTACCACTAATTATGCAATACAGGTAGGTAGAAATAATACTAGAAAACATGTCTTGAACATTGGTTTCATTAACTGGTTTCATTACAATAACCTTATTTCTGATCTTTTCTATTTCAGGATTCTGGAAGACTCATTAAAAATGTTTTCTCTGCAGTGTTTTATAACCTTTTGACATGTTCTTCTTAAACAAGTCATGCCCATTTTTTTTTTCTTAAAGTCTATAAATAGGGAGAGTGAGTGGGAAGAAATGGACACATTAACCCGTTAAACACTTATAGCCTGACAGACTTTAAGTGGATAAGTTATACCAAGACATTTGTTATTATTTTATTTTGAGGATATGTTGTACAATAACTAAAACATTCCATGTGAATTTATCTACTTTAATTACCAGTGAAATAGCAAGCATTTAATACATAATGTATCTACAACTGATAGGAAAACAATAGGGAATTGTGTTCTTTTCTATGAGTTTCTGAGGACAATTTGGGCTGCTTTAAAAGAAGGGAGGAATTTTTGTCGTGTTTGACATATCTCCCATTACTCCATACTTTTCCCGAGCCAGGGAAAACGAAGCTATATATGACTCATAACCCTGGATGTTTTTATAACTTCTACATAAGTCTAACATACTCTTGCTAATTATTTATGATTATTTTATACTTCTATGTATTTCAGGGTTTATTTTTCCCTTTAATCAAATGATGACAAAAAGCACTATAATAATTTTATTTATAAATTATTTGAATATATTTTTAATGTTTATAAATTTTATTTCATGGCATAATAGAAACCATTTATTTCCTAATCTATAAATGTAATAATATTCAATAGAATCAATAGTTAAAACCTCCAACCATTCATCATTTACCATAACTACTCTCATGTTTTAAAATATGCTGATTAAAATTTACTTCTTTTTATAACCCTTGGCCACCATTTCTTAGACGTTATATCTGATCAGACAGATGCATGAAAGAAAAATAATAAAACAAAATACTAACACACTATTTAATAATCCCTGATTAAAAATTGACTTGCATATACAAATATATTAATTAGAAATTTATATTTATTATTAGGATTACTTTTTTCATAATATCACATTCTTTTCAAATATTATATTTATTATAGGAACAGCACATTTTATATCTTATAAATCATCCTTCTTGAGAAATATAATGGATAAAAGATATCTATAATCTTATTTTATAAATAGAGGCGCTTTGACATTTAAGATTAACTGGTGGTCACACATCAAAAAATGTGTGAAGAAGCTGGGATAAGGAAGTTTACTGAGTGTAGTATTTAAGTCATATGAACTGCTGCCTCAAATTATGAACCAGCCATAACTTAAGTTAGAAAATCTACACCAAATGTCATGGATGTGATGGAAAATAAAAAATATTGCCATTAAGGTGCCAGTCTGTGATCATTTAAAGGTCTCTAGTATCAAAAATATCTGCCAAATTAATTGTAGGAAAGACTTCTCTCTCATATTAACAGGTGACAAAAAATGAAGCTTCTTGTGCATTTAAAATAAAGCAGTATAAACTGAGGTCAGCAAGGGGATCAATTACCAATTTTTACTCTAAAAGAAAATGTCATTTAATATTCTATAATAGGTTATGGAATAATCTCTGAGCCCACCCCAAGATATGCTGGAGTCTTTTCGAGTGTGACGAATGACAAACTTCCTTGTCAAATAAATTTGTTACTTCTATCCTTAGACTTAAGAAACAATGAGACACTAGTGCATATTTCAACCCAAGAATATCTCTATTTTTAAATTTAATTTTAAAAATTATTTTCGATTCAGGGAGTACATGTGCTTGTTTCTTACATGAGTATATTGCATACTGATGGGGATTTAGTTTTTAGTGTACCCACTACCAAAATAGTGAACATTGTACCTCATAGGTGTTTTTCAGCCCTTGCCCCCTTCTGTCATTCCCCCTTTTGCAATCCCCAGTGTCTATTATTTTCATTTTTATTCCTATGAGTACCCATTGTTTACCTCACACAAGTGTGAAAATGTGACATATGGTTTTTGGTTTCTGAGTTAGTTTATCTAGGATAATGGCTTCCTGCTCCATCCATGTTGCTACAAAGGGCATGATTCTATGCTTTTTTATAACTGTGTAGTATTCCATGATCTATATACACCATGCTTTCTTTATGCAGTCAACCACTGATGGACACTTAGGTTGGTTCCATGACTTCGCAATTTTGAGTAGGGCTGCAATGAACATATAAGTGTAGGCTGTCTTTTTTTATATAATGATTTTTTTTTCTTTTGGGTAGATATCCAATAATGGGATTGCTAAATCTAATGGTTTATTTTTAGTTCTTTGAGAAATCTCCTCAGTGTTTTCCATAGAGATTGAACTAATTTACATACCCACCAACGGTGTATAAGCGTTCCCTTTTCTTTGCATCCATGGCAACATCTGTTGGTTTTTTAATTTTTAATAGCCATTCTGACTGGTATAAGAAGATGATAACTCATTGTGGTTTTGATTTGCATTTATCTGATGATGAGTGATGTTGAGCATTTTTTTTAAATATGCTGGTTGGGCATTTGTATTTCTTCTATTGAGAAATGTCTATTCAGATCCCTTGCGCAGTTTTTAACACAGCTTTTTTTTTTTAAGTTTATTTGAGTTCTTTGTAGATTCTGGATAGTTGTCTCTTGTCAGATGCATAATTTGAAAATATTTTCTTCTATTCTGTAGGTTGTTTGTTCTGTTGAATATTAGTTTTACTGTGCAAAAGCTTTTTAGTTAAGTAGGTCCCATTTGTCTATGCTTATTTTTGTTGCATTTGCTTTTAGAGTTTTCTTCAAAAAAAAAAATCCAGAATTTTTCCTAGATTTTATTCTAGGAGTTCTATTGTTTCAGGTATAGCATTTAACTCTTTAATCAATCTTTAGTTAATTTTTATATATGGTCAGAGATAGGGATCAAGTTTTATTCTTTTGCATATGGCTGGCCAATTTTCCCAACACCATTTATTGAATAGAATGTCCTTTCCCCATTATTTGTTTTTAACAACTTTATCAAATATTAGTTGGTTGCAGGTATGTGACTTTGTATGCAGGTTGTCTATTTTGTTCCATTGATCTATATGTCTATTTTTGTACCACTGTCATGCTGTTTTAGTTACTATAGCCTTATAGTATAATTTGAAGTCAGGCAATTTGATGCCTCTAAATTTATTATTTTTGCTTAGGATTGCTCTGGCTATTCAGAGTATTTTTGGTGCCATCGGAACTCTAGGAATTATTTCTAATTTCGGAAAAAAATTATGTTGATAATGTGACAAATTGCATTGAATCTGTAGATTGTTTTAGGCATATGGTCACTTTAATGATATTGATTCTTCAAATCCATGAACATGAGATGTTTTTCTATTTGTTTGTGTCATCTACAATTACTTTCATCACTGTTTTGCAGTTCTCCTTATAGTACCTCCAATAGATTGAATAGGCGTTATGAGAATGAATACTCTTTTCTTGTTACAGTTCTCAGGGGAAATGCTTTCAGCTTTTTCCCATTCAGTGTAATGAGGATGTGGCTTGTCATTTGTCATAGATGGCTCTTATTATTTCAAGGTAAGTTCCATCGATATGTAGTTTGTTGAAGGTTTTAATCAGGAAAGGGTATTGGATTTTTATTGAAAGCCTTTTCTGCATTTATTGAGATAATCATACAGTTTTTGTTTTTAGTTGTTTCTGTGATGAATCATATTTATTGATTTGCAGATGTTGAAACACCCTTGCATCCCTCTAAAATAAAACCCACATGATCATGATAAATTGTTTTTTGATGTGATGCTGCCCAAAATCTTTTCTGGTTTGTAAGTTATCTGCTGAGAAGTTCAATGTTACTCTGATGAGATTGCCTTTATAAGTGATTAGATGCTTCCATCTTGCTGACTTTAAGAACTTTTCCTCTACATTAACTGTAGGCAATCTGATTTGGTTTGCTGGTATCTTATTAAGGATTCTTGTATCTAAGTTCACCAGAAATATTCACTTTTTGTTCTTGTGTTCTTTCCTGATTTTCATATCAGAGTTATAGTAGTTTCATAGAATGAGTTAAAGGGGAACTCCACCTCCTTAATTTTGGGGGATAGTTTTAGTAAGAGTGGTACCAGCTCTTCTTTCTATGTCTGGTAAAATTTGGCTGTGAATGGAACTGGTCATGGACTTTTTTGTTGTTATTGGGAGATATTTTCTTACTAATATGGTTTGGCCGTGTGTCCCCATCCAAATCTCATCTCAAATTGTAATCCCCATGTGTCAATGGTGGGACATGGTGAGAGGTGACTGGATCATGGGGATGGCTTCCCCCATGCTGTTCTCATGATAGTAAGGCACTTCTAATGAAATCTGGTTGTTTGATAAGTGTTTTACACTTCCCTGCTCGCTCTCTCCTTCCTGCCACCATGTCAGACATGCCTTGCTTTCCCTTTGACTTCCACCATAATTGTAAATTTCCTGAGGCCTCTCCAGCCATATGGAACTGTCAGTCAATTAAACCTCTTCTCTTCTTAAATTACCCAGTCTCAGGTAGTATCTTTATAGCAGTGTGAAAAGGAACTAATACAGAGAATTGGTACTGAGGTAGTGGAGAAGCGCTATAAAGATAACCTGAAAATGTGGAAGTGACTTTGAAACTGAGTAAGAGGCAGAGGTTGGAACAGTTTGGAGGGCTCAGAATAAGATAGGAAAATGTGGGAAAGTTTAGAACTTCCTAGACACTTGTTGAATGGCTTTGACCAAAATGCTGATAATGATATGAACAATGAAGTCCAGGCTGAGTTTGTCTCAGATGGTGATGACGAACTTATTGGGAACTGGAGCAATGGTCACTCTTGCTATGCTTTAGCAAAGAGACTTGGGGCATTTTGCACCTGTCCTAGAGATCTATGGAAATTTGAACTTGAAAGAGATGATTTAGGGTATCTGGCAGAAGAAATTTCTAAGTAGAAAAGCATTCAAGATATGACCTGGATTTTCCTGAAAGCATAGGTCTATATGCATTTACAAAAAATATGATTTGAAATTGCATGTCCTTTGCATGGACATAAATGGAGCCATAGACCATTATCCTTAGCAAACTAACACAGAAAAAGAAATCAAATGCTGCATGTTCTCACTTACAAGTGGGAGCTAAATGATGAGAACACACAAATACTCAAGAGAGGAAAAACACACACTTGGCCTTTTGGAAGGTGGAGGGTAGGAGGAGAGAAAATCAAGAAAAACAACAAATGATTTCTAGGCTTAATAAACAGGTGATGAAATAATCTGTAAAACAAATTCCCATCACACAAGTTTACCTATGTAACAAACCTGCATTTGTCCCTGAACTTAAATAAAAGTTAAATAAATAAATAAAATTAATTAATTTACTCTCAAGTTCTACAAAGTGAAAAAAAATTAAAAACATTCTTACAATTTTGATTGCACTTTTCTACCTTTTTAAAACAATTTTGGAAAAATTACCAACTTTACAGAATTAAATCTTCTATCTACAAACATGGTATATGTCTCTATTTAGTTGAAAATGTCTTGCAATGATACATTGTTATCCTTTTACTTTATAGTAAAAAGTTATTAAAATAAGAAAATGTTTTTATATTAACCCTTTTGGCCATTTCCAGTGCTCTTATTTTTCTGTGTAGATTCTCCCTAAAGAACTTTCTTTAATATTTCATCTAATTCAGTTCTATTGGCATTGAATTTTCTCAGAGTTTGTCTGTAGCAGTATTTATCTTACTTTCACTTTTGAAAGGTACTTTATCTGAGTATAGAATTCTAAGTTGAGAGTATTTTGTAGATAACACTCTGGGCTTGCAAAATTTCTAAGAAGTTAGCTGCATATACTATATACTTCTAACGTCTGTCTTATTTTTCCTTTCTTTCTGTTTTTCATTTTCACCTAGGATTCTCTAAACTTCTTTGATCTTGGTTTTCTTTTGTTTAATATGTTTTAAAAATCATCAGCTATTATATTTTCACATATTATTTGCCATACTTCCCAAAGTTTGATCCCTTCTCTTTTTGAAACTGTACTTCTATTTTTGTTAGATCTGTTGATATTTCACAGAGTTCTTGGATCTTATGTTTTAATTTTTAAACTCTTCATTCTTTCTATGTTTCTGTTCAGATCAATTCTATTAGCCTATCTACAAGTTTATTATTTTCTCAGTTGTATGAGCAGTATATATAAAAATTTGTGGCACTCAATTAAAGCATTTCTTGAACAGAATTTGTCTCCCATTTACATAATATTAAGATCTAAATATGTTCTCATTTTTATTAGAATTTATTCTTTTGATCTATGAATTTCTAGCAGTATATTTCTAAAATATCAAATATGCAGATAATTTTAGCTATCTTCTTATTGATGACTTCTAAATTAATTGTACTGAAATCACAAAATGTAATCTGTAAGGCCAATTCTTTGAAACATTGAGACTTACTATATGGCCTACTTTAGAGTCAATTTTTCTTGAAGTTTCATATGGGTATAAAAATAACATGTATTTGCTAATTTTTATCAGTAGGGTTTTATATAAACCTATTTGGTAAAACTTGTTAATTTCATTGCTCAAGTTTATATCCTTATTGATTTTTAAATTTGCATTTGTTGGTACATGTTCAATCTTCCAAATAGTAGAAGTAGAAACTCAAGTTTCTCACTCTGATAGCACATTTATACATTGCTTTTTTTAGTTCTATCAATTTCTGTTTTATGCATTTTGAAGTTATTTTAACATATATATTCATAATTTTTACTTATGATTTTAAGAACTGAAAACTTAACTATTAAGTAATATTCCCTTTGTCACTACCAGTGATGTTTTGGTTTCAAAGTCTATTTTGTCTAATAATGCTAAAATTATATTAGCTTATTTTTGGTTAATTTAGATCTGTATTTCCTTTTCCATCCTTTGCCCAACTGTGCCTTTATGTTTAGAGCATATTTCTTGTAAAAAGCTATGTAGTTTAAAGCTCAGTTACTTAATATCTATGTTTCAACTTAGATTTTATATAATTTTTATCTAGGGTGTGATTAGTGATATTTTGAATAGCTTTCTGTCATATTATTTTGTGCTTTCTGTTCATCCCACTTTTTCTATTCTTTCTCTTCTTTCCTACTTTGTAATTATTTATTTTTAAAATTGATTTAAGAGTTATATGTTATAATTTTATTATTCTAATGTTTACTCTTAAAATATTAATAGGTAGTGTGTGATCCAGGAATACATTTTTAATTTTGATAAGAGGACATTTATCAGACAATTATTAAAACATAAATAAGATCAATACATTAGATAATGATGTTTATCAATGGTCTGATTATGATATGTTTTTGGAAATTATGTCAGAAAGTGTCCCTAATTTTAAAAGTATATAACTATTTAGAGGCAATAAAACAGTAAAATACAGCTTCTTCTCAAATTATTAAGATAATAATAATACATATTGGAGTGTGAGTGTGTGTGTGCGTGTGTGTGTGTGTGTGTGTGTGTGTGTGTGTATGTGTGTCTTATGTTAACCAAGATCAAAATGTGGTCAACTTGTTTTTACCAGTTCGTCAAATGACATCTTATAACACAGGCCCTGGAGGTTTCCTGAGCTGAAAATTTTTAAAAGGTTTAAAGAATTTGGAAGAAGAACAGAGAGATGAGAAAAAAAAATTTGGCATGTCATATCTCTTGCCCATTTTACTACTAAAATTTTTGTCTGTTATATCAAATTTTAATATTTATATATTAGCAGTATAACCCATTTTTCTTTAATCTACATTGCAAACATTTTCTCCTAATTTTTAAATTGTCTTTAAACTTTACCTGACCAACACACATGTAAATCAAGTAAGATTCACTAATTTTTCTTTATTGCATCTGAATTTTGGGTCATAGTCAGAAGTTGTTTCTCTATTATCAGTTTATATTGGAATTTATTTTTATAGTACTTGTATGGTTTTATTTTTTATATTTAGACTTCTGAGAAAGTTTAATAATTACATATATGTGTGGTATGAGGTATTAACCTAGTGTTATCTTTTCAGTAGTAGTTATTTTTTAAATAAAAGATGCATTTATGGACTGAAAAATATAACCAGTGCTTTTTATAGTTATTAATTTTTAAAGTATTTTTATTATTCTTGTGAATATATAGTAGGTGTATATATTTATGGGGTGCATGAGATGTTTTGATATAGGCATGCAATGTGAAATAAGCATCATGGAAAATGGGGTATCTATCTCCTTAAGCATTAATCTTTTGAGTTACAAGTAATCTAATTACATTCTTTAAGTTATTTTATAATATACAATTAAGTTATTATTGACTATAGTTACCATGTTATGCTATCAAATAATAGATTGTATTCATTCTTTCTATTTCTTATACTCATTAACTATTCCCACCTTTACTCCAACCTCCCACTATTTTTCCCAGCCTCTGGTAACTGTCTTTCTACTCCCTATGTTTATGAGTCCAAATCGATTTGAGTTTTAGATTCCACAAATAAGTGAGAACATGTGAT
The DNA here is from genome assembly GCF_048565385.1 of Saimiri boliviensis. Classification (NCBI taxonomy): domain Eukaryota; kingdom Metazoa; phylum Chordata; class Mammalia; order Primates; family Cebidae; genus Saimiri; species Saimiri boliviensis. The sequence goes on from NC_133458.1 coordinate 43,523,593, forward strand.
GTTTATTTTTATGTACCTGGCTTATTTTATTTACTATTATGATCTCCAATTTCATTCATGTGGTTGCAAGTGACTGGATCTCATTCTTTTTAATGGCTGAATAGTACTCCATTGTGTTTAGGTACCAAATTTTCTATATCCATTCATCTGTTGATGGACACTTAGGTTGCCTCCAAATCTTGGCTATTGTGAATAGTGCTGCAATAAACATGGAAGAGCAAATATATTTTCAATATACCAATTTTCTTTATTATGGATATATACCTAGGAGTGGAATTCCAGGATCGTATGGTAGCTCTATTTTTAGTTTTTTGAAAAACTGCTAAACTGTTCTCTATAGTGACTGTACTAATTTACATCCTTAACAACAGCGTACAATGTCTCACTTTTCTGAAAATTTTCAGCAGTATTTTTCATTGTCTGCCTTTTGGATAAAAGCCATTTTAGCTGGGGTGAGATGTTTTATTGTAGTTTTGATTTGAACTTGTCTGATGTTTAATGATATTGAGCACATTTTCAGATACCTGTTTGCCACTGGATATGTTCTTTAAAGAAATGTTAATTCATACTTTTTCACATTTCTAAATTGAATTATTAGATTTTTTCCTATAGAGTTGTTAGAGCTGCTTACATGTTCTCACTATTAATCCCTTGTCAAAGGGGTAGATTGTAAATATTTTCTCCTGTTCTGTGATTGGTTCTTCACACTATTGGTTGATTGCTTCCTTTACTGTGCAGAAACTTAAACTTGATGTGATCCTATTTGTTCATTTTTGTTTTGGTTGCCTGTGCTTGTTGCATATTACTCAAAAAGTCTTTGTGCAGACCAATGTCCTGGAGATTTTCCCCAGTATTTTCTTGTAGTAGTTTCATAGTTTGATGGCCTAGATTTAAGTATTTAATTCACTTTGGTTTTTTTTTTTTTTTTTTTTTTTTTTGTATATGGTGAGAAATAGGGGTATAATTTTATTCTTCTGCATATGGATATCCAGGTTTTCCAGAATCATTTATTGAAGAGACTGTCATTTCCCCAATGTATGTTTTTACCACCTTTGTCAAAACTGAGTTCACTGTAGGTTTGTGGATTTAATTCTGGGTTCTCTAGTCTGTTCCACGGCTATATGTTTCTGCTTTTATGGTGGTATCATGCTGTTTTGGTTACTATCATTCTGTAGTATAATTGGAAAATTTGAAGTCAGGTAATGTGATTCTTCCAGTTTTATTTATTTATTTATTTATTTATTCATTCATTTATTTAGCTTAGGATAGCTTTGGCTATTTTGGGTCTCTTGTAGTTCATATACATTTTAGAATTTTTTTTCTATTTCTATGAAGAATGTCATTGGTATTTTGATCAGGATGCACTGAATTTGTAGATTGCTTGGGGTAGTATGGACATATTAACAATATTTATTCTCCCTATTCTTGAACATGGAAGTCTCTCCATTTTTTGATGTCCTCTTCAATTTCTTTTATCAGTCTTTTATAGTTTTCCTTATAGAGATTTTTCACTTATTTGGTTAATTCCTAGATATTTAATTTTATTTGTGGCCATCATAAATGTTATTACTTTTTAATTTCTGTTTCACACTGTTCACTGTTAGCATATAGAAATGCTACTTATTTTTGAATGTTGATTTTGTACCCTGTGACTTAATTGAATTTATTTACAGTTCTAATAGCCTTCTTGTAGAGTCTTTAGCTTTTTCCAAATGTAAAATTATATCATCTGCAAACAAGGCTATTTGACGTTCTCATTTCCAGTTTGGATGCCCTTTATATCTCCCTCTTTTCTGATTGCTCTAGCTTGGTCTTCCAGTATTATGTTGAATAAGAGCAATGACACGACATCCTTGTCATGTTCCACGTATTAGAGGAAAGGCTTTCAGTGTTTTCCTCATTATGATACTAGCTATGTGTCTGTACTATATGGATTTTATTATATCGAGGTATGTTCCTTCTATCCCCAGGTTTTTTTAGGTTTTAATCATGAAGAGATGTTAAATTTTATCAAATGCTTTTTCAGCATCAATTGCAATGAACATATGGATTTTGTCCTTTATTTTGTTAATATGATGTACCACACTGACTGATTTGTTTATGTTGAATTATCCTTGCATCCCAGGGATAAATCTTACTTGGTCTTAATAAATGATCCTTTTAATATATTACTGAATTTAGTTTTCTAGTATTATGTTGAAGATTTTTGCATCAATATTCATCAGAGGTATTGGCTTGTAGTTTTCTTTCTTTGATATGTCTTTGTCTGGTTTTGTTATCAGGGTAATACTGGCCTCATAGAATGAGTTTGGGAGTATTTCCTTCTCTTCTATTTTTTCTGGAATAGTTTGAGTAGAATTACTGTAAGTTCTTCTTTGAATGTTTGGTAGAATTCAGCAGTGAATCTCTCAGGTTCCAGGTTTTTCTTAATTGGGAGACTTTTTATTACTGCTTCAATCTAGTTATTTGTTACTGGCCTGTTCAGGTTTTGGATTTCTTATGGTTCAATCTTGGTAGGTTTTATGTATCTAAGAATTTGGCCATTTATTTTAGATTTACCAATTTGCTGGCATACAGTTGCTCATAGTAGCCACTAATAATCCTTTTAATTTCTTCAGTATCAATTATAATGTCTCCATTTTGTTTCTAATTTTATTTATTTGGATCATCTCTCTGTTAATCTGGCTAAAGGTTCATCAATTTTGTTTAACTTTTCACAAAACCAACTTTTTGTTTCACTGATCTTTTGTATTTTATTTTTTCACTTCAATTGTATTGATTTCTACTCTGATGTTATAATTTCTTCTCTTGTACTAATTTTGGGTTTGGTTTGCTCTTGCTTTTCCATTTCTTTAAGGTGCATTATTAGATGGCTTTTTTGAAATAGTTTGTTTTTTTTTTTCCTTTTTTGTGGTTGGCACTTATAGCTATTAACTTTCCTCTCAGTGCTACTTTTGCTGTATCCCATAGGTTTTTACATGTTGTTTTACCATTATTATTTCTTTCAAAAATAGTTTCAATTTATTTCTTAATTTTTTTTTATTAACCCACTGGTCACTCAGAAGCAAGCTGTTTAGTTTCCATTTATTTGTATAGTTAGAAAATATTCTCTTGTTATTATTTTCTAGTTTTATTCCATTGTGGTCAGAGAAGATGCTCGATATTATTTTATTTTTTGAGTTTTTTAAGACTTCTTTTCTGATCTAACATATAGTCCATTCTTGAGAATAATCCATGTGCAGGGAAAATAATGTGTATTATGCAGGTATTCAATAAATAATTCTGTAAATATCTGTTAGATATATTTAATGTATGGTGCAGATGAAGTCTAATGTTTCTTTGTTGATTTTCTGTCTGGAAGATCTTCCCAATGCCAAAAGTGAGGTGTTGAAATCTCCAGTTATTATTGTATTGGGACCTATCTCTCTCTTTAGCTCCAATTTATATATATATATATATATATATATGTAATATATATATATATATATATATATTACATATCTGGGTACTTCATATTTAGATGTGTGTATATTTAAAAATGTTATATTCTCTTGCAGAATTGGTCCCTTTATCATTATATAAGAATCAACCTTGTCTCTTCTTGTCATTTTTGTCTTGAAACCTGTTTTGTCTCATGTAAGTATAGTGAATTCTGTTCTATTTTGGTTTTTATTGTCCTAAAATATCTTTTTCTATCCCTTTATTTTCAGTCTCTGTGTGTCTTTATAGGTGAAGTGTGTTTTTTGTAGGCAACAGATCAATGAGTCTTTTTTTTCATTCATTCAGCCAGTCTGTGTCTTCCAGTTTGAGAGTTTGATCCATTTACATTCAATGTTATTATATTATTGATAAACAATTTTGTTAATTGTTTTCTGGTCTTCTCTTCCTTTTTTCTGTTCATTCTCTCTTCCTGTAGTGAGGGTGATTCTCTCTGATAATATGAGTTAGTGTTTTTATTTTTATTTTTTTCTGTATTCATTGTATGTTTTTTGGTTCGAGGTTCCCTTGAGGCTTGCAAGTACTATATTATAATCCATTATTTTAATCTAATAACAACACTATGCCTAAACAAAAAAAACACACAAAATAAAAACTCTAGGCCTCGCCTTCATCCACCTGGTTTTTAACTTTTTGTTGATTTTATTTATATTTTAGTGTATTTACTGCATCTAGAAAGGTTGTTGTAGTTATTTTTGATTGGTTGATTGTTTAGTCTTTCTACTTAGGTTAAGGGTAGTTTATACACCACAGTTACAGTGTTATATTACTCTGTGTTTTTCTGTGTACTTACTGTTACTCAAGAGTTTTGTACCTGCAGGTTATTTCTTATTGCTCATTAATGCCCTTTTATTAATACTTCTTATTGAAGTACTCTCTTTAGCATTTCTCATAGGATAGGTCTGTTATTGATAAAAATCTCTCAGCTTTTGCTTGTCTGAGAAAGATTTTTTTGTTCTGATTGAAATACTCCCTTTAGCATTTTTGTAGGACAGATTTGGTATTGGTGAAATTCCTCAGCTTTTGTTTATCTGGGAAAAGTTTTTATTTCTCTTTCATGTCTGAAAGATATTTTGGCTGCGTATACTGTTCTATAGTAAAAGCTTTTTTCTTCAGCACTTTAGATATATTATGTCATTCTCTCTTGGTCTGTAAGATTTTCACTGAAAAGTCTGCTACCAGATGTATTTGAGCTCCATTGTATGTTATTTGTTTCTTTTCTCTTGCTGCTTTTCAGATTTTTTCTTTATTCTTGACCTTGGGGAGTGTGATTATTGAATGTCTTGAGGTCTTTGGGTTAAATTCACTTGGTGTTCTAAAACTGTCTTGTACTTAGCTTTTGATATCTTTCTTTAGATTTGGGAAGTTCTCAGTTATTATCCCTTTGAATAAACTTTCTACCACTATTTCTTTGTCTACCTCCTCATGAAGGCCAGTAACTCTTACATTTGCCCTTTTGAGGCTATTGTCCAGATCCATTAGGCATACTTCATTGTTTTTTACTTTTTTTTCTTTTGCCTCCTCTGACGGTATGTTTTTAATTAGCCTGCCTTCAAACTCACTAATTCTTTCTTATGCCTGATTCATTCTGCTATTGTAGAATGCTGACACATTCTTTAGCATGCTGATTGCATATTTCGGCTCCAGAATTTCTGCTTGATTCTTTTTAAGTATTTCAATCTCTTTGTTAAGCTTCTCTGTGAGACTTCTGAATTCCTTCTCTGTGTTATCTTGAATTTCTCTGAATTTTCTCAACATGGACATTTTGAATTCTCTGTCCAAAAGGTTGCATATCTCTGGTTCTCTAGATTGATCCTTGGTGGCTTATTTAGTTCATTTGATAAGGTTATGTTTTCTTTGATGGTGTTGATGCTAGTAGATGTTCTTTGCTATCTGGGCATTGAAGGGTTGGTTATTTATTGTGGTCTTCACTAGCTGGGCTTATTTGTAGATGTTCTTCTTCAGAAGGCTTGTCAGATATTTGAGAAAACATGGGTGTTGTGACCTAAGCTATATGTGCTTTAGAAAGCATCGTCAAGTGTAGCAATTCAGAGAACTCTACCAGATATTCAATAAGTAATATAAAATTTGAAGGAAAAAATTTGTAATGTTAATACACTTATTCTACTAGATCTTGTCCAAGATCATCAAGTGGTACCTCTACAAGTCTGAAAAAATCACAGCATTACCAGGTGGATCTTTTTGTTCTACCATCTTGCTCCACTCAGTTATTTTTTATAAATGTTAGAAAAAGATATCTCTTGGATTCCTCTCTCCCTCATACATAAAAATGAGCCCACTAATTAGGTTCTGAAGTGAGATTATGAGGCTCGAATCCATGGATTGAAATGTTAAGGAGATTCAAGATCTCTCTATACATTTTTTTCTAATAATTGATTAAAAGAACAATTAGGTGAAAGTATCAATTTTTTCTCAGAATGAGATTTTTAATGAATAAAAGAAAATACATAATATTATAAAAATAACCAGCTAGATTGAAACATAATTATGAAATATTTTCAAAGTCATTTTTGACCAAGTATATATGCATCTTTCTTATAAAGGCATTAAGTAACCAAATCCATGTTAGGCCTAATAAGCACCACATTTTAAAGTAGTAGTGAATGTAAATACTATTTTGTAATATTTGTACCAACTATAATTTGATACAAAAACATCTCTTATTTACAATGGTGAGAAAACCGTAATTACTGCTAATGCTTTTGTGGTTGATTACCTTCAATCAAAATTCAAAACTACATATCAGTTAGAGAAAAAAAAAAAAAAAAGCTCTTTATTTCCATTCAAATAAAGATGAATTCTGTCTCTCAACCCCAGATTAGTAATGTGTGCTCTAGACAAAGCACAACTAGCAAAATGTCAGCTGATAAAAGAATTTAACCCAGAGATTATCTTTTTTATACATCAGAATGTACCAGAAGGTTGAAAAGCGAATACAGTTTTTAATGACTCTAGGTGGTTTCTTCACACTTTAGTTTCAGGATCATTCCTCCCTATGTAATAGGATGCCTTATTTGGATAGCCTCTTACATTTTATATTTGAGTATAATATTCCTACTCCAGAAGAATATGGTACTATAGAAGCAGTGGTGTCCCATAATAAAAGGAGAGACAGCCTGACAAAAGTGAGTAAATACACATAGAATAATGCTAAGGACAGAAGACTAAGCAATGGTTAAAGAATTTTTTAATTGAAGGTAACTAATCTTTTCCATTTCAATTTTTTCTTAGAGGTAAATGATAAACAAAAAATATATAAAGTGTTTAAACTTAAAATAGCCTTGCAATATTTAATAAACTGTTGAAAAATTTTAAAGTGTATTAAGATTACAAATTTTGTCCTTCAAATCTTATTCTATTTAAGTCACATCAACCATATACATAACTTCTACATTTTTATTACTTATATTTTTTTCTTTTTCACTTGAAGTTTTTACAAACAGCAATAAATGGAAAATCAAAAAGAGGAACTAAAGCTTCTATAAAGTTAGAAAAATAAAAGCATTGCCTTAACTGAGTCACATTTCCTGAAAGAAACTATGCACAGGATTATAACCTAGTTTTCCTTTGTACCCAAGGCTGAGTCATCAACTATTAAAAATACTTCTCTGCCATCTAGCCCATCAGTTGTCCTGAACAAAGACATTTCTTTCAAATTAAAGTTTGATTCTAACAATGATAATAAAAGCCATTTGTTTAATAATGGAAATAAAAACAATACTTGAAGTGATATTGAAAAAACTCCACAATCGTAACTAAGTTAGAGAAAGCCAAATATTTATTTAGTATTCACTTTAGGTTGAACCTTATAAATGGATAATCTCATTTCTCTAAATTAGGAAATGTAATTTTTCTACTGTTATATTGATAGTAAGTAACATAGCTGAGTTTATATATTATGCTGGAGTCCACTCATCTGACTCTAAAATCACTTAAAATCGGAATGCTTCACTTTAATCACTGTGTAGGTAATAGGAATAGAAAAACAAGATACAGTCCCTGTGCTAAGTCCATTGTACTATACAGGAGAATAGTATATGGGAAACAGATAGTATAAGGGAAACAGATCCTTTCAATATATGCTCAAGTTGCTATGGGAACACAGAGCTTCCATGTGGTTCTCCAGAGTCCTGTTTCTCTACATTATGCTGCCATTCACCAGAGACTATACCTGCTAATGTATGCACTACAGTATACAGAGAATAAAAATAATTATGCCTCAGTCATAAGGTTCTTCCAGAAGGTGCTATTCTTCTTAAGAAAATACCACCAGTGATGCAAAATAGAAGATACGTACATTTTCACTTATCTCATGGCCACGAACAAATTTAATCAAATTTCTGATAATGCTTGAGAATAACAGCAAAATTAGAACTGTAGCTCACACATTTGCTAAAAGTTTTTGGTATAGGAGGCATTACCTAATAGTCTTTAATCACAGCAGATGTAATTTCTAAAATGGCAAATGATACCATAAAAACATAATCTTTTTTGACATATCTTCAAGTATAGATTGTCTCTAAGACAGATGTCATATATGGAATCTCAAGTAATTTATATTCTAAGTAGTTATGCTCAATATTATTATAAATGTGTTTTCCTCTTTAATTTAGAAATGATTATACTTTAGTTTCCTTCCATTAAGAAGGTCTTGAGATAGTTGATCCCTTTCTTATTCCAGGACACTAAATACTATTTTGATTGATTTTGTCTGACAGACAAAATTAAGAAAAAGAAAAATGTACTGGTATTTATTACAGATTGTCCTTTATCTGAGCATAGTGTCAGCACAATGTTGAATTAAGTGGAATATCTGAAAAAGCATTATCAATAGTCTGAGAATTAATTTTAATATACCAATAGAAGAAATTGCCTAGCAAATACATTTCTTAAACTAATTGAAGACCATACTTATTTTAAATTTTCTTAGTTTTTACCTAATGTTCTTTTTCTGTTTCAGGATTCTATCCAAGATATTGCATTACATCTACTTGTCATTTCTTCTTAGGTTTCTCTTGGCTGTGATAGTTTCTCAGTATTTCCTTGCTTTTGATGACCTTGATAGTTTGAAGGAGTATTGGCCAGGCATTTTGCAGAAATTTTCTCAGTTTGAATTTTTCTGATGTTTTTCTCATGATTAGACTTGGGTCACAGGTTTTGGGAAGAAAGAATACAGAAGCAAAGTGCCATTCTTTCCATGCCATATCAAGAGCACATCCTATCAAAATATCTTATCCCTGCTGACTTTAATGTTGATTACCTGATATGACACTTCTCAGGTTCTCCTTTGTGAATTTACTATTTACTTCCCTTTTTTCTGGAAGAAAGCCATTATCTGCAGGCCATGCTTAAGGAGTAGAAAGTCATGCTCCACCTTTTTGAAGGTGGAGTATCTACACACTTATTTGGAATTCTTTTACAGATATCTGTTTATTCTCTCCTTGTTATTTATTTATCAATGTTTTATTTATATTGGCATGGACTTACAAATGTAAATTCAATTTATATATGGTTTTCACATAAAAGAGTGACTCAAAATTTTAAAAGTAAAAGTTATCTCTGAGAAAAACAAACATAAAGTGATCATATTGAGAAATTTAATTTAGAAATCAAAATAATATTTTAAGAATTGAAAGGCAAAACTAATTTCAATTAACTACTAATATTTTCTACTATCCAATATTTATAAGAAATAATAAGAAAGCTAAAATATACATAGCCTTAAGTGGTGATATAGAAATTATCTAGCAAATCCAACTGGTGTGTAAGAAAAACACACGATTCAAGGTCAGAACAGAGGTTTGAATTTGCTTTGAAAGTTTTGCCTATTTACTAATCAAGTTAACTTAGTAATTATCAATTATAACATTTATTTGGACAGAATACATAAATCAAATTCTACTGCATAACATTCAAAAGCCATAAAATTTTACTGATTCAGGAAAGGAAAATCATATCAAACATAATACATATAAAAGAAACTCATAAGACATTTTAAAGTGCTATGTTGTTATTTATTTCAAAGACAGTTTGCTTATTAAGTGAAAATGTGCATTTTGGTGTAAAATGATATAAATTAATGCAAATTACAAATTTTACTTGTTTCAAAGTATATATCTGTATATCCTAAAAATAAATTTCTTAAAAAATAAAAAATCAATTTCTTGACTCAGAATTTAAAATGTTTTTGAAGGAATAATTATAATTTTGACCTTTTATGAGCTACTAATATTAGTCTGGCTCTCCTGCCAAAAATCTGAAAAGAAATATATAATACATAATTTCCTGCTAAATAAAATTGCATGTTAAATCCAAATCTGAAATGGGATACCTTTTATAACAAAGGAACATGTGAATGACTAAAATTTGCCCACAATGTAGATACATACTTCACTGTACTGTCCATGAGTGCTATGTTGCTTACTTTTTATTTTAACTAATTTAAAACAAGTATTAATAAAGCACTATCTACAATCACAATCACTTGAAGTAAAATATCATGGAGTAATACTGAAAAGCAATTCCGAGGTTCTATGAACACTTGATGCAATAAATTCTTGCAACACTCTCTTTTTGGCCTTAAAGCATTTGTGCATCAAGGCCACAGTGTGATTATACCCAATTGCCTACAAGATGACTTAGCTAAAAAGCTGAATTTTTTTCTCATTCAAGACATTGAAGACACCCCTTAACTCTTTTCTCACAAGGCAAAGACAAAAAACTGGCTTAAACAACCTTTTCAATGCCCTTTCTGTTGAGCACCAACCTGGCTTTTACTCTCCAGAACATATAACTCAGATGAATAAGGGAGATAAAAGAAATGTGGGAGTTAATTTCTTACCTAAAATATCCTAAATGTCACACTCAAGGTGTCTCTCTTCTTCAGCCTCACGTTTATCTCACTTGTACTTTAAGATGAAGAGAATTTTGTGAAATTAGAGGAACCTCTAGGTCCTTTAATCATGCTAACATAATTAATATTTGAAAAAGGAGAAGAAAAAATGCTAACTCTGTGGTCACAATTTATTATTATTTTTTAATAAAATATTTTTTAATAAAAAATTAATTACATTTTTAATTCTTTTTAAATAAAACCTCAAGTTCTTAGTAAGAGTACTTGTGTCTGAGAAATTAATTTATTGAGAAATTAATTTTGTCTGAATAATATTAGAGCAATATCACAGAAAGAGGTTTGGAAATGTTGATTTTTCACATATGACCAAGAATATCAACAACATTCCTGAATCCTGTATCCATTGTTTACATACACTGTATGAAGTAAAACATTTAGTTAGAGATGAACAACTCATGGCAGTTTCTTCAAGAAAACTCAGTTATGTAATACTATTGTTGCTGTGGTGCTGGTGATGGTGGTAACAATCTGTTTAAACGGGTATATCCTACATTCACCTTATCCATGAAAAAATATTTTAATAAAAGACCCACAGTAGTCCAGCCTACATCAATGTAACTCTCTAGTATATTCTCCAGGTTAAAATGATTACAACTAAATAAGATACTGGCAGAACATAATTATTATTTTTGTGTGACATCTACTATAAATGATTGTTTAGTTCAAAGTATATGTGTGATGCTTCTAGTACTAACTAGTATTAAACTTGTTTATACTTTGTGAGGATAAAATCAAATTATTTGTATATAAAAAGATGTTGAATCTCCTAATACTTTGTGAGGATAAAATCAAATGATTTGTATATAAAAAGATGTTGAATCTCCTATTCCTTAAATCAAGGTGTTATTATCTCACACAGGAAAACAACAATTTAAAAGTAAAAAATAAGCACTTTTAATAGGTATGTGCAAGCAATACAAATGTATTAGTCCATTCTCGCACTGCTATAAAGAAATACCTGCCAGGTGCGGTGGCTCAAGCCTGTAATCCCAGCACTTTGGGAGGCTGAGGCGGGTGGATCACGAGGTCAAGAGATCGAGACCATCCTGGTCAACATGGTGAAACCCCGTCTCTACTAAAATACAAAAAATTAGCTGGGCATGGTGGCATGTGCCTGTAATCCCAGCTACTCAGGAGGCTGAGGCAGGAGAATTGCCTGAACCCAGGAGGCGGAGGTTGCGGTGAGCCGAGATCGCGCCATTGCACTCCAGCCTGGGTAACAGGAGTGAAACTCCGTCTCAAAAAAAAAAAAAAAGAAAAAAGAAAAAAAGAAAAGAAAAGAAATACCTAAAACTGGGTAATTTATAAATAAAAGAGATTTAATTGTCTCACAGATATGCAAACTGTACAGGCTTCTGCCCTGGTTAGGCACAAGGAAACTTACAATCACAGAAGAAGGTGAAGGGGAAGCAAGTACATATTCTAATGGCTGGCAGGAGACAGAGACATAAAAGAGGAGGTGCTACACACTTTCAAACAACCAGATCTTGTGAGAATTCTATTAAGAGACTGTACTAGGGATACGGTGCTAAACCATTAGAAACCACCCATGATCCGATCACCTCTTACGAGGCCCCACCTCGAATACTGGGGATTACAATTCAACATGAGATTTGGGAGACACAGGGCCAAATCCTATCATTCCACCCTTGCCCCATCCAAATCTCATGTTCTTCTCACATTTCAGAGCACAATCATGCTTTTCCAACAGTCCATCCAAAGTCTTAACTCATTTCCACATTTCCTCAAAAGTCCAAGCCCAAAATCTCATCTATGACAAGGTAAGTCCCTTCAGTCTATAAGCCAGTAAAATAAAAAATAAGTTAGTTACTTCCAAGATAAAATAGAGGTACAGGTATTGGGTAAATGCTCCTGTCCAAAAGGGAAAAGTTGGCCAAAACAAAGGGGCTACAGGTCCCATGCAAGTCTGAAACCTAGCAGGACAGTCATTAAATCTTTAATCTCCAAAATAATCTCCTTTGACTCCATGTCTCACATGCAGACTGCATTGACACAAGGGGTGGGCTCCCAAGGGCTTGGGGAGTTCTGTCCTTGTGACTCTGCAGGGTACAGCCCCTGTGATTGCCTTCATCATGAAGGTGTTGAGTGCCTTCAGCTTTTCCAGGTATAGGGTGCAAGCTGCTGGTGGATGTACCATTCTGCAGTCTAAAGGACTGTAGCACATGTCTCACAGCTCCACTAGGCAGTGTCCCAGTGGGACTCTGTGTAGGGACTCCAACCCCACATTTACCCTCTGCACTGCCCTAGTAGATGTTTTCCATAAAGGCTCTGCCCCTCAAGCAGACTTCTGCCTGGACATCCATACATCCTATGAAATCTAGGTAGAGGCTCCCAAGCCTCAGCTCTTGCCTTCTGTGCACACACAGGTTCAACATCACACAGAAGCCACCAAGGCTTGGGGCTTGTACCCTCTGAAGCAGCAGCCCCGGCTGTACCTTGGCCCCTTTTAGTGATGGATGGAGCAGCTGTGATGCAGGGCACCATGTCCCAAGGCTACACAGAGCAGTGGGGTCCTGGATCTTGGCCATGAAACTATTTTTCCCTCCTAGGCTTCCAGACCTATGATGGGAGGGGCTGCTGCAAAGGTGTCTGAAACGATGATATTAGTTTGTTCTCACACTGCTATGAATAAATACCTAAGACTGGGTTATTTATAAAGGAAAGAGGTTTAATTCACTCACAATTCCACATTGCTGGGGACCCTCAGAAAACTTACAATCATGGTGGAAGGCAAAGAAGAACCAGGCACCTTCTTCACTGGGGAGCAGGATGAAGTAAGTGAATGCAAGCAGAGGAAATGCCAGTTGCTTCTAAAACCATCAAATATCAGTAGAATTCACTCACTACCATGAGAACAGCCCTGTGACCCAATTCTCTCCACCTGGCCCTACTCTTGACACATGGGATTATGGGGATTATAATTCTAGGTGAGAACTGGGTGAGGACACAGAGCCAAACTATACTAATCCCTTTAAGGCATTTTCCCCATTGTCTTGCTGCTGACATTCAGCTCCTCCACAGAAAATGTGTTTTTCTTTTCTACCACATAGTCAAGCTGCAAATTTCTCAAACTTTTACACTCTGCTTCTTTTCTAATATAAGTTCCAGTTTCAGATAATCTCTTTCCACACACATATGAGCATATGCTTTTAGAAGCAACCAGGTCAGAATTTGAATGCTTTGCTACTTAGAAATTTCTTCCAACAGATGCCCTAAATAGTTTCTGTCAAGTTCAAAGTTCAATAGATTCCTAGAGCAGGGGCAAAATGCTGCCAGTCTCTTCGCTAAAGCATAGCAAGAGTGAACTCTGCTCCAGTTTCCAACAAGTTCCTCATCTCCATCTGAGACTGCTTCAGCCTGTACTTCACTGTCCATATCACTATCAGCATTTTGGTCACAATAATTTAACAAGTCCCTAGAGAGTTCCAAACTTTCCCTCATCTTTCTCTCTTTTTCTGAGCCTTCCAAACTGTTTCAACCTCTGCCCATTACCCATTTCCAAAGTTGCTTCCATATTTTCAGGCATCTTTACAGAAATGCCCCACTCCTCTGGTACCAATTTTTCTCCATTTTCACATTTCTCTAAAATATTTGAGACTGAGTAATTTATAAATAAAAGAGGTTTAATTGGCTCATGGTACATGCTTTGCATATGGGGAGCCCTAAATAAACTTACAATCAAGGCAGAAGGTGAACAGGAAGCAAGCACATATTCACATGGCCAGCAGGAGAAAGAGAGAGACCAAAGGGCTAGGTGCTACACACTTTCAAACAACCAGATCTCGTGAGAACTCTATTCCAAGACTGCACTAAAACAGTGGTGATAAACCATTAGAAACCACCTCTATGATCCAATAACCTCTCACCAGGCCCTACCTCCAACATGAAAGATCCAAATTCAATATAAGATTTGGGTGGGGACACAGAGCCAAATCATACCAATAGATGTACTGAGAATTAGACATTGGCAGTAATTTATGCAGTTACATAGAATATGTAATGTGTTCTGTATTTTGAAGAAATAATATAGAATTTTATGATGGAATGGAAAGGATGAAGGGAGAAATTATATTTACAACTCATCCAAAAATGGCATCATTACAGTTTATAAGGAAAAAGTCTAGATCATTTATCTATTTTAACCCATTAAAAATTAATATGTTTTGCCAAATACTATTTTTACTGACATTCACTGTAGCATTAAAGAAAACACAGGTTCATCTAAACATTCTTAATACTTAATAAAGAAGATGCCTGAACTGTTTACTACTGTATCCTATAAACAGTGTTTACTACTATAAACAAAGCCAAAGAAAAGATAGTAAACCATTATTTTGCTATTAATGGTGACTGATCATCTTTTTTTAAATAATCCTGTCTCTTTTTGTTTGTTTTGTAAATTAGATTTTTAAACATGGCATATCTCTAGCTTTTTAGGCATATTTAATATAAACATTATTTCAATCATTTTTAGGTTCCTTTGTTTATATTCTGCCATTTTCTTTGAAGAAAACACAAGTTCCTTGTAAAACTATTTGGCTGACGGATTATTCTCCCATATAGTTACCAACAAAGTCCACTGTAAGCTTCTCCCAGCTTCTCTCTTAATTCAGGCTACATCTATACTAACAAAATGGCTTAACTGAGTTGGCCCACTGGACTGAAAAATTTGTATGCAACTTTTTTGTAATCAACCAGTTTACAATGAATAGGTCACTGCTTAAGTAGCAATATGAAATCTATACTTACACATACAAAAAGAAAGAAAGAGAATAGAGGCAACCCACTTATTATCCAAATAATGCAGGTACAGTTTTGAGGGAAGTCCTAACTTATTCAAGTGGAAGCCTTTTTTTTCTTCATTAAATATACCTAAAATTAGGTTGGTATAGCTTTAAGAAAGTTTCAAAAACATGGAAGACATGGAAGTTATAATTCCTATAGGGAGCAGTTTTTATTGACTATGCTTTTTAAATCTAATGTTTGTAAAAAATCAGAGATGTTAAGAATATACAGTTATTGACTGTGCTTTTTAAATCTAATGTTTGTAATCAGTCAAGAGATATTAAGACTCTGTACAGTTAGGAATTCAATGAAATTTTTAAATTTTATGTAGAATTAAAATTTAGATGTGATATATGCAAAGGACATTAACTTTTTCATTTAAATTCATCTTATCAGTTTTAGTTTCGCCCTATTTCACTGCATATCTTTTCTTTTTTCCCTGTCAATGAGCTGGTAGGAATACTGCATCCATTCTGATTAGCCAGCAGATAAGCAATGTGGAAACTGATTTAAAGTCTCTACCACTGGAGATGTCAAAACAGATGTTACTTTTCTTCAGGATGACAGCACTGGGCCTAAAATGTCAAACATAATTAAAAATTTTATTTTCAAATGTACTCCAGAGTTTATACATACTGCAAGTATGTCTTACCTTTTGAACTTTGTAGAGTGCTGTGCTCTGCAAAATGCAAGAGACTTTATTTTACTTCAGATGCCATTTGGGAATGAAATCATTTCATCAATAGGTACCCAGAGATTTCCTTCAGAATTTGGCATGAAAAGACTGGCATTTCATTAAAATGTGCTGACAACTGAAAGAGCAGTTCTAGAAGGACTGGTTTCTCTCACCATCCTATCTATGAGTATCAAGGTTTTTCCCAGTGGGTTATTCAAATTAGAGAATAAATTAAGGTCTTTCTCTTTAGGATATCACTTATTTCATTCCCTAAAAGGGGAAAGTTTAGAAGTCCTATGTTATTTAGTTGTATTTATTTATTGTTTGCTTTCTGTCATTTTTTTTTGAAACTTGAGTAATAAAATACATAAGGAAAAAATATCTTTGCCCTTTCATGACATATGTTCAAAACAAATTAAAAGTACAGAACTCACCATATACGTCAAAGAATATAACCATAGATTTATACTCTAATAGGTAAAATGAAGAATCCCAAAAGCATGGATACTCCAAAGAAGATTCTCTGCCTCAAAATGTAAGCTGAGGGGCCCTGACCCACCCACAACCACAACTAAGTACCCTATATCCAGCCTTGAAGGGTCATTTGTTATTTGCATATTCATCTTCTTTAAAGGAGAGTAAGTTTCCTGAGGGCAAGGAAAGTGTCATGTTTGTGTTTATCAACTACAGAGGCTTCAGATGCTTTGCATATAGGTAGCTCTCAGTAAATGTTTCCTGAATAAATGTAGTTGGAATGTTGGAAAGCGCCCTACAAAGGACTTCTGCACTCTTAGAACAAGGTAATGTGCCATAGTAGTTAAGAGCAGCAGCTCTTGTACTTTTGTACTTAGCTGCTTGATTTTAATCTCAGCTCTACCACTTACTAGCTTGTGACTTTGGGTAAGTTATATCACATTGCTGTACCTCTGTTTCCATATATGTAATATGGTTATTGTGAAGAATAAAAGGGATCATATGTATGAGATATTAGAACAGTGCCTGGCACATTGTTAAGCATTCAATAAATACTGGCTACCACTACTATTGCCCCCCTTAATGTGTCAGTGATACATAACCTAGTAAAAGAGTCACCTTGCACCACCAAGAAATATGCATAAATGCTTAACTTCAAAAGATCTCTAGGTAGCGGAATTTCAGACAGTGATTATTGTGAGTTAAGGGATTTGGAGAGTTACCTGTTGGAAATCAGAGAGATGCAGCACCTCGCATCTTCCTGGATTACAGGGGATTGTTAAATTTGAAAAGTCCTGGGCAAAATGTTATCTAGTAACTTTTCAAAAACTGTCCCTAGAAATGCTCATCTGACCCGAAATAGCTCCCAAAGTCTCTCTTTTCCTTCTCTAAATGTGGATATTGTGCTCCTTCTAGAACTTTATGCCCTGATGATTCAGGCATAACGATCTAGAACATTCCTTCTTCTTATTGGTAAACTGAATTCCCTCCTGTCTTTTCCCTGATATTAAAGAAAATACCACTAGGTGTCTATTGTTAATACTAACATAATATAGGATGTCTACATTCTAATACATAGAATCTATATTCTATTCTGTTGATTAATATCCTAAAATAAATTTAACAGCAATATTCCCAAGTGAGATTGAAATTGGGCAGTAGCTTTCTTTTTTGCATGATCACAGTTTAGTATAAGCAGTAATATTGCAGTTGTTAAAAACAGGTCAGGTTTCCTTATTGCCCGATGCTTCTCTTTCTTCTCTGTCAAATATAAAAATATATTTGTCAATTCTATCTTTTCTTGAACCAGTCTTGGTATTTTAATTTTTTCATTTCTTTGTATATTTCACTAATATGTTCAATATTATTATACTATTGAAAAATTAATCTTATATACTGAATTTCCTCTTTATCTATGGTTATTTTGTTTTCACTTATTGCTACACTTGTCTAATTATGGGACTTTTTTTCAACTGTTGGTTAATTTAGCTAATTGCTTATTATTTTAAGTTATTTAGACCAAATCTGTAGTTTCTTAATTTTACTGTTTATCAATCTACCTTTTTTGCTTAACAACTCTTGTTTATAAATGTTTTATTAAACATTTTATTTTAATTGACAAATAGAATTTTGCATATGTATTATGTACAGCATAATGTTTTTAAATATACATACATTTTGAAACAGCTAAAATGAGCTATTCTTCATCTAACATCTGCATTACCTCACATCATTATTTTTGGGGTAAGAACATTTAAAATCTACTCTCAACTATTTTTAAGAATGGAGTGTATTGTTTTTAATATAGTCACCATGTTGTGCAATAGATCTTTTGAATTTTTTCCTCTTATCTAAAATTTTGTATCTTTTGACCAACATTTCACCCCATTCCTCCTTCTTCTATCAGCCAACCCCTGGCAACCACCATTCTATTCTCTATGAGATCAACTTTATCAGATTCTACATATAAGACCATGCAGAACTTGTCTTTGTCTGTATGGCTTATTTCACTTAACATAGTGTCCTCGAGGTTCATTCATGTTGTCATCAATGACAGGCTTTCTTTTTTTGTAAGGCAGAATAGTATTCCAATGTGTTTCTAGACATGTTCTTTATCCAGTCATTCATTGCTGAATGCTTAGGTTGATTCTATGTCTTGGCTCTAATGAATAATGCTGCAATGAACATGAGAATGCAGATAATTCTTCAACACACTGATTTTATTTCCTTTGGGTACATACCCAAAAGTGGAGTTGATGGATCATATGGTAGTCCTATTACTTTTTCAAGGACTATTTTCCATGCTGGCTGTACCAATTTATATCCCCTTAAACAGTGTGCAAGAGTTCTGTCTTCTCCTCATCTTGGCAAACACTATCTTCTGTCTTTTTGGTAATAGTCATTCTAATAGGCATGCGATGGTACCTCACTGTTTTAATTTGGATTTCCCTGAAAAGTCTTTTCTCTTTTAACTTAATATTTTCTCCTACTTTACTTAGTTTTAATTCATTGACTTCTTCATTTATCTTTGACTCTTTGCTTTGCTTTCTTAGATTTTTTTTCTTATAATTTCTCAAAGCAGTGTTTCATTTATTGCTTTTATTTCTTGTTTATATATTGAAAGTACCTAAAGTTATAAATATGTCCTCTGAGTATATCTTTGCTGAAATCCCTAAGTTTTGATAATGTTCTCATATTCATATACTTCATACAAGATGGCATCTAAAATAATGTAATTCATAGGTTGAAAATAAAAAGGCAGACAAAGGACAACTAGAAATATACAAATAAAAAGAGAATACAGCAACATCAATATTTAGTAAAAGGAATACAATGTGTGGATGATTAAACAAACAGAATATTGCTTTGTATGTGTGTATGTGTGTTTGTGTGTGTGTGTCCACACATGCATGAATGATTCAGGTACGTTTCTTAGAGAAAACATATGGGTGAAATATTTTGGGATCTCTGCATATTTGAGTTTAAGTTACCTTTACACAAAAATGAAAATACAGTAAGTCAAAGCTTCATTTAGATAATAGTAATGATATGCCAGAATTATTCAAATGAAAATCACAGACGTTACCAAGGATTAGGGAGAGCATGAAGCAACTGGAACTCTCGTATATTACCTATGTAAATATAACCCTTTACCAATATTTATTAATACTGATATTGCAATTCCTCTTCTAGAAATATATTTAACAGAAATGCATACATATGTATCGTAAAGATGGTAGTAGAACTATTTATAACAACCCAGAACTGGAAACAACCCAAATGTAGTAAATGGATAAATACATCATATTTCCATGTGTATTTTCTATTCTCTATGGTTGCTTACAAACTACTGTAAAATTTGATGGCTTAAAAGCCAATTTATTTTCTAAAGTTCTGTGAGTTGTTTAAGACTTTCTTCTACTGTTCTTGTCTGAACTCACTCATGTGGCTATCTGAACTTGCTCATGTGGCTACCATAATCTGATGTTTTCCCTGAATATGCAGGCTCAAGATGGTCTTTGGAACATAGTGCCAGCTGTCACTGGAGTACCTCCATTCTTCCTCCTGTAAATACTTTCATACTGAAATTAGGCTGGGCTTTTTCACAGCATTATGGTCAAAGGGTCTAAGAGAACAAGAGACAAAATTACAAGGATTTTTAGTGCTAAGATGTAGAACTTGCATAGTATCATTTCTATCACAGTCAATATCAAAGCAATCATAAGATCAGCTTAGATTCAAGATGATGAAGAAATAGTCTCCATCTTTGGATAGCAGAAGATCACATTGCAAAGGGATGTGTACGTAAAAGGGCATGATACATTGAGAGGAATTATTATAGCAATCTACCATTGTCAATATATAGCAATGACAGTGAATTAGTGCTACATTCAACAATAGGGATGAACCTCACAATGTTGAATAGAAGAAGCAAATCACAAAAGAATAAACATTTCATGTCCCATTTGTATAAAATCCAAACATGGGCAAAACTAATACATGGTGTTGGAAGTCAAGATAGAGTACAAGGAGCACTTCTGTGATACTATTAGTGTTTTATTTCTAGACACCTGCAGTGATTACATAGGAATTTTCACTGTGCGGTAGTTTGTTAATCTTTTTATTCTTTTGATTTATGCAATTTTCTATATGTGTGTTTCAGAAGAATTTTAAAAAGAAAAACAAAACAAAAACAAAAACAAATTTAGAAATCAGGCCAGCAAATTCTCATTAATCCAATGCCTTTCCTAGAAAATGTGCTAATAATTACTGTATTAGGCCAGTTTTTGCATTGCTGTAAAGAATTCCTGAGACTGGGAAAAATTTAAAAAGA
The DNA here is from genome assembly GCF_048565385.1 of Saimiri boliviensis. Lineage (NCBI taxonomy): Eukaryota > Metazoa > Chordata > Mammalia > Primates > Cebidae > Saimiri > Saimiri boliviensis. The sequence continues at coordinate 43,544,314 of NC_133458.1, forward strand.
AAAAAAGGTTTAGTTGGCTCATGATTTTGCAGGCTGTGCATGAAGCTGGTGTCTGACTCTGGTTAGACCTCAGTAAGTTTACAATCATGACAGAAGGTAAAGGTGGAGTACACATGTCACATGGCAAGAGGGAAAGCAAGAGAAAGTGAAGGAGTTGGTCCAAGACTTTCTTAAACATCCAGATCTCTTATGAACTACCAGAGTAAGAACTCATTTATCACTAAGGGGATAGTGTCAAGCCATGCTTGAGGAATCTGCCCCCATGATATAATCACCTCTCACCAGGCCCCATCTTCAATATTGGGAATCACATTTCAATATGAGATTTAGAACACAAATATTACAACCATAAAATTCTGTCCCTGGTTCCCTAAGTCTCATGTCCTTCTCGCATTTCAAAATACAATCATGCCTTCATAGTAGTCTTAATTCATTCCAGCCTTAACTTAAAGGTCCTAAAGTCCAAAGTCCTAACTGGAGATGAGTTTCTTCCACCTATCAGCCTATGAGATAAAAATCAAGTTATTTATTTTCATGAGACAATGGTGCTACAGGCATTGGGTAAATATTACCATTCCAAAACATCAGCTAAAAGAAAGGGGCAATAGGTCCCATGCAAGTCTGAAACCCAACAGGAAGTCATTAAATTCTAAAGCTCCAAAATAATCTCTTTTGACTCGATGTCCTGCATTCAGGACATACTGGTTCAAAGGGTGGGCTCCCAAGGCTGTGGGCAGCTCTGACCCTGTGGCGTTGCAGAGTGAAGCCCCCATGACTACTCTGATGGGTTGGAATCAAGTGCCTACAGCTCTTCCAGACTCAAGATGCAAGCTGCCTGTGGGTCTCTCATTATGAGGTTTGGGGGACAGCAGCCTCCTTCCCACAGCTCCACCAAGCAGTGCCCTGATGGAAGCTCTGTGTGGGAGCTCCAACTCCACATTTTCATTTGACATTACCTTAGCAGAGTTTCTCTGTGGGGTAACGCTTCTGTCTGAGCACCCAGGCTCTCCACTACATACTCTGATATCTAGGTGGAAGCAGCCAAACCTCATTTGCTCTTGCATTCTGGATGCCTGTAGGTTTAACACAATGTGGAAGCTGCTAAGGCTTAAGGCTTGCATCCTCCAGAGCAGTGACCGAAGCTATATCTAGGCTCCTTTGAGTGGAGGCTGGAACCAGAGTGGCCAAAACGTGAGGAGCTGTGTTCTGAAGCTGAGTAGGGCAATAATGTCCCAGGCCTGGACCAAAAAAAACTATTCTTTCCTTCTAGGCCTTTTAGAGGAGCAGTTATGTCCAAAATCTCTGAAATACCTTTGGGGCCTTTCCCCTATTCTTTTGGATATTAACACTTAGCTCCCTTTTAGTCATGATAACATCTCTAGCAAGTGGTTTCTCCAGAGCCTACTTGGATTACTTTCCTGCCACATGACTAGGCTGCCACTTGCTAGGCTGCAATTTCTTCAAATTTGTACGCTCTGTTTTCCTTCTAAATACAAGTTACAATTTTAAGTCATTTCTTTGCTCCAACACCTGATTGTAGATGGTTAAAAGCAGCCACGCAACTCACATCTTGAATGCTTTGCTGCTTAAAAATTTCTTCCACAAGATGCCCTAAGTCGTTGGTCTTAAGTTCAAATTTCCACAGATCCCTAGAGAATGAACGTAATGCAGGCAAGTTTTTTTTTTTTTTTTTTTTTTTTGCTAGAGCATAACACTCCAGTTTCAATAAAGTCCTCACTTCCATCTAAGACCCCATCTGCCTGTCCTTTACTGTCCGTATGTCTTAAGGCAGCCTCCTGTGTCCTGTTCTCACCCCAGCATCACCCCTTCCCCAACTACTGTCCATATTTCTATCAGTATGTTGGTCACAATCATTTACTAGTCTTTAAACTTAAAGTTCCACATTTTCCTGCATCTTCCTTTTTTCTTCCGGGTCCTCCAAACACTTCCAACTTTTCCCATTATCCAGTTCCAAAGCTGTTTTCACATCTTCGGGTATCTTTGTAGCAACATCCCACGCCATTTTCTATGTTAGGTTATTTTTGCATTACCCGTAATGCCTGAGACTGGGTAATTTTGAGAGAAAAGAGGTTTAATTAGCTGATGGTTCTGCAGGCTGTACAAACATGGCTTCAGCAGCTGCTTCTGGTGAGGATGTCAGGAAGCTTACAATCACGGCAGAAGGTAAAAGGAGAGAAGGCAATGTCACATGATGAGAAAGGAAGCAAGAAAGAATGGGGGAGGTGCCATGCTCTTTAAACTACCAGATCTTGCATGAACTGCCAGAGTGAGAACTCACTTATCACCAAGGGGACAGTGCTGCTGCCATTTATGAGTAATCTGATCCCATAATCTAAATATTATACCTCCCACCAGGCCCCACTTGAAACTTTGGGGATTACATTGCAACATGAGATTTGGAGGAGACAAACATCTCAAACTATTTCAGTTATTCATTCCACTGCTGAGGGAATGAGAAAAAGCCAAAGGCTCTGGAAGCCAGTACTGGGGAACTTTGTCTCTATTCTTCTTTCTCCTTTCGTTTAAACTTTCCTATCATAGGATCAGTTCATGGATCACCACTGTCTTCTGAAGAGGTGATTATTTTCCTCTGTTCAGATTCCTTTGTTTACCACTGGTAGTGCGGATCAAAGTAGACATTTCTAGGGGACTATTTCTTGTGTTTTTCTGTTTCATCTATTGCAAAGTTGAAGTTTTCCAACCTTGGCCTTCAGTTCTGCTTATCTAAGAAACTGGGAATTTTTTTTTTCTTTTACATTTTCCCTTGCAAGTCCAGTTTTTTGCATGCTTCTAATTGGGGAATAGTAATGAAATTTTTCAGAGATTTCTCCACCTAACTGCCAGCAATACTTGGTCACTTTTCCCAGAAATGCAAATTTCTACTTCCTCTCCCCACCACCAATTGGATCAAATTGTTTTCGTGGATAGGTGATATTGTGATTAATAATGTGGACTGTGGAAATTAAATGTCTGAGAACATAACCCTGACTCAACCTTGTGCAGGTTTACTTCCCTCTTTGGGCTTCAATTGCCACATACGTAAAATGTAGATAACTATAGGCCCTGCCTCTTGAGTTGTAGTGAAATTTATATAAATTAATTCATATAAATTAAAAGTATGCCTAGTACATCAAGTACTTGATAGGTGTTTGCTCTTATTATTAAGACATAGCTATTAATGTCTAGGGTAGAACGTTGACACATTTTCATAATTTCCACACTGATGACTTTAGTCTTTGATATTTTACTTCTCTTTTAATCATTTCTTTTAGTTTTGTAAACCCAGATCCCACCATTTTGGGGAGGGGAGGATATCTGTTGCCATTTATTCTTAAAATAGAACAAGTAATTTTAGGAAAAAGGTTTTATTGTTAAACTAACATTACGAAGTAAGAATGGGGATGAGAGGAGAAAAGAATGGGGGGATATGATACATGTCAAGGTGTATTTGTGTTTTTTCCCATTCACTTTGCCTCAGATCTAATCTGCATTTCAAAGCAAAGCTTCTCCATAGGTGACCCTTTTCTCCCAGTCCTTCCAGGTGCAGTTCTGCTAGTCTTTTGTGTAGACTAACAGCAGGAGTGGAGAAAGTGCACACAAGGTCATCCAGCAGGAGTCAGCCCTAAAATTGTCCTTTTCCTCTCCATCCTCTCTACTCTTCTCCATCCTTAGGTACTACATGTATCTCCAATTCCTTATTTTTTCATTTTCTGAAATGGGGGTATGGGAGGGATACTTTTCAAGGAAAGACATCATTAAATATGAGTTTAAAAAAAAAAGCTGACTCCATATTCCTCAGGTTTCTCTAGACTTTTGATTCTTCTCTTCTCTTCCTCTCCACCACTATTTAACTTCTATAACCACTCTAGATATGTTGCAAATAATTGAAAGTCTCTAATGACAAGAATTCAGCCTTAAGGGTTTGGTTGTTTGATGTTTTTTAAAAGTGTTAGATGGAGTTCACTAAACTGTGATTCAAAACTGTATCCTGGTATATGAGACATTTTATGACGTGCTCAGAATGAGGAGCTGCATCACACAGCTCTGAGTCTTACAGTTAACATGTTCCATGATTCTGTTCAAAAACAATCGTGGATTACGATTCATCAGGCATGGTGGAAAGGTTAATTACATAGACTATGTAATCAGTATATATCTGCATGTTTATCAATTCAGATGTTATCTGTTGTGTGTGATAAGAAAGGAAAAAAAAAGATTCCTTGATGGAAGGATGATATAAATTTATTACTTTAGCCAGCTATCATATTGTTAAACCCTGCTTCTCTTCTAAGAAAATAATCAAAACTTATCCCAGCTTCATACGTTATAATGGCATATCCTCTGTTGTGCTTTTTGAGAATTGTCCCATTTGGTGAAAAACAAATGTGACAGAACAACGGTTATTAAACTTAGATGCAAATTAGAATCACTTGAGAAGCTTTTTAAAAAATCTCATTACTCATGCCACACTCCACATCAGTTAAATCAAAATTCCTGGAACTGGGGCCAAATCATAAAGAATTTTTGCTGTTGTTGTTGTTTTTAATTTTTTTAAATTGTATTTTAGATTCTGGGGTACATGTGCAGATTATGCAGGGTTGTTGCATAGGTACATACATGGCAAGGTGGTTTGCTGTCTTCATTCCCCTGTCACCTATATCTGGCATTTCTCCCCATGTTATCCTTCCCCAACCTCCCAACCCCACTGTTCCTCCCCTAGCCCCCAACAGACCCCAGTGTGTGATGCTCCCCTCCCTGTGTCCATGAGTTCTTATTGTTCAACACCCGCCTATGAGTGAGAACATGAGGTGTTTGATTTTCTGTTCTTGTGTCAGTTTGCTGATAATGTTGGTTTCCAGATTCATCCATGTCCCTACAAAGGACACTAACTCATCATTTTTGACAGCTTCATGGTATCCCATGGTGTATATGTGCTACATTTTCCTTGTCTAGCCTATCATCAATGGGCATTTGGGTTGGTTTCAGGTCTTTGCTATTATAAACAGTGCTGCAGTGAACATATGTGTGCATGTGTCTTTATAATAGAACGATTTATAATCCTTTGGGTATATACCCAGTAATGAGATTGCTGGGTCATTTTTTAAAGTCCCCAGGTGATTCAGAAGTGCAGCCATGATTGAGAACCACTGAGCTGGAGTAACTCCACTACTGTCCTTGGCAATGTTCATACAGATTATTGATATTGATCAGACACTAGTCAATTAACTACTCAATTGACCAAAAGGATAAGTTACTTTGTGTTATGTAGACATATTTTTAAGTTACTAAAAAAAACTTCATGATGTATTTGTTCAAGAAGTGTTTACTAAAGTTGGCTCTGAGTAATTTAAAGTAATTAAATATATATGTTTATATATACACAAAAAAAATTAAGTCAAATACCTAGGTATTTTTAGTAGTTCAATTCATTACTGTAAACATAAGAAAACATAATTTGTTAAGATGGTTTCTAGGAAAATAGAATTCTTGAGTGTTTCAATCAAACTTTTCTTTACCACATAGACCCAATTATGTTTATGTTTTAATAAATCATTTAAAAGGAAATATGCCTTGGGTAAAGAATTCAGAAATCAAAAGAATATATAGCATTAGCATTAAATTACACATAGTAAAACCTCTTTTATAAAACTGGCCCTACAGGACAGAATCAGCATCTACAAGACAGATGTCTATTTGAATAGGGCCTTGAGGTTCGGGGTATTTTAAAAACCCTTGTAACAACTTGCAAAAGTAGGTAAAGTGTGTGCGTGTATGGGGCTGCCTACTGATGTGCATTTTTCTAGAGAGAGGAATCATGGCTTTGATGAGATGCTTACATGCAGTGAGGGGAATCTGATCTCAGTTAAGGGTGGGATGTTGTTCTGTAATTGATCACAGTTGTTAAGCAACAGAGGTAGCAGTTGACATGCACCACATCTCTATCTTTATGGAGACAGCTGAGCATAACACACTGATTCTAGCATCAGATAACTTGAACTTAAGTGCTGGCTCTGTAACTTACTTGCTGAGTAAATGCAGCTTCTCAAGTTTCAGGATTCTGGTCTATAAAATGGTGATAATATCCATCCTACCTATTCATAGGATTGTTACAGAGTTTAAGATGAAACAACTGTTTGTGAATGCTAAGCTTCAATTCAAAGACAAGAAAAGGATTAGCAAAAAGTGCAAGTCCTGTGTTGAGTAGGCTGAAAGCTTGCGAGCCAGCACCCATTAAATCTTATTTAAGCCCAAAGAAAAGAGATAGATGTTCAATAGTTGCTGAAAAAGTGGTTTGCACATGATTAAAGTAGATCTTTGAGAATACTATTGGCATATATTTGGGACCTTCTTGAAAAGGTGTGGTATGTAGATGTGTGTACATGTGGGAATATCCTCCTCTCTGTAATAGAATAACTAGTCCAGAGAAATCTTGCATCGTGGTGATTAGCAGAAGCAGTAGGAGACAACTCAAGAACCAGAGAGAGGGCAACACACCTTTGTAAATTGTCTTGGTGGCATCTCCAAAAGAAACATGGGCCAAAAGAAAAAGAAATATGGTGACTCTATGCAGTGACTGAAAGGATCTTTTCAGGAACAGTCACGAGATTATCTCTGGGGATTTGCAGAAACAGTTGAGGCATTTTAAGTGTGTCTGTGGAGTGGTGATGGTTTGTACTCTTTTACCAGGAAACGAGAGAGAGCAAGAAACTCTTGCTTTATCTGGTATTATCACTGAAGAAACAACAATTGTAACATACTTTGTTCTATTTTTCTTTGACTTCATGTCATTGGTACATATATATATTTTTTTTTCTAAATAAATTCAGTTGTTTATATACTTCTACTATTTATAGCCTAACCAAATAATTATACATTTATACACAATGAAGTTTGTAACCTTGTGCAGATTATGCATGTTTTATCTGCCTATGTCCTTCTTAAAAGAATATTTCTAAAATGTATCTCTTTTATTTATCTCTCTCTCTCTCACACACACACACACACACACACACACACACACACACACAATTGAATAAAACACTAAAAGTTTTGGTGATTGATTTTACATTTCCTAGATTAGAACAGGATTTGTTAATAGCCATATTTTTAAACAGTATCTCTTTCTAACATTGCATAAATGTTCAAGTTAAATGAAGCTTAATCTTTATTTTAAAACTGATTTTTTGCTTTTCCATTAGAAAAATTTTTAACCTAATTATTAGATACCATAATTATTAAAATATTTTAACATATTTTTAATATAATTATATTATTAAATATAATTATTATTCTTATAAATACTCTTGTTTTTTCTCCCTAATGTTTGGTAACAAAGAGGTTTCCTGTTGGTAGGTGCTTTTTACAAGATTGTTATAAAAAATGTTGTAGTACCCATGTACATAGCAATCAAAAATGCTCCAAGAGCAAATAAATATGACTTGAAAATCTTAACATTATTTTTGATCTCATTTTCTACTTCCACCTCTGATTCACCAAGCATTGAGAATCTTCTCTCTTGATCTCTAATCTACTTCATCTCTATGTCCACACTGAAACACTGTCAGTTTTCCAAACAAACCACACTGCTGTGCCTTAGGCTAACATTGCATCCTCTATGATAGACTTCCTCCCTTTGCCTGGTGAACACTCTACCATGATTCAAAACTAAGTTTAACCATTACGTCTTTTCTGGAGGTTTCCTGAATTACCGATTTCACTCCCAGGTCAGATTAATCACTTCTTCATCTGTACTTCTTTGTGACTGCCTAATCAGCAGGTATCTCAGGTACAGACAAAGCCATAGGAGTTCCATAAGATGTCCTTGTAATCAGACTGAAATATATTGACCTTCAGAGCCAACAATATTTTGGCACTCCTTCAAACTGATATTATTTAGATATTTACTTTAAAAGAACAAAAACTAATTTTCTATTAATAAAAATTGAATATACCTTTATGTTCAAAATAAGAATTTATATGTACATCAAAATTTTACTCTATTTCAATTTTTTTTATTTAACCTTCTCATCATTTGTAATATTAGCCACTATACTAAGTATGGAGATTATCTATAGATAAAATAAAATACCTTGTCCAAAATATCACTTAAAGTTTTTTCTTCTAGCTTTTGTTCTGTTTTATCAGCATACTTTCTCACTAGCCCATTTTTTTCAAAGTTGCATATTCAATTAATAACATGAAAGAATGTAAATAATTTTTTATCGATAGAATAAACCTATGGTTTTAGATTTTTACATACATAAAGAAGTTATGTAAGCCATTATTTTTAGGATTCTTGCTGAAAATGCATTTAGATATTCACAATAAGACATAACTCATACTTCATATACTGTTAAGTGCTTAGATTTTTATTTAAAAAGTTTTCAGTACTGTTAAATCAAAGTGCTATAAATATGTAAATTAGAAAGTTATTCTGAGATAGTTACATCTTAAACATCGCCTTAGAGAAATTCAACTTTTTCTAATTGAATTTAACCTGAAATGTTGAAAGTCAATCTAATAAAAATCCAATAGTAATCAGAAAGTTCATTCTATTTTGCCAAGTTTTCCATTTCATACTACCTTGATGACCTTCACTCATTCCATGTCCAACACAAGTCTGGGCTTAGACAACCTTGTGACAAGGTGATTAAGCCCTAGTGATTTTCTGGGATGTGGAGAAAGAGGATTCAGCAAACTTCTGTATCTTTCTGTTCCTTGCTTCCCATGACTCAACTATTTAATAATCAATCAGGTGCTTAACCAATCAGTATAATTCTTAGACTGGCACTTTCAAACTTGCTACCATTGCTTTCATTTTCCCTGTTTAAACAAAAATGAATATAATGTTTATTAGTATCACCTATTTATTATCCAGAGTCCTTCAAAATATAACAGTCTCTCTCCATCTATTGATGAGTTCGTCATCATCTTGCTGTGTTACACTGTTAGAAGTCCCTGGTGGCAAGGGCAGTCTCCTATCTGACACAGGTCCTAAAACACCAGAGGAACCAATGCAATGGAAAGTTACCTAAAAATTCAGAAGTATAAATCATAGAATTTTTAAATGGGCCTTAGTGCTTATCCAGTGCAATTCTGAGGGATATTTTGAGAGCTCACTTCATAAGTGGGCAGCATCTGTGTCATCATTAGACTTTGACAGAGAGAGAAGGATGGAGTGGTTGGAATCCACAGTTTTGAAAAAGCAGGTTCTAAAATTATACACTATTTTGGTTTTAGACACATAGTATTTTTAAATATCAAAATAATGTTGAAGAGGATGTACAATGTATATATTTATCACTAGAGGCTTTTTTTTAATTGGTAGTTTTAAAGTTCAGTACTTTGGGGAAGCTTGTTTTGCTTTAATCAATACTATAGATTAGGAGACCAAGGCTCTGTAAGATTACAGCTTTGTCTCCTGAGTGATTTCAGAGATGCTAAGGACTGAGCACCTGGGCTCCAGGAATTACTGAGGAATGAATTACTGTGAGAAATGAATGTGCATCTTTCATCTCTCAACAGTCCTCTTCAGTAGTTAAGACAATATGATTTTACAGATAGGACACTGTGGCCCCAGAGCAAGTAGACTGTTGCTATACAATCAGAAAATGAATAGCAGAGCCAAGTCCGATTAAAGCATAACTTTCCAATACAATAGTGACAAACAGGTAGTTTATACTAGATGTTAACAATGATTCTTTGAGGTAAAAAATTATTTATTATTTCTCATTTTGAAGATAATAAAATGTAACCTCAATAGATGAATAAACAAAATGTAGCATATATGTGTGTGTGTGTGTGTGTGTGTGTGTGTGTATGTAAAAACAATGAAATATTATTCAGCCTTAAAATTTAAGAAAATAAATCTTGTCATGTGCTACAACATGGATGAATCTTCAGGACATTAGGCTGAGAGAAACAAGCAAGTCACAAAAAGATAAATGCTGTATGATTCTTTTTATATAGGGTACCTAAAGTGGTCAAACTCATAAAAACAAAACATGATGGTGGTTACTAGAGGATGGGAGAAGGCGAAAAGAGGTGTTATTTCATGGATATAGAGTTTCAGTTTTGCAAGATGAAAGCGTTCTGGATATCCATTGCACAAAAATGTGAATATATTTAACAATACTAAATGGTACACTGAGAAAATGGTTAAGAGGGCAAATTTTGTTACGTGTTTTTTACTAAAGAAGTCATCTCAATGATATATAAAACTGGTTAGTAACTTGCAGAGTCATGACTTCGTTTCTGATTCAGAATTCCATGCCGTTTACCCTGGACTCCCCTGCGCCAGTCATTTTTCCAGTCATCTCTGCATGGCTGAATGGACGTCCTGCACAACAGCAAGCCTATTGCAATCATGCTTCAGCATGCCCATGGAGACAACCAGGAGTAAGTGCAGGGTCCTTGAAAGACAGAGATTGAGGGAGAAGATATCCCATCTTGCCATACTTGGAATCCAACATCCCAAGGGAATACATTAAAACTACAAGGCTTTAACACTGAAAACAAGTAATCAGTCTGGTGTGATCACAAAAGCCATCAGTCCACCAACTTGATCATTTTATTTTAAAATGGTAACTTCTTGTCATAGAGACATCAACACTGAAAGGTAACACTTGCTAGGTACACAGCCATCTCAGGGAAATAAAGTCTCAGGACATGCTTGACTCGTGTGTTGAGAAAAAAATTAATTCTAACAGCCCTGAACTCACATCAGCACTTTATCTGTTGGCACATTTACAAGGGAAGTTGGAAACCAAATAAAGGATAATTGCTCCTTCTCCGCAGGATGTGGCAACTTTCATCTGTAATCCTTTATTTTCAGGCAGTGACAAGGCTTCCCAAATGAGCCAAATGAGAAATGATTTTGAGTGAGGGACGATGTTAAGGTGCAAGTTTGTGTTCCTCCCAGATGCTGGATTAATTGCTGTAATATAAACCCACAGCACGATGTGTTCTACACTATCATCCACTTATCTGCAGGCCTGTCTGTGTTAACTTCCACTAATAGCCAAACTGTGCCCTGAATAAGTCACTGATTTGTACAAGATTAGTTTAGTTTTGAAGAAAGCTTGTATCTGGTAAAGTTAAAGCTGAAACTATTGAGATTATTCCAATAAATTCTAAATGGATGCTGATAGTTTTCTCCATCAGACAGTAGAAGAAACTCATTGTTTAATCTGTCTAGAGTGCTTAGTAACCTCACTTTTGTTACCAAGTCTTGCCTTTGAGAGCCACAGATTTTCTAAATAAAAGAGTACATCATGACATATCTTTTGTGGGGACACAAAGTATTATTGCATGTTTTTTTCATTTTCTTTTAAAGAATCTCAACTTACGACAATTTTCCAAAAAAAAAAAGTTGCTTTAGTTCATGAAGCTAGGCTAAAAAGAAACCTGAGTAGCATGTATACATTAAACTCAAAATCAGCATTCACGTCCAGTATTCACCCCATATTTTTAGAGCAAGCCAGTGGGATGATATTCTGTTTTATTTTATTTTTAATTTCAATAGACTTAGGGGTACAAGTGACTTGGTTACATGGATAAATTATATACTAATAATATCTGGGTTTTTGGCGCACCCATCACCCAAATAATGTACATTGTACCCAATAAACAACTTACAGAATGGAAGAAAATATTCACAAACTATGCATGCAACAGAAGACTGATAATCAAGAATCTAGAAGGAAAAACAAATCAAAAAGAAATTATTTTTTTAAAGTAAATCTCTTTCTTTGAGAAACTCAGTTCCTCAAATAAATCTAACAACACTAAGCCCATCTTTCCAGACCTCTAGATATGTGAAGTAAAAATACAGGACTTCTTTCTGGAATCCCTCCACATAGGAATGCCTCATCTAATTTTTGAAAGCATTAGGAGGTTGATGAGTTTTTAAGTCAGGAGAATCTGCTAGGAGAAATCAGAACTGATCAGAAAACCAAAAGACTGGAGGCAAGGAGGGAAGTTAGTACTTTACAGTAATAGCTCAGGTAAATAAAAATAAAAGCCTGAATTAAAATAGTGACAGTGGGAATGGAGAGGAACAGATGTATAAAAGGGGTTATGATAGAGAAAAAACTGACAGTCCTGGGCAAGCTACTGAATGTGAGGGGCAACAAGCAAGTGAAATCTCATCAGCATCATCTTCCTAAAGTGAAATTAAATCTATTATTTACCTGCTTGAAAACCTCTGATAGTTTCCCAATATACTTACAGCCTCAACTCCATACAGAGATTTACAAGGCTTTATACGGCCTGTCTGCTTTCTTCTTCAACTTCATTGCTGTCCAAATTTTCGGTATAAAGCTCCAGAATTAATGGATTTCCTTTTCCATCTTAGAACCTATGCCCCTGCTAGTCCTGCCTGGAACTTCCTTCCCAGAAATTTCTGTGACTATTTTTTTCCCTCTACTGAGGTCCCAACTGAGTCCTTCTTCCACCTGGTCCATATCAGCAGTCATGAAATGTTTCCTGGTCCATACCAGCAGTCATCCCCGCTCCCAACCCCCATCAGTCACTCTTTAAATCACCATATTTGTTCTCTTAGATCACCTATCATTACCTGAAATGACTGTGTTTTTTTGCATGACTTTTCAGTCTCTCTGCTGGCAGCTCAGCTGCCTCAGGGTAGGAATCCTCTTTATTTATTACCAGTGTTTACCATGTAATGGGCTCTCAAATAATTACTTGTTAATCAACTGATATCTCTGTGTGTGATATTTATAGATTTTTTTAAGTTACTGCAGAGAAAATATACTCTATGCTAAAAAGTTACGGTTTGAGATTAAAACTATGAGACTCAGACACCTTGCTACATTCAACTGTTATTCTTGTATTGACATAAGAAGTATGAATTTCTAAGTCTAATGGTGGAATCACTACATAGTGAACCCCATAAGGGTTATAAATACTTTTGACAAGGGTGTATTTGATTGAGATAAATATTCATTAGAAATAAATTTCCAATTTTCAGCACCTACAGAGAAATAGGCTGTGTCTCAATTTTATTCCAAGACTTTGGAAATTAAAATTCATATTTTAGAATTATGTTGTAGGAAGAAGGAAGTTGGCATGCTCATTCCATTTATGCTGCAAGTTCTTATAGTATTTCATTGTATTGTTAGGAAATGAGACTTTTTTTCTAATGGAAATGGTAAGTATGTTTCAGATGAGACTAAAAAATAGAAATGGCAATTACTATTAAAATATGAAATTATGAAAATGTATGCAAGGAGTTTTAATAAACATAACACAAAATGCAAGTGTCCTCATCAAATGTATTATTTCAAAAGACTGTATACATGTGTGAATATTGTGTCAAGAAAGCCAGTTGTAGTGCATTTTGCCTATATCTTAATAGGAAGTATATTAATTGTATGCTGTATACTATTCAAAAGACTGGTGAATGTGTACTGTCTAACAAAGTTAAATATAGCAAAAGGGAAAAAAAAGCTTTCAAAGTGCAAATATAGATAACAGTGAAATTATTTAATAATAAAAGGAAGAATAACCTTGAATCATATTTAGAGAAGGTAAAATGTCCTCTTTGTTAAAAATAGTATTTTTATGTTTTTAGGTGTCATTATCTAGTACATTTCATCTTTTTGTCACAAAAGACTTTAGCAAATGGTTTTAATCATATGCTCAATATTATGGTTTTGTGTTTGAGGGTTATTGTACCTTGGAAGGGTAATAAAAGCATTTGCTACTCTATGATATAAATGCAAGACAAAATAGACTAAATCTATTGGGTCAAGCAGCAATATTCATTAATAACTACATGTTATTGCCAACACAGGGGCCTGTGCAACATATTTACTTAACCTTTTGCTCCTTCTTGACTACTATTTTTATTACTCAGACTATGAAGTATTAATTCGCCTCATAAAATAAGACGTTCACATTTTTAAAAGCAAAAGAATCTCAAAAGCACACACACACACACACACACACACATATATATATATACACACACACACATTGCTAATGCAACAGACATATATATTATATCTGTATATATAATATATTTCCCATCAATATTTTGTGTGATTTGGGGCTAATGGTTGCGCAAAATCTGGCTCTATTTGACTCATAATGTTTCTTGTTATATAGGAAGACTTGCATATAAATAGAAAAGTTATCTTTTTCCTCTTGAAAGTATACACACGGTTAAGCTAGTGACAAACTATTTAAGTTAAAATATTTTTCTTCTCTGGGTATATTGATCAGTTGTAAGAAAACAGGGCACAGTTACCATAACTTTCAGACTTTATCAGTATAAACTTAACTACATAAAATAATTTTAAATTTGGGTTAGCACTATCAAATCATATTTTATCCAATCTGGGTGATCATATGTATGGGAAGGGTAAAATCTGTATTTCTTCTGATAAAAGCTGGGTGGTTTTAGATGTTCGTTGTGATATTTAGAAATCCTGCTGGATGTTACCGAGGCTTATAGGTTACAGGTATATCAAAGAGGAAGAGAAAATCCACCATTTTTTAAACCAATCTTTATTCCTCCAGGCAACAAAGAGTAAGTTATTATCACTTTGCTTTAAGTTGGCCCTTTTTTTAAAATACATCAGAGGACATCATGTCTATTTTCTTTAGAGTGGAGCCATCAAGGACTTATCTCAAAGGCTTCTATCTACCTTTTCCTGGAGCTCTTACATGGTGCATTAGTTTCCTATTGCTGCTGCAACGAAGTATTACAAATTTAATGGCTTAAAACAATACAAATTCATTCTCTCATTCTGGAAGTCTGACTTCTGAAAGTCAGAAGTTCAAAATAAAATTTATAAAGCTTAAGTCGAGGTGTCTACAAGGCTGGTTTATTCTGGGGGCTCTAGAGAATAATCCATTCCTTACCTCTTCCAACCTCTAGAAGCCACATTTCTTAGTGGCATTCTTCATCTCATTGACCCATTATTCTAATCTCTTGCCTCTGTTGTCACACCTACTACTCACTCTGATCTCCTGCCTCCCTGTTTTAAGGACCATTGTAATTAGAGTGAGTCCACCTGGATAATCCAGGATACTCTCCTGGTCTCAAAATCCTTAACATAATCACACTTGCAAAGTTTCTTTTAAAAAAATATTGTGGTAAAAAACACATAGCATTGGCCGGGCGCGGTGGCTCAAGCCTGTAATCCCAGCACTTTGGGAGGCCGAGGCGGGTGGATCACGAGGGCTAGAGATCGAGACCATCCCGGTCAACATGGTGAAACCCTGTCTCTACTAAAAATACAAAAAATTAGGTGGGCATGGTGGTGCATGCCTGTAATCCCAGCTACTCAGGAGGCTGAGGGAGGAGAATTGCCTGAACCCAGGAGGCGGAGGTTGCGGTGAGCCGAGATCGCGCCATTGCCCTCCAGCCTGGGTAACAAGAGCGAAACTCCGTCTCAAAAAAAAAAAAACCCACATACATAGCATTAAATTTATCACCTGAACCAATTTAAATGTACAGTTCAATAGTGTCGATTATATTCACATTATTGTGAAACAGATCTCCAGGACTTTTTTATCTTGCAAATCTAAAACTCTACACCCATTAAACTCCCTTTTCCCACCTTTTCCTTGCCCGTGGTAACCACCATTCTGCTTTCTGTTTCTATGAGTTTGACTACTTTAGATACCTCATATAAGTGGAATCATACAGTATATGTCTTTTTTTGACTGGCTTATTCACTTAGCACAATGCCCTCAAGGTTCATCCATGTTGTAACATGACAGGATTTCCTTTCTTTTAAAGATTGAATAATAATCTATTTTATGTATGCATCACATTTATCTATCCAGTCATCTGTTGATGGATATTTGGGGTGGTTATTGTGAGTAGTACTGCTATAGCCATGGATACGCAAATATCTCTTTGAGATCCTACTTTTGATTCTTTTGGGCATATAACCAGAAGTGGAATTACTGAATCATATGGTAGTTCTACTTTTAATTTTTTGAGGCACCTCCATATTGCTTTCCACAGCAGTTGCATTATTTTACAATACCATCAATAGTGCATAAGAGTTCCAATTTATCCACATTTTTGCTGACACTTATTTTTTTTTAATAATAGCTATCCTAATGGGTGTGAAATGATACCTCATTATGTTTTTGTTTGTATTCCTCAGATGGTTAGTAGGATGTTGGGCATCTTTTCATATGATTGCTGACCATTTCTACATCATTTTTGGAGAAGTGTCTATTCAAGTCCTTTGACCATTTTTAAAACAGGTTATTTGATTTTTCTGTTGAGTTCCACTGATTTTTTTCTATATTCTAGATATTAACCCCTGCAAAGTCTCTTTTGCCAACTAACAAAACATTCACAGATTTTAGGGATTGAAATGGAGATCTCTTCGGGGAACCACTATTCAGCCTAACACATATGGACTTTCAAGGCCTTCATTCCTCATTATACACTGGCTGTTATCATGGAAGGACTTCAGAAATCATCAGTCCAGCTTCTACCTATTTTGTCTAGTAATGCATCTTTATTTTAAATTTAATTAAACAATTGACTTGGTTTTCTACATTGTTCAGTTTGCCTGAGTATCAAACATGTGTCATTCATAGTATTTATTTTTTATTACTATAAAGATGATATTTGCTCAACCACAGATCCAATTATTTTCCATTTTTATAGCTGAATGTAGATGCTCCTGCTTTTTGTAAGAGACCATACTAGCTCAGCAAGTCCTGATAGAGTCTATTTTAGCAGGCAGAAGAAGGATATTCAAGTTCCACAAAATTGTATACTTTTATGGTATGCAACATGATGTTTTTGTACATGTATACATTAGGAAATGATGAAATCATGCTAATTAACATATCCATCACCTTACATACTAATATTTTGTGATGAGAATATTTAAGATCTGTTCTCAGCATTTTTCAAGTATACAATACGTGATTATTAACTCTATTCACTATTCTGACAAAGAGATCTCCAGAATGTACATTTACATCACATTTTCTTCACGTATTCATCTGCTTGGAGCCTTATGGGTCTAACTTCCACCCTTGGGTGTAAGGAAGGCAGGGCATAGAATCAAAAAAGATGATTCTCAAGCCTCAAGAATTAATATGATTTGCCTTAATGTGCTTTGGACTTACTTGGGATCAGTTACCCCTTTCTTCTTGCCTGTTCCTCCCTTTTAAAATGGGAATGTCTATCTTTTTTAAAAAATATACCATCAGCAATCCCATTACTGGGTATATATCCAAAGGATTATAAATAGTTCTACTATAAGGACACATGCACATGAATGCTCATTGCAGCACAGTTTACAATAGCAAAGACCTGGAACCAACCCAAATGCCCATCAATGATAGACTGGACAGGGAAAATGTGGTACACATACACCATGGAATATTAAACAGCCATCAAAAACGATGAGTTCATGTCCTTTGTAGGCACATGGATGAACCTGGAAACCATTATTCTCAGCAAACTGACACAAGAGCAGAAAATCAAGCACCACATGTTCTCACTCATAGGCAGGTGTTGAACAATGAGAACACATGACACAGGGAGGGGAGCACTACACACTGGGGTCTGTTGGGGGGAAATGGGGGAGGGACGGGGGGTGGGGAGGTGGGGAGAGATAGCATGGGGAGAAATGCCAGATAGAGGTGAAGGGGAGGAAGGCAGCAAATCACACACTGCCATGTGTGTACCTATGCAACAATCTTGCATGTTCTTCACATGTACCCCAAAACCTAAAATGCAATAAAAATTTTTTTAAAAAGCTAAAAACAATACTGCTAAAAGATTTCATGCATCATGTAGAAATAAAACCCCCTTTTCTCATTTTCAAAAAAAAAATACCCCATCATTGTATTTTAAAGTATATAACCTCTTCGACTTCACAGGTTCACAACTTGAAATCGATTTGCCTCAGGATGAATTGTGACTAGAGTCTCAACCATATCTGATTTAGATTATATTTAGATAAGACTCTGAACTTTAGATTTTGATACTGGAACAACTTAAGACTTCTGAAGCTATTGGAATAGAACAAATGTATTTTCTGTGTGAAAAGGACATGTATTTTGGGGGACCAGCAGTGGAATGCTACAGTTTGAATGTTTGTGTCCTCTCCAAAATTTCACATTGAAATTTAATCCCGAGCACAATAGTATTATTAAGAGGTGGGCCTTTAAGAGGTGATTAGAGAATGACAGTCTGGCTTCATGAATGGAATTAGTGCCTTATAAAGGGGCTGGAGGAAATGAGCTACACCCCTTTCACCTAATGCCATGTCAAAGACACAGCTAGAAGGCCCTCAGCAGACTCTGAATGCCAATTCCTTGATCTTGGAATCCCCAGTTTCTAGAACTGTGAGAAATAAATCAATATTATTTATAAATACTCAGCCTATGGCATTTCGTTGCAACAGCACAAGTGTACTAAGACCAGGTCCTTTGTCTGTTTTAAAATCAGGCTATTTGTTTCCTTGTGTTTGAGTCATTTGAGTTCCTTATGTACTTTAGATATTAGCCTCTTATTAGATGTATGGCTTGCAAATATTTTCTGTAGGTTGTCTCTTCACTCTGTTGATTGTTTTCTTTGCTGTATAGAAGCTTATTAGTTTGATATAATCACAACTGTCCATTTTTGTTTTTGTTATCTGTGCTTTTGGGGTCATATCCAAAAAATTATTGCCCAATTATTGTCAAAAGGCTTTTCCCTATCTTTTTTCTAGAAGTCTTTAACTTATTTTGAGTTGATTTTTGTGTATGGTGTCAAATAGGAGTCTAATTTTATTACTCTGTGTAAGGATAGCCAGTTTTCCTGACATCATTTATTGAAGAGACTATTTTTCCCCATTGTGTGTTCTTGGCACCTTTTGTTGGTCAATTGACTGTAAATCCATAGACATATGTCTTGGTTCTCTATTCTGTTCCATTGGCTTATATGTCTGCTTTTATGCCAGGACCATGCTGTTTTGCTCTAGCTTTGTAGTATATTTCAAGATCAGATAGTGTAATGCCTCTAGCTTAGGTCCACCTCACAGAATTATCAAAAGGGTTAAAAGAGTTAATGTTATTTGTATCTATTTAACTACATTCCATTTCCATATCATTTTTGGATTGGAAATTTCACTGAGAGTCTAACAGGGATTACTTAAAACTCTGTATATCATCCGCATAGTCCCAGTTACTTTAATGATTACTCTGTGGTAAATGTAGCATGGCAAATATTGGGGTTATGAGGTAATTAATCATGACTCAACAATATGAATGCTACTCACTACCTATATTTCTGCCATATTTACAAATTGATCATTTCAAAACCATTATAGAACTGGAAAAATGGTTCCTCTAAAGGGAAAATATATGTCACTAAGAACTAAGTCTAGACAGAGACAATTTCTAATCAATCAGATCTGTGGATCTCACCAGGGGGACAACATTCCCTCAGCCTGCTGAAATGAGATGGGCTCATCACATCAATGAACAATCCTACTGCCTCTTCTTACTACAATGCATCCCTTGGCTGGAGGGCTTCTGTAATGCTTTGGTTTACTGAGGCTGTGGTGGTAATAGCATGAGCAACATTAAATAATAAGAGTTATCCTTGTCCTCAGGGAGAATTCAAGAAAAATAAGCCTTTTCAGCTCTCTTTGATAGCACTTTCCATTTCTGCTCCAGTAACTAGATGTTGAGTATTAAGTCATGGGAAATATAACATATGTTGAAACAACTCAAAGAGGAGGCAGATCATTCTAGTGATGTTGCAATGAGGCCAAATGAAAAAATTATACAAGATTTTAAAGAATTTTTTAAAGTCGTAAAATGTAATCACTTTGATAATTATCTGAACTATAATTTGATTCCATCATAGATCAGTGCATAGCATCATTAAACTAATTTTGAAGGTGATGCTTCTATGTAAATGGTTAGTTATTATATATCAAAAATAAAGCAAAGTTGTTCAAGTTGCTTACAAACAAAAATAAAACTTTTCTCTTACAAAATTTTCCTGGCATTTTATTCAAATATATATTAGTTCAAAAAAATTATAAAAGTATTTGACTATACAGGATAAGGAGTTGGGGATATTTTTAAAATAAATATTTTAATTAAATAAATAATATTTATAAATATTTAAAATAATTTAATAATATAGCAATAGTATCAATGTCACTGTCCTAACATGTTCACATATTGTCTTCCACATGAATTCATATTTACATGAATTATGTAATAATCCACACATTTTCAGTTTCTTATATTTGACTTAGCATTACTCAAACATTTTCAGTATTTCTACATAGTCTTCATAATGTTCTGTTATTTTCCTTCAAGTTTTCCTTTTCAAATATGTTACTCCCTGTCTAATATGGTTTTAAAATATAGATCATGCTCTCTTTTTTATGTTTTGCAATGAATTGAAGGATTTTAATATCATTTAAATTAATATAACAATTCTAACACACATTATTTACTTGCTAATTATTAGTGTATAACCAATCAAGCACAAATTTATTTTTATTCCTTTTACTTAAATAAAACAATTTCAATTGGGGTCTCTTTCTCTTTCTGAATCTCATTCTCCCAATGCAAATTTACTAGTTTGTACAAAGATTTAATATTTCCATATTAAATTTTTTATCTGTTTTGTTCTTTTATTTTAAAACATAAATGAATTTAAAATAATTCACTTTTCTTATTATGGTCACAGCAATAAACACTAACTCATCACACAGACACACATACACACATCTTTTATTGTGTTATCTCTAAATGGATGGTTCTTTTCTTTTGTAATCACAAGACCATTCTTCAGTAGCATCCCTGATGGAAACTTATCTTTTCTTTTTATCTACACTCCCAACTACCCCACCTAGAATGTCATCTTTCTTAATAAATATTGTTTAATAATATAGCTACGTAAAAGATATGTAGAAAATATTTTGAGTTTAATAGTTAATGTTTTCCAGTACACTTCACCTATTTTGGTTTGAATAATGGTTTGATAATTTCTTTAGTTTCCAATTTTTTCCCATTTCTTCCTTATATTTGTGAGATTGAGGCAATGCTCATAAAAGTGAAGATCTCTAATCTCTTTTTGATGAGTAAAAAAGATATATGTGAGAAAACGGGAGCAAGGGAGATCCATGGGATCATATACCATGGAGAGGAATGACCCAGATGTTAAAAGGTCCTAGTGATTAAATCATCCACAAATGAATGAGCCAGTGCTTCAAGGTCAATGCTTTGTGTCCCAGACACATTGTCACAGGCAGCATGACTCTTTTTTTTTTTTCCTGTCAACTTTGCTTCTGTTGATTTTCTACTTCATTGGAAGAGATTCAAGTGCAAGGAGGTGCTTTAGAGGTTGGTGCAGTCATTGAAGGTGCCTAAAATACCCTTGAAAATTCATACATTATTATCTTTTTTCCTCTCAAAAAAAAGTCTGAGTCAAACATAGATAAGTTTCTGAGTAAGAATAAACTACTTTTAGCAATACTTTTTAACACTACGTTTTAGTAGTGTAAGAGACCATGGCACTGCCCACTGCTGCCATTAAACAGAATGGGGGGAAAAAAACTGAACATAGAGATCTAATGAGTCATTTCTCTACACCTCTGATGACAAATCTTCAGCGTGACATCAAGCTTTTCTAGAACTTTGCGTATTCCATGAATACAAACTGTCTTACAAGTTAAATATAATGTACATTCCTTCCCAAAAGTTCTCAGAACTACAGGATTTTAAGTAAAAGGGACTGTTAACCAGCTAAGTCTTACTACAATAATGTGGATAAGTTAAGCCGAAGCATTTATTAACCCAAATCACTTTATGTATTTTCTTATTTCATCTACTTTATCACACTCAATAAAAACTGAAGATCACACGGGAGCAGAAAAAAAAAGATTTAAAGATAATTCTAACCTTCTTTGGACACAGTTCAGGGCAGAAAACTGTGATTGGTAGAGAGGAATAAGAGAAAGCAGAGGAGTAGCTGGCCCAGAGAGGAAGCTATGGAGAGAAAGGAGATTAAGCAGAAAAAAGGGATGTTTGGCCACAACAACCAAAGGTGAGTGGAAGAAGCTCAGCTCTTAAAAGTGCTTGAGACTGAATTCCTTGCAAATCCTTGTGTGGGAACCACTCTATATCTAATAGTCTGTATGCCTGTACGTTGCCTGAACTGAGACTAAAGACATTAATGCCTATATGAAGGTGGCAATTTAAAGAGAAACGACTCTGTCCAAAGTGGGTAGAAATTAATAATACTATTTGAACACCTTCCTAGGAGAAGCAACTAAGAATACATTGCCACATTTTTCAAACAAATATATATATATATATATTTTTCATAGATGCATTTGTATTGTATATAGATTGTGTGTACATTTTTTAACATAATAAACATTTTTCACCATTAAAATTTCTTAGAAAACAGTATGCTTAGTGGCTGTATAATATTCTAGCTAATCAGTTACTACAACTGTCCCCTTTTTGGCTATTAGCAAAAATAAAAGAATGAATAAACATTTTAATACATAAGTATTAGCCCATATTTTCAGAATATTTACACATGGTAGAGTTTGGGAAACTTATTTACTGGATGGGAGAGAACATAGCACTTTATAACTTTTAATGCCTATTGCCAAGATGCTTTCTAAAAGTGTCTTATGAAATTCTCCTTCCTCCACTGTTAATGTGAATGACCTCATTGCACATCATATGATCTTACGTTTATGACCATAACATAAACATTAGGTAATACTTTAATATTGTTTATTTGTAAATCAAACTGGTACATATTTTAGTTTTAACTTATATCCCTTTATGTATTCATAAGATTGAGCAGTTTTTATATGTGTACTATTTATCTCTATACATAGATATCTCTTTTTTTTTTTTTTTTTTTTTTTGAGATGGTGTCTTGCTCTGTCACCCAGGCTAGAGTGGAGTGCAGGGGCACCATCCCAGCTCACTGCAACCTCCAACTCTCAGGTTCAAGTGATTCTCCTGCCTCAGTCTCCTGAGTAGCTGAGGTTGCAGTCATGTGTCACCACGTCCAGCTAATTTTTTGTATTTTTAGTAGAGACAGGGTTTCACCATGTTAGCCAGGATGGTCTTGATCTTTTGACCTCATGATCTGCCCGCCTCAGCCCCCCAAAGTGCTGGGATTACAAGCGTGAGCCATCATGCCTGGTGATAGATCTTTTCTGACATGCCTATTTCTGTACTAAAACGTATTGATTTGTCTGAGTATGTCATATATGATAAAAATTCTTTGCCTATTTTTTTGTCACAAAGGTTGTCCTACTTGTTGTTCAAACTTTCATTTATGATACTTTGATACTAAAGAGTTTTCTATCTCTTGATATTTTTTCTTTTGATCGTTTTCATCAGAAACCAAATGTATATATTCCTAAATAATCCTTATTCATACAGAGATCAAATAAATAAATACCTAAATTAGAATGTTCACTATATTTTTTGTCATTTTATTACTTGGTAAGGTTTGATGTATCATAGTTACGATTGCGGCATAACAAAACCTCCCCAGGGAAACTCATCTCTGCTCCAAGAAGTATTAGCTGGGCAGTGAAGCAGGTAAGAAGATGCACCACAAAGATCCTCCCCTTTCAAGGAAAGACTTGCTGTCCAGCTGTAGGGTGTATGGTTAGCAAACACTTCTAGTTGTCAGCCCTTTCAGGGCTTTGCTTAAATGCAA
Organism: Saimiri boliviensis; assembly: GCF_048565385.1. Taxonomy (NCBI): domain Eukaryota; kingdom Metazoa; phylum Chordata; class Mammalia; order Primates; family Cebidae; genus Saimiri; species Saimiri boliviensis. The sequence continues at coordinate 43,568,048 of NC_133458.1, forward strand.
AGAGCTGCTTCATCCAAGGTTATATCCTTCCCAGGGAAGCTCTCATCTGATGACTGAGAAAGGCAGGAATTTGTCTGCCCATTCTAATCTGACACTGAACAAACTTGATAGGCAAAATTCACCACAGTGCATAATGCCTGGTTGGCAAGGGCTTTGTCAGACCTTCATTGTGGTTTAGATTTTTTTCTCTGCTCAGTCCTGTGTTTCTTCTTCCTTTCACAGACGTTGATAACTCCTACCCACTTGTATTATCCACTCAATCTCAGTGTTTGCTTCTGGAAAACCTAACCTGAAGTAGGCAGCTGACTGAATGTTGGAAAATCCTTTTTCAAGATGGTTTACTCCTATGACTGGTAAATGGGGCCAGCTGGCTGCTAAGAGCTCAGATGGAGTTATGGACTGAGCTATGGACATACATTTTTCTTGATGTGGTTTTTTTTTACAAGATATTTGGGCTTCCTCATGGCAAGTTAACTGGTTTTTATAATGGTCAATTTGAAAATGTGTATTTTTTATGAAATACAAAGTTGAAATATTTTGCATCTACATATCAGTTATATTGTTAAAAGAATCTCTATTTCCTTACATTTTTAGATTGCTTTGTATAAAATGGGGAATTTCTACTTTTCAGTTTTAGAAGGTATTTGACATGCACATTCTCCATTAATGAAATGCCTCTTGTGTCTTAGGATACCATGGATCAGAAGTCATTTCATGATATCCTAAGACACAAAAGGCAGTTAATTAGTTAATTAACTCATGTAATTAACTAATTACATGAGTTAAGTCTTGTAAGGCAGTCTTTGGCAAATAATAAAAAGTCCTACATCTTAGACATCTCCTGTTCAAGAAACTACTAAGCTACTGGAATTTGCACACCATTATAAAGCTATGGTAAAACTCTGTTTGCTCCGGGCGCAGTGGCTCAAGCCTGTAATCCCAGCACTTTGGGAAGCCGAGGCGGGTGGATCACGAGGTCGAGAGATCGAGACCATACAGGTCAACATGGTGAAACCCCATCTGTACTAAAAATACAAAAAATTAGCTGGGCATGGTGGCATGTGCCTGTAATCCCAGCTACTCAGGAGGCTGAGGCAGGAGAACTGCCTGAACCCAGGAGGTGGAGGTTGCGGTGAGCCGAGATCGGGCCATTGCACTCCAGCCTGGGTAACAAGAGCGAAACTCCGTCTAAAAAAAAAAAAAAAAAAAAAAAAAAAAAAAAAAAAAACTGTTTGCTTTAGTTTTCCCCAGTTGCATAATTTATTTAAAATTCTTAACTGTATTAGACAGTAGTCTTAATGAGTTAATGAAAGTCTTTTTATTTCATTTTATATTTAATACTCAACATTAATTATCCAAAATAGGTATATGAGCTCTTTCAATCATTACAGATCTTTGAAATCCCATAGCATGTGTAACTTAAATCTAATGAATATTCAGCAAAAGAGGTGCACACAGTTTGACAGGATGGGAATACCACTCCTAATGCTACTAGAAGTATTACAAGGGTGGGAATGCAGTCACTCTTCTTCACATGGGAATGTTTCCCCAGAATGGTGGTTGTCATTTCATTATGGTTAGAAATACAAAGAATACTTCATCTATACCATAACCGATATTATACTTGGGAATTTGAGATCTGAGCTTATGGATTCTGCCATTATTTAGAAACAGAGACTTAATTGGCACAGTATTTTCAGGAATCTTGCAAGAAAGATTTACAAAATTGAAATATCAGTTGAGTTTGATTTTCTTAGCTCACAATATATTCAGGTTATCTCATTTAAGTATGTCATTTAACATGAGATGGACTCCAAGCATAAACCTTGCCTGCTATTCTCCTTTTTAACATATCCTTGGGAAAATGCCCAGTTTTCAAAAAGTACCATGTTACTGACTCATGGGAGCTCTTGTAATTCGTGATGACTTTCCCATGTTTTCCTGAGGTACTCGGATCTAACTCCTCATTACTCATTTTACATTTGTTCAGTGTAATTTTTGTTCTTTGAGAGTACCAGAGAACATCTTTATATTTGTTTCTTGCTCATCAAGGTCTTTTGAATTTTGTTCCCAGTCTCCAGGGGGCTGGTTCTTCTGCCCACCACCACCCCTGCACTCCACTGTACCTTATCATCAAGATGTTCTTGCGTGTAAAATTTAATGAAGGTGCTTACTTACTTCGGCGTCAGCCTAATAATGTCTTCAGAGTAACTGCTGGGAACACAGAACAGCACTCAAGTTGGAGGAGCATACAAAGGAAACAAAGGATATAGCTCTGTTCTTCAGAAGACTATACTTGAGATGAAGAGAATGAAAGACAGAAACTGAAGTATATTTTTCCAAGGCATCTTCCATTATTTCCAAGTGCAGATTCCAAGTGAAAACTGAGGATACATTAAATTCTAAGGCAGTATTGATATTGTGTGATTTGACAGGGCAGGTTATAATGCATATTACTGATGTGGGTGCTGAAATTGGAGCAGGATGAATTCCTTTTCAAAAACAACTTATCAAGCCCTGTTTGATTTTGACTTTAAACAATGAGTTGCAATTCTTCTTATATAAAGCCCACACAATTTCACGTTTATAAAATTGTTCTTCAAGATTCTCATATGCTATGGTAAATATGAAAAATGTATGTCATCAAAGTTGTTAAATTAAGTGGAATCAAGTAACAAAAATTAATTGTGAACATTTTCTTATAATAGCCTGTATACTAGAATAAATTGTATAATATTGAGACATTCTGCTTAACTGTAATTTAGACATCCTGAATGTTCTTAAAAAATCCTCTAACAGTGCTTTTCCTGATGAGGCTCACTGAGATTGCCTCCTGGAGCTCAATAGTCAAAGGCTATAGCTGCATGAAGATCAGAGCATTTTCATGTGTCAAACTCAGTTAAAGATTTCAACTCTAACTTAGTTAACTCCAAGGCTATTTAGTTTGGAGTTTGGAATTGTTTGCAACTATAAAACAGGCATCAGTCAGATCTTCTCACTAGATTATATGTAACATGGCAGTTTGTGAATAAAGAGTTCAGTAGCCCATGTAAGTTTGGAAATGGTGGATAAAATATTTTTCCATTAGAGAACAACAAACATCAGCATTTAAGGCTCAATAAGTATCTCAGCTAAAAAAAAAAAAAACAAAAACAAAGCAGTTTGACTCTGTTTAACCCAGAATTTCCCAAACCTCTATGACCATAGAACTCCATTTCATATAAAATCTACTGAAATGCTACAGAAATACAGTTGTGCAGAACACACGAGGAAATATTGATCCATCAAACACCTCTCGGCCACTTAGTAAATACTTAGTAAGCATCTTCTTCATAAAGTTAGCACTTTTCATCTATGCCATGAAGGAAGTAAAGATGAGTTAGTCATCACATCTATCTTCAGGAAACTTTCAAAGAAGTAGAGGAAATATGGGATTAAAAGCTAACTGTATTTTCAAGCAGAAAGACCTCATTGCTATAGTAGAGTCCAAAAGAATATGCAATTGGCTTCCAAAGAAGTAAAGAAGACAAATGAGATCAGAAAACACTTGAAAAAGAATGTACAGTTAGAGTTCTGGCTTAAATGCCGGTGAAACATTGCTATGTAGGGTCAGGTAGGTTACATTACATGGAGAGGGTGCCAAGGGAGAAAAGCCCAGAGGTGCTGGGAAGCGTTGAGGAACAGATGCACTGCAGTGTACACAGAAAGGTATGGAGTGGAAAATTAAGCCAAGTTAAAGTCAAATTTGTTCCAGCCCTTAACTTTCGTACACTATTTAGTAGTGACTACTGGAAATACTACTGAAAACAAGTCTAACAGTATAAGCATAGTAGGTCAATAATTAAATCAGGATATCTAATATGTTTTGGCAAGGTTTTATAACAGGAAAAAGACAAACATCTTTAAGAGCACAGAATATTGGTACCAAACATAGTCAAGTAATGCATTCTAGAGAATTCATAGTTGAAATAAGGAATGCAGAACTTTATTCTGTCTACCATGGGGAGCCATATAAGTTGTTTTTATTTTTAATGGGGGCAGTTGGATCAGATCTCTCTTTTCAGGAGATAACTCAGAGGCAATATGAGAGACAGACTGGAAGAACTCAGGAGGCAAGAGAACCAGCTAGAAGGCAATAGTAAAGGTTATTAAACACCAAACTTACAGCATAGTCAGCAATGGAGGAGAAGAAATGCATGTTAAAAAAAAATGTGTCCTAATGACAAATTAGAGGCAGAATTACAGAAGAGGGAAAAGGAAAGATATTTTCATAATTTTCCATGATGATATAATCAATTAAAGAGCTAATTTTATTTCTACAAATACTTTGGAACAAGATATCAGTAGACATAGAATACAGATGTTCAAAGATGCATTAATCATCTTCATTAAGAGATATATTGTCTCTTCACACATGCAACACACATATGTGCTCACATACACACGGGCATACATGCTCTTCTTTATAAACAGTAGTCTAATCAGAGTAGTCAGTCTGATCATGCTGAAGAAGAAGGCAAAAGTATAGTGATTTCAGTGAAATTTTCTAAGAGGTTTTCTTATCCGTAACTTTCATAGAAAATCCATGAAGCTCACTAGACGTCTTTACTTAAGAATCCTTTCCTTGCAAATACCATCAATTGATCACTGTCCAGTCATTGCTGCTCTGTTTGATTTTGTGAGCATCTTAGCTTTGTAGAATGTTTTGTCATGTTTTTGTTTTTATCCCTTCTTTCTTCACTCATTTTTTTCTTAAATATATTCAAATTTAGATTTTTGTAATTTCTTGGATGTAAATCATTTTTTCATTCTACCCTAGGAACCACAACTATTAATTCATTCAGTGAATATTTGTTATAATTCACTAAAAATATAAATTCTATTTTACAATTTTCTTTTGGAATTAGACTTAGTTCAACTTGCTTAATAATATGTAAATTGTTGTCTTAGGACATCATGGGTCAGAAATCTGTCAAAATAAGAATTACATGAGTTAATTCTTATAAGGCAGTATCTGGCAAATAATAAAAAGTCATTACATCTTAGACACCTGCTGTTCAAGAAAGCACAAAGCAACTAAGCATTGCTTCAGCCCTCTGCAAAAAATGGAGTTTCCTCCTCTACCCAAATATCTGGGACACCAATGCCTGGAAATACTAGCTGGTAAATATCCAGATAAAAGCAGACTACCAAATAACAATAACTATTAGCTGTACTATAACAATATGAAAATATGAATTTGTATTTTTTGATAAAAGAAATATGGGTACCAGTCTGACCTTTTCACATCTTAGGCATTGGCCATTAGTCGGTTTCAAAAGAAGGGATAACAGTGTCCTTGGAAGAGAGGGAGGTAGGTGGGCTAATTAGAAAATATGTATTAGTTCTTTGCTTTTGTCCTGAGACTTAGATCCATGTTCAGTCCGGTTCAGACTGTAGAGTAGGCTCTCTCTGCTAAAAATATTAAAGTCTTTTTAAGCATTAAAAATCTTTAGTGCCATGTTGTTAGCCTGTTTCCACTTATTAAGAAGAAAATATATTCCTTTATTATTTTCCTCTATGGAGTGGCCTACTTACAAGTAATAAGTTCCCCAGAGCTGCAAAATTTCAAGTTGTGGGCGGATGATCAGTATCAGCAGGGCTACAGAACGAATTCCTGTATTATGCAATGAATTTCATTTAATGACCGCTAAGATCCCATTTGTTGTATGATTCTATTATCTATCTTGTTTCTGGAAATTCAGAAACTCCTATTTTTCTCTCCATAGGTTATAACTCTTTTCTCACTCAGAAGTTTAGACCCCACAACTTTTTACCCTGTATTTTTCACTGAACACAGATCTTAGCTCCTATTATGAATAATTTTTATAAGTACACTTTTGTTCTTTAATGAATTCTTTCCTTAAATCAACCTTTCCATATCATAAGCTATAATATTAAAATTTTAATGTTCTTAATTTTTTTCTGTTTTCTTGGAATTTTTGACTCTAATGTAATTTCATCTCATGAGAACCACAGGATAATGTGAACAACCTGGTGAGACATACTGGGAACTCTATCAGGCAGACTGAAGGGACTAACTGGTTTTGAGAATAACTAACTAGCGTGAAGGCTGAGCCCTTGTCCCAGTATGGAGAAAGTCATGACAAAATTTAGCTTATTTCTAATAGCATCATAGGATATTATCTGAGTATAGGTCTGGAGATACAAAACAATAAACAATATTCAAAAGTAGGCAAATATTATTACTTCTAAGTGAAAAAGATGTTTTCTCCAAACAAGACTTCAGCCAGCAGCACAAAGTAAAACAAATGAGATTCATTTGAATGGCAAGCAGCAAGAAATGTGTTGAGACCATAGCCAAAAATGAATGGCTTTCATCCTAGTTGGAAACCAAGGTAGGTGCCAGTATGGCAATCCAGGGAGATACTTAGATCTGTTGGGCATAGGGCAACACCAGAGTCACCCTAGGAGCCACAAATATTATCTATCATAATTCTGATCAAGCGGCTCAAGCTTATCATGCACTCTCTGCCCTAGTAGAACTGACATGGGGCATTGCTCATGTCTGGGCCTGAGATGAAGAACCTGTAACTATAGCTTTGCAAGAATATTAAAAAAAAATTCACATTTGCTAAAATCAGGTTTTTAGGCTTTTTAAAATTCCCTTTTCAGGATTTTTCCAAGCCTTCTCTTAGAATCCCTAATTCTGCCAATTCATGATGCTTATGTGAAGATTTTGTTCTAATTTTAAATCTTCAAGAATTTCTGTTTGAGAAAATGAAGTTAAGAATGACATCTGTTCTTGTTGGCACTTCTACATGGTCTTTGCTCCACTACAGGAATTTACTGAAAGGGTTTGTGACCTGCAGCATTGATTTTCCACATATGTTCCTACAGTAAAAAGGCTCTCATCAGCACCAAGGAAGTTTCAACAATCTTTTCTGAAAAGGCTGACTCATTTTTCCCCCTTTTTTCATTTTCAGACTGAAAATCAACTACAAAGTTTGTTTTCCTTTCTTCTCTTTCCTATGAAAAGTGGGATCCTCTAAACATGTTTCTCTAGTCTTGATAGAAAATATCATATTAGTAAAGATTTATATTCTTTTTAAAATTAGACATTTCAGTAAACCTTCCATTTGTGTACACTGATGAAACTTTAGACTGCATATTGCTTATTAAATACTTTGTACATAAAATATATGATTATTCTTATAAGATTACTGGTGGTGTGATGTTTAACTTCTTAACTTGTTTTATTATCTGTAAAATGGGAATTTTGTAGTAATGTGGCATTTGTAGTAGCACTTATTTCAGGGTTGGTATGAGAATTAAATGAAATAATGTAGGTAGAAGGGCTTAGTTGTCTATAATCTATGCTGTTACCATTAGATCGATTAGGTGTGTTTTTCTAATGGATAAACTAATGATCATCCTGGTCCCCCTTTCCAAGTGAAGCACAAGGATAGGTTTACTAACCGAGTGTGACTCTAAGATCCTGAATGAGCATGAGAAAGTGACACTTCATGACTGAAATTTGGGGGCATCTTGTGTGGAGCTAATAACCCAAGCCACCTTTTACAGGGTTGCAAACTCAGTCCTAAGCAGCCTAAACTAGGAAGAGCAAGCCAAAATGAGAAGCCAAGAAAAAGATCAAAATTCAGGATCCTGATGGGGCTGTACTTTAGAGAGAACGGTGTGTGGTAAGCCCAGGAGGAAGTAGATAACCTTCTTATGTAATTCTTGCTCAGAATTGAACATTTGTTCCATGCCATTTATGCCACCAACACTGAAAAATTAGAAAAATACCTTGGATCTCTTTACAGAAACAATACTGCAAATTTGTGTGAACTAGCTTGGATTAGGCCAAGATTACATTCTGAGCTAACCCCAATTCTTAGAAATACACACTCTTTCATCTTCAATTTTATTTTATTTCGTTTGATTTATTTATTTAAATTATACTGTAAGTTCTGGGGTACATGTGCAGAACTTGCAGGATTGTTGCATAGGTACACATACAGTATGGTGGTTTGCTGCCACCATCTCCCCCATCAACTGTATCAGGCATTTCTCCCAGTGTTATTCTCCTCAACCTCACCACCCCCCACTATCCCTGCCAAGATCCCCACTCCTCAACAGACCCCAGTGTGTGATGTTCCCCTCCCTGTGTCCATGTGTTCTCATTGTTCAACACCTGCCTATGAGTGAGAACATGCAGTGTTTGGTTTTCTGTTCTTGTGTCAGTTTGCTGAGAATCATGGTTTCCAAATTCATCGATGTCCCTACAAAGGATACTAACTCATCGTTTTTTATGGCTACATAGTATTCCATGGTGTATATGTGTCATATTTTCCTTGTCCAGTCTATCCTTGATGGGCATTTGGGTTGGTTCCAGATCTGTCCTATTGTAAACAGTGCCACAATGAACAATCTGTGTGCATGTGTCTTTATAATAGATTGATTTATAATCCTTTGGGTATACATGCAATAATGGGATTGCTGGGTCAAATGGTATTTCTATTTCTAGATCCTTGAGGAATTGCCACACTGTCTTCCACAATGGTTGAACTAATTTACACTCCCACCAACTGTGTAGGAGTGTTTCTATTTCACCACATCCTCTCCAGCATCTGGAGTCTCCTAATTTTTTTAATGATTGCCATTCTAACTGGGATGGTATCTCATTGTGGTTTTGATTTGCATTTCTCTAATGACCAGTAATGATGAGAATTTTTTCATATGTTTGTTGGCCTCATAAATGTCTTCTTTTGAGAATTGTCTTTTTATATTCTTTGCCTACTTTTTTGATGGGGTTGTTTGCTTTTTTCTTGTAAATCTACTTTAAATTGTAGATTCTGGATATTAGCCCTTTGTCAGATGGGTAGATTGCAAAAATTTTTTACCAGTCTATTGGTTGCAGGTTCACTCTAATGATTATTTCTTTTGCTGTGCAGAAGCTCTTAAGTTTTATTAGATCCTAGTTGTCTATTTTGGCTTTTGTTGCCAATGCTTTTGGTGTTTTAGTCATGAAGTTCTTGCCTATGCCTGTGTCCTGAATGGTGTTGCCTAGGTTTTCTTCTAGGGTGTTTATGATGTTAGGTCTTATGTTTAAATCTTTAATCTATCTGGAGTTAATTTTAGTGTAAAGTGTAAGGAAGGGGTCCAGTTTCAGCTTTCTGCAGATGGCTAATCAGTTTTCCCAACACCATTTACTAAACAGGGAATTCTTTCCCAATTGCTTGTTTTGTCCAGCTTGTCAAAGATCAGATAGTTTTAAATGTGTGGCATTATCTCCGAGGCCTCTGTTCTGTTCCATTGGTCTATATCTCTGTTTTGGTACCAGTACCATGCTGTTTTGATTACAGTAGCCTTGTAATACAGATTGAAGTCAGATAGCATGATGTCTCCAGCTTTGCTCTTTTTGCTTAGGATGGTCTCGGCTATGCAGGCTTTTTTAAAAATTCCATATGAATATTAAGGTGGTTTTTTCTAGTTCCGTGAAGAAGGTCATTGGTAGCTTGATGTGGATAGCATTTAATTTACAAATTAGTTTGGGCAGTATGGTCATTTTCACAATATTGATTCTTCCTAACCATGAGCATGGAATGTTTTTTCATCTATTTGTGTCATCTCTTATTTCCTTGAGCAGTGGTTTGTAGTTTTCATTGAAGAGGTCCTTCACATCCTTTGTTTGCTATATTCCTAGGTATTATACTCTTTGCAGCAATGTGAATGGGGCATCCCTGAATAGACCAATAACAAGGTCTGAAGTTGAGGCAGAAATTAATAGACTACCAACCAAAAAAAGTCCAGGTCCAGATGGGTTCACAACTGAATTCTACCAGACATACAAAGAGGAGCTGGTACTATTCCTTCTGAAACTATTCCAAACAATACAAAAAGAGGGAATCCTTCCCAAATCATTTTATGACACCAACATCATCCTGATACCAAAACCTGGCAGAGACACAACTAAAAAGGAAAGCCTCAGGCCAATATTCATGATGAACATCAATGCAAAAATATTCTATAAAATACTGGCAAACCGAATGAAACAGCACATCAAAAAGCTTATTCATCACAATCAAGTAGGCTTCATCCCGGGGATGCAAGACTGGTTCAACACAAGCAAATCTATAAACGTAATCCATCACATAAACCGAAACAAAGACCAAAACCACCTGATCATCTCAACAGATGCAGAGAAAGCCTTTGACAAAATTCAACAGCCCCTTATGCTAAAAACTCTCAATAAACTAGGTATCAGTGCAATGTACCTCAAAATAACAAAAGTGATTTACAACAAATTTACAGCCAATATCATACTGAATGGGCAAAAACTAGAAGCATTCCCTTTGAAAACTGGCACCAGACGAGGGTGCCCTCTCTCACTATTGCTATTCAATTTAGTACTGCTAGTTCTAGTCAGAGCAACAAGGCAAGGAAAGGAAATAAAGGATATTCAATTAGGAAAAGAGGAAGTCAAATAGTCTCTATTTGCAGATGACATGATCATATATTTACATCATCTCAGCCCAAAATCTCCTTAAGGTGATAAGCAACTTCAGCAAAGTCTCAGGATACAAAATCAATGTGCAAAAATCACAATCATTCTTATACACCAATAGCAGACAAACAGAGAGCCAAATCATGAGCGACTTCTCATTTTCAATTTTCTATTTCACTTGAGCAAAACTGCTGGAGATTTCAGAAGCACTCAGCAGGACTGAGGATTGCTGATGAATTTCAAGCTTTTGCTGAATACTTTACATTGCAATTAATTATAAGTCAGTATTCAGAAATTGTATATCAGCATTTTTGCAATTGATTTGTATAAACATATATTGCATTGCATTATGTTTGGTTTTGGGGGTCTTTAAATACTTTAATTGCCACTACATTTTTCAAAGATTCCACCTATGACATTAATATCAACTTACTTATACTATGGTGTGTACCCTAAAATCTGCGTATATATACCAACTAATTGGACTGTTTTTATTCCCCACATCACCCATGCATAACATAAATATAGCAAGAGTATTTTACTAATTGGCAGATAAATCAATATCAGAACCAGACAAACATATCTAATCTTTTTCCTAAATCACAGTTATTTTCTTACACTCTTATATCACCCATAATATGGGGAAAATGGAATATAGATGCACTCAAATACTTATCCCACCACATTACAAATGCTTCTCTCCTGTGCATAGTCTCTACTAGCCTTTAAGATCTTTGAAGATAAAGAGGTTTAGTCCCCAGGCCTAGCATCATGTCTGGCACTTAGTCATTACTCAACAAATGACTTCATAAGTTGAGAATGCAGTAGGGCAAACTTGCTTCCAAACCATAAAACATAATTTAAGTATTTTAATTTGAAACTACTTTATAATATATACTCTAGAATTTGCATAAAATTATGCAACAGAATGGGGAAAAAATTTTGCAATCTACCCATCAGACAAAGGGCTAATATACAGAATCTATAAAGAAATTTTTTTTTTTTTGAGACGGAGTTTCGCTCTTGTTATCCAGGCTGGAGTGCAATGGCGCGGTCTCGGCTCACCACAACCTCCACCTCCTGGGTTCAGGCAATTCTCCTGCCTCAGCCTCCTGAGTAGCTGGGATTACAGGCACGTGCCACCATGCCCAGCTAATTTTTTGTATTTTTAGTAGAGACGGGGTTTCACCATGTTGACCAGGATGGTCTCGATCTCTTGACCTCGTGATCCACCCGCCTCGGCCTCCCAAAGTGCTGGGATTACAGGCGTGAGCCACCGTGCCCGGCTAAAGAAATTAAACAAATTTACAAGAATAAAAAAAAAAAAACATCAAAAAGTGGGCAAAGTATATGAACAGACACTTTTCAAAAGAAGACATTTATGAGGCCAACAAACATGAAAAAATGCTCATCGTCACTGATCATATGATTTCTGCAAATCAAAAACACATTGAGATACTACCTCACGCCAGTTAGAATGGTGATCATTTAAAAAATCCAGAGACACCAGATGGGGGAGAGGATGTGGAGAAATAGGAACACTTTTACACTGTTGGTGGGAGTGTTAATTAGTTTAACCATTGTGGAAGACAGTGTGGTGATTCCTCAAGGATCTAGAAATAGAAATACCATTTGACCTAGTAAAAAGGATTATAAATCTTTCTATTATAAAGACACATACACACATATGTTTATTGTGGCACTGTTTTCAATAGCAAAGGCTTGGAACCAACTCAAATGCCCATCAAGGATAGATTGGACAAAGAAAATGTGGCACATATACACCATGGAATACTATGCAGCCATAAAAAGGGATGAGTTCATGTCCTTTTCAGGGACATGGATGAAACTGGAAACCATCATTATCAGCAACCTGACACAAGAACAGAAAACTAAACACTGCATGTTCTCACTCGTGAGTGTTGAACAATGAGAACACATGGACACATGTAGAGGAGCATCACACACTGGGGTCTGTTGAGGGGTGGGGGGCTAGGGGAGGAATAGCAGGGTGTGGAGGGATTAGGGAGGGATAGCATTAGGAGAAATGCCTAATATAGATGACAAGGCAATGGATGTAGCAAACCACTACCATGACACGTGTATACCTATGTAACAAACCTGCACAATCTGCACATGTACCACACAACTTAAATTATTTAAAAAAAATGCCATTTATCTTATACTTATATTTCTTACATTATATATACCTAAACATAAAAACAGAAAAAAATTTTACTGGTGAATACATCTAAAAAGAAGAGAGCTACAAATCTTTAAAGTATCAAAAGAAATTTACATTTTTCATACTTTCATCTTTTTTTTGTAAAAAGTATCTCAAACAAAATTAGATATAAAAGCACAGATAATCCAAAATAGTGTTGCTATTCTCTTGCTCTGGGTACAGACAATGATGCTACAAAATACAGAAAAAATAGAATCTTCCTGTTGATATATCAATCCAGTTTCAAGTGCATTTTTAAAAATGAATCACTACAGAGAGGAATCAATCAATGCTTTTCAGGTGAAAATTTCTTTTACCAGAATTGAATTAGATCAAAATGGAACTCAAAATGTTATAACATAGATTTCTGGCATTTAGCAGTATACTAGCCAAAAATATTTTTTTCATTGAGGAAAAAAAATTGGCATTTAAAAATGTGTTTAAACAATTATTGAGACTACTGTCCCTTTGTGTATCTTCTGTGACTGAAAGTGGTAAAGCTGACAGCAATGTTTCTACATGACAGTCAAGGCTACCTTTTGGGCTAGACAGAAACTTTTCCCCCATGGAGAGCTCAAAAGAGCCTCACAGATTATGTCTGCAATATAAACCAAATAGATCTAATAGATATTTACAGAACATTTCATGCAACAGTTGCAGACTACCCATTCTTTTTCTTGCATATGGATCATTGCCAGAGGTAGACCATATTTTAGGTCACAAAACAAGTCTTAAAACACTAAAAAAACGAAATTATATCAACCATCTTCTCTGACCATAATAGAAGAAAACTAGAAATTAATAACAAGAGAAATTTTGGAAACCATACAAATATATGGAATCTAAAAAATATGTTCCTGAATGACCAGTGGCTGAATAAGAATATTAAAAAATAAATTGAAAAATTTATTGAAACAAATGATAGCAGAACATGCCAAAAGCAACGGGATACAGCAAAAGCAGTACTCACGGGGAAGTTAATATCTATAAGTTCCTGCATTTAAAAAAAGCTTCAAATTAACAATCTAATGATGCATCTTAAAGAACTGGAAAAACAAGAGCAAACCAAACCCAAAATAAGTACAAGAAAAGAAATAATAAAAATCAGAGCAGAAATCAATGAAATTGAAATGAAAAATGATACAAAACCAGGTATTTTAAAAAGTTTAACAAAATTGACAAACCTTTAGTCAGACTAAGAACAAAAGAGAAGATCCAAGTACATAATATTAGAATTGAAAAAGAAGACATTACAACAGATACTGCAGAAACTCAAAGGATCATAGTGGCTACTATGAACAATTATATGCCAATAAAGTATAAATTCTAGAAAAAAATGGACAAATTCCTAGCTGCATACTACTTACCAAAAGAACCAGGAATAAAAATCTAAAACCTAAACAAACCAATAACAAGTAATGAGATCAAAGCCATAATAAAGTCTCCCAGTAAAGAAAAGCTTGGGACTTGATGATGTCACTGCTAAATTCTACAAAACATTTAAAGAAGAACTAGCAGCAATCCTACTCAAACTAATCTAAAAAATAAAGAAAGAGTACTTGCAAACTAATTCTATGAGACCAGTATTACCCTTATACTAAAACCAGACAAAGACACCTCAAAGAAAGATAACTACGGCCAATATTGCTAATGAACATTGATGCAAAAATTCTCACAAAATACTAGCAAACCTTCAGCAATACATTAGAAAGAACATTCACCCTGTCAAAGTGGGAGTCATTCCTGGGATTCAAGGATAGTTCAACATATGCAAATCAATCAATGTGATACATCATATCAACAGAATGAATCAACATACAATTATTTCAACTGATGCTGGAAAAGCATTTGACAAAATTCAGCATTTCTTCATAAAACAAAAACCTCAAAAAACTGGGTATAGAAGAAACATACTTCAACATATTAAAAGACATGCATGACAGACCCACAGCTAGTGTCATACTGAATGGGGAAAAACTAAAGGCTTTTTATCTTAAAAGACCAACTTTTTGTTAATCTTCTGTATTTTTTAGTCTTAATTTCATTTATTTCTTCTCTGATCTTTATTATTTTTTCCTTCTACTAATTTTGGGTTTGGTTTGTTCTTGTTCCCTAGATCTTTGAGGTGCATCATTATGTTGAAGTCTTTTTATTTTTCTTACATAGAAGTTTATTTCTAGAAGCTTCCCTCTTAATACTGCTTTTGCTATATCCCACAGATTTTGGTATATTGTATTTCCATTTTTATTTGTTTCAAAAACTTGTCAAATTTACTTCTTAATTTCTTTATTGACCCATTGGTCACTCAGAAGCATGTTGTTCAATTTTCATGTGTTTGTGTATTTTCTGAGGTTTCTCTTGTTATTGATTTCTAGTTTTATTCCACTGTGATCAGAAAAGATATGTGGGGCTGGGTGAGGTGGCTCACACCTGTAATCCCAACACTTTGGGTGGCCGAGGCAGGCAAATCACCTGGGGTCAGAAGTTCAAGACAAGGTATCAACATGGAAATACCCCATCTCTACTAAAAACACAAAAAAATTCCCAGCTACTCAGCAGGCTGAGGCAGGAGAATCACTGGAACCCTAGAAGCAGAGGTTGCAGTGAGCCAAGACTGTGCCACTGGACACTAGCCTGCCCAATAGTGTGAGACTCTGTCTTAAAAAAAAATAAAAAAATTTTAAAAGTACAAAAAAAGAAAAGATACTTCATATAATTTCTATTGTGGTGGAATTTGTGCAGACTTGTTTTGCAGATTCAGACATGTTGTATTCTGGAGAATGTTTCATGTGCTGATGAAAAGAACATGTATGCTGCTGCATTGGGTGAAATATTCTGTAAATGTCAATTAGGCCTATTAGATCTAGTGTGTAGTTTAACTCCACTATTTCTTGGTTGATTTTCTGTACAGATTGAGAGTTGGTGTTAAAGTTCCCTACTTCATTCTATTGCAGTCTCTCTCTCCCTTTAGATCTATTAATGTTTGCATTATATACTTGAGAGCTCTACTGTTGGGTGCAAAAAATCTTTATAATTATTATACCCTCCTGTGGAATTGATTCCTTTATTATTATATGGAAAACTCCCTTGTCTCCTTTTTTTTACAGTTTTTGGTTTGTAGTCTATTTTATCTGATATCAGCATATCTACTCCTGTTCTTTTTTGCTTTCCAGTTGCATGCAAAATATTTTTCTACCCCCTTACTTTCAGTCTATTGTGTATTTAGAGGTTAGGTGGGTTTCTTAAAGGCAGCATACAGTTGGATCTTGTTTCCTTATAAATTCAGCTACTGCATGTCTTTTAGTTGGAGAATGGAAACTGTTTACATTTAGTGTTATTATTGATGAATAAAGACTTGGTACTGCCATTATGTTGCTTGTTTTCTACTTCTTTTGAGACTCTTGTCTTCCTTTCTTAGTGTCTTCATTTGTGGTTAAGTGATTATCTATGGTAGTATGTTCTAATGTGTTGCTTTTTATATATGTTTTAACTTTAATCCTTTACTGCTAGATATGGGAGAATATTTATGATTTTATAATTTTTGTTTGGGGAATGTAAACAGAGTACTCTCTCTGTATTTACTTTTTTGGAATTATAGATGAATAAGATTACAATACTCAATACTTCATGCAAAAAAAAGGTTTAAAAGATATTTGCCCTAAAAAATGAAATTGGTGAGAAAATTTTTATATGAAGTAATCAATATACCAGTCTATGTATACAGGATCTTTAACATATCATTCTCTATACTAATTATTTGTTAAATTCCAGGATATATAATGTTCATAATATAATAACAGGCATATGGTCCCTTTCATCAAGGTTATACTTTTAACATTTAAGATGAATAGACAGTAGGAAAAAAAAAGCAGCAGTATTTTTGTGTTTGGTATGCTTGCCTCTAAAACCTAAGGTTGAACCTGGAGTCCGCTACACACTTCCTTCTTGTATGCTTAGCCATAGGGTCCAAGCTTCCTTGGCAATACATTCTTCTCTTTGTTACATGTGCCAGAACTCTGGTTATACTGATCAGTAGCCACCCTGGTTTGTTTAGCTCAATAGTCAATAATGGTCACAAACTAGAAAACCTTGTAATATCAAGGAAATGATTATACTCAGAAGCTGGAGGAAGATGTGGGATTATTTTAAGAGTCTCTCAGACATATGAAATCTAAACAGAACTTTTTTCTATGGCTTTTCTCAATTTCTAGTTTTTCTGTTATCAATATGAAGCAATTGGACTTATGTTAAAATTTTGCAAACAAACTTTTGCTGTTTGAGACAGTGACAAAAATTCTGTGTAGGCACAAAATTACTAATGGCCATTATTTTCCTGCGTTTTTAGTCTTTAGGCTAAGGTTTGAGAAGGACAAGAAAAAAACAGAGGAGTGAGCTTAAAAACTGGGAAATGATGGTAACAGCTAGCCAATATCTATCTAAATCATTATAGCAGTGATATTATATAAACTACTGCTGGTCCTTATTAATTCAAAATAAATACCTTGTAATAATTTTTCTCATTATTATATATGAAAAATTTGCATACGATTGCTAAAATCTATTTTTATAAATAGAATATACTGTCAAAATATCAATCATTATGCCAAAGTCAACATGCTCATGATACAGTCTTATTCAAATGAATTTGTATTTACCAAATTATGAATAACTGAAGAATACACACTCTAATCTTATGACCCATTATAGTATCAAGATAGCTTCTCCTCTTTCTCTTAGGCTGTATTATGCCAATATAATAAATCACCAAATTCATAGGCAACACAGACATCAGTGACTAGCCATTAACAAGAAAATAATTAAGAGATGTTATTTAATCAAATGCACTTAGAATGCAAAAGTGTTATTATTTATCTCCTGGTCTTTACTGCCTGTATCAGAATTC
Organism: Saimiri boliviensis; assembly: GCF_048565385.1. Taxonomy (NCBI): domain Eukaryota; kingdom Metazoa; phylum Chordata; class Mammalia; order Primates; family Cebidae; genus Saimiri; species Saimiri boliviensis. The sequence goes on from NC_133458.1 coordinate 43,585,685, forward strand.
TTATCCAACTCATCCAAAATGGAATATTTTATAAGTTGAATTTTCATGAATCCTATTCTTCTTGTCTAGATGTGAAAACTGTCGTTTGTCATGAGCTAAGGTTAGTCACATTTCTGATAAACAGAATTGGCACTTCAGTTAAGTGTTACCTCTGGCAAGCTCTTGCATTTCCATTTTATATTATGTAGTCTAGAGCATTGCTAAAACCCCCAGGTGTGCTCAGAGTAGGAGGAGAGGGGAGTTGAAAGCAATACAGACAGACAGACACACACACACACACATACACATACACACACACACACACACACACACACACACACACACACATTTATGGGGATAATAGGTTTCTGTGACTCTGAGAATGGGTGAGAAAGAGAGCAGGTTCATATGAGATAGAGGCAAATAATCAGTCATATGAAGGGGATGACAAAAACAGTTGTGAAGCTGAGGTAGCATTTATTCCGACACTCTAACTCACTGGAAAGTTGCCAATAAAAACAAGGAAATTCATCTGAATAATTTTAAACCTCTCAGAGGAAATGTGCTATAAAAATGCAAGACAGTATTGCCATTATTAAAGCTATTATTGCTAACATTTCTCATCATGAATACGAAGTCCAAGAAGGGGAAAAAATGCTGGTAAAGAAATTGGATGGATAATGGGGAGGAAGACTGAAAATTATTATTCAGATAGGTAATGAATTTGGTAATGTCTAACCCATATAGTATAATAGAATTGTTATATTCTTTCTTGGATTGAGGGTAGTAACCATTTTTAATATAAATGTAGGTATTTAAAAGAAATTACTATCTCCAAGAATTGGATATTAAGTTTAGCTTTCATAAAATATGTGCTATAATATTATATGTACAATTTCTATTTAAAGAGATATTACAAAGCATGCTTTACTCTGCTATCAAAGCAAGTACAGTTAAAAAAAGAATGAAAGAAAGGACAACCTCATATATCTGTCCATTGTACCCCCTGGAGTTACAGTGTTTAGCAGATACTCTTCTTGCTATTAAACAAAACCTACACACATATAAAAGTCAGTCACTCAAATGTTTTGTTAGAAGATTTCATTTTGAACATATTAGGGTAATTAAAAAGCAAATAAAGAGAAATAAAATATCTTACAAGTACAAACACATGCATGACAACAATATGAAGACAGGAAAGTCTAAGGAAACAAAATTGCCCCAGTGGAGGAATTAAGCTTCTTCCCCAAGTGAAAATCTCCACTCAATATCCAAGCAGAATTTGCTCATCTGTCATGCAGGCCCTGCCTCTTCCAAACAATCAAATGTTTTTGCTTTTGCTTTTGTTTTTTAAAAAAGGTCTAAATGGGAGAGAAAAATATCACTGGTAGCTAAGGACTCTGTAGCTAGCAAGATAACAATTTTGTGAATTTAAGTTACCAACTTCCCAATTCACACTTTTTCCTCTAGCAAAATGTCTTCTGGTTACAAAATGAATAAAAGCTACATTATCACTCACCTACAGTACATTTCCATTCCTAGGTCACTTTATATTTAAGCAGGATATGCTTGCTCATCAACGCTCATCACTTTGAAGAACTTTGCCATAAATAGTAGGAAAGGCAGTGAATCAAGTGAAAAGAGAAAAGACATTGGAATCAAATTCTAGCTTAGCCACTTACTACAGTGGAGACATTGGACAAATATGTGACCTCTCTTCTTATGGTATAATTGATTATTACTTCATTGTATTATCTTAGTTTTTTAACTTTGTCTCCTCATATCTTTTCCGACAGGACTTACCAGCTCCTCCTCTCAAAAGTTGGAATCTGTCCCTCAGCACTTTGAATCGGAACTGCCCTGGTGACTTCTTATGGCCAGTAGAAGACGGTAGAAGTGACAGCATTCTACTTCTAAACACAGGCCTTAAAAGGTCCTCGCACTTATGCAATCTCTCTCTTTCTCTATGAGTCTCTCTCCCCTCTCAGCTCCTCTATAAGCATAAAGCCAGGCTAGCTTGATGGAAGATGAGAGATGATGTGGAGAAGAGCTACATAACTCAGCCAATAACTAACTAACTAACCTTCAGCTGACACAGAGTCATAAGGGAGCCCAGCGAATATCAGTGAGCCCAGGCTACATTGTCAATGGGCAGAATGAGTGGATAATTTGTTACACGGCAAGAACCAGCTGAGACGGTTAGCCTCAGTCTTCTCAACTATACTATATAGTTAATATTAGGTGCCTGTTAGATTCACATAAGAAAAATATATGTGAAGAACCTCAGCACTGTACTTGGCCTATTAAAGGAATTCAGTAAATAGTAGCTTTTTATTGTTTTTAAAACTAAGCCACTTACACTGTCTCCTTTGCACCACACTGGCTAGGAAGCTAGGTGGTTGTTTACAATTGACACAATTTAGGCCACTTCAAGTTGTAAAGGAAAACAAAATAGCCCAGATAGATATCACCATAGCCTCTGGAGCATTGTGTTTAATTGGGCTGAGCTAATAGGTTCCAGATGGTTACAAACCTAAGTTGTAAACACTGAATGTCTCAAATGAATTGTGAATTCTCTCACCTCTGAGCCTTTGCACATGCTGTACCCTCTGTTGAAAACATTTCTTTTTTCCATCTCTCCCACAACCTTCTATAGTTAGCACCTTCTCATTTTACATACTATGTCCTCTGAGATACCTGTCCTGGTCCCCATCTCTGAATTGGTAACTCTTCTCTGTGCTTAGACTTCTACCAGTCAACCAATTGCAATTGCTTAGTGATCTTTGCATATTTCCACTAGATTATAAATTCTTTCTTGGTCACCATACCAGGTACTTAATAAATACTAGTTGAATAAAGAAATAAAATTTTTTCATATTTCATACTGCCCTCAAAATACCAATATTCTACCTAAAAATTTAATTTGTAACCTCTCTCTTTATTCTGTTGTATAAATAGACTAATTTCTTATCTATTACTTCCTTGTATTATCTTAGTTTTTCAATTTTTGTTTCAAAACACCCTGTTCTTTTTAAGTTTTGACACTGAATATTAGGGAAGCCATGTAAAATTATGGTAATATATAATGATGATTTTCAAATTAATGTAACAGTTATCTGGATTCTGAGTGGTTGTACAATTCCTATTGTTCACACCTAAAATACCTTAACTGAACCAGGCTTAATAATACAGATCAAATCAATCCTATGGAGTTATTTGGGTGCTAAGTTCTAAATCAAATCAGCTATTTGGGCAAGGAATTGGTTGTCAATCAACAGTCTGACAGGCTTAAAGTAACTGAATGTTGTAGAAATAAGAATATGAAAATTAATCCTCATCTAAGAGACCCAGAAGACTAAGTCACATAGCAAACTAATAGCAAAATTATATTTCAGGGCTTAAAATTTTGGTTCAGTTTTTCTGCATGAATATCAAATCATAGTTACATTAGCAGTTGTAGTGATTCAGTTATTCCTGTCTACCAAATGCATAGTCCAACTACTTCTTTCATGTTTCTCTCTCTTGTAATGGGTTTATATTACCACAAATCTCTCTGTGGCAGCAAACATGTCCCACTATGTGCTCCAGTCTCTAGCCATGTAGGCACATAATAACTCTTAGATGATGAGAAAATAAAAGACTATCAGTCAATCTCCCTTTTATCCACCCATTCTCCTACCAAACAGAGATACAGACAAACCTTCTTATCACAGGTAAATCTGTTCTTCTTCAACCTCCAGATCATCCTACTCCACTCTGCTCTGCCACATCTATTCCTCCTGACCCCAGTATGAACTGCTACACACACTACCACTTGCCAAAACAGGAAAACATTTTCATTTCCATCCAGATCTCTTAAAAATATATTTAATTAGCAAATAATTGTATATATTTGATATGATTTGGCTCTGTGTCCCAAATCTCATTTCAAATTGTAATCCCCATGTGTTAAGGGAGAAGGGTAATCAGATGGTGAGGACAGTTTCCCCCATGCTGTTCCCATGATAGTGAGTGAGTTCTCATGAGATCTGATGGTTTTATATGTGTTTGGAAGTTCCTTCTTCATGTTTTGCTCTCCTGTTGGCCTTGTGAAGAAGCTGCCTGCTTCCCCTGCTCCTTCTGCCATGACTGTAAGTTTCCTGAGGCCTCCCCAGCCATTGGAAAATGTGAGTCAATTAAACCTCTTTTGTTTACAAATTATCCAGTCTCAGGTATTTCTTTATAGCAGGGTAAAAACGAACTAATATGATATTCAAGGTGTACAATGGGATGATTTTATATATTTATACATTGTGTACTGATTACCACAGTCAAATCGATTAACACATCTATTACTACCCAAAGTTACCAATTATGTGTGTATGTATATGCAGTAAAAACACTTAACATATGCTTTCTTATCAAATTTTAAGGGAACAATATAGTATTATTATCTATAGTCACCATGCTGTACATTAGATCCTCAAAACAACCTTGGTCCTTTTCAAGGTCATTATTCCCTCAATGACTATTTCATTTCCAATAAATCAAAGTTCATAGATAAATAGAAAAATGTTAGGCAGATGATTGATAGATAGATAAATATTGCATTTAAGGCTTAAGTCAGCATCCTATGTATATTTATATAATTTGTTTTGTGTACTTATTTAAAATTTCATGTTATTCTAGTAAATATTACAATGTTACATTTGATCCTGTCAAGTTCATGGTCTTCTTAGATTTTGACACATTATCTATTCTGTTTTATATCATATGCAGATTTGATCTGTATGTTATAAATTGCTACATCAAACTGATGATCATGTTGAACACATACAAAAAACGCAACATTATTTTATGATCCATAAACTTCCAAGGATAGGTGCTAGTCACCAAAGACAAAAGAGAGAATTCATCTCTCATTGATTATCAAAGAAGATAGTGATTTTAAAAAAACATAAACCTTGTCATTTCTATAAAGAATATATTTCTTTATTCCAGGTTGATTAAAACTATATTATCAGTTACATGTAGTAATATAATTCTACATTATTCAAAGCAGTCAATGTTAGTTTTATTGACACCTTCAATAAACAACACACCTCACACTTCCTTCAAGGACAGTACCTGGAAATTCTGGAGAACTGGCCGAAAACCTGGAGTACATATACACCATGGAATATTATGCAGCCATCAAAAACGATGAGTTCACGTCCTTTATAGGGACATGGATGAACCTGGAAACCATCATTCTCAGCAAACTGACACAAGAGCAGAAAATCAAACACCGTATATTCTCGCTCATAGGCGGGTGTTGAACAATGAGAACACATGGACACAGGGAGGGGAGCACTACACACTGGGGTCTGTTGGGGGGAAATGGGGGAGGGGCGGGGGGTGGGGAGGTGGGAAGAGATAGCATGGGGAGAAATGACAGATACAGGTGAGGGGACGGAAGGCAGCAAAGCACACTGCCATGTGTGTACCTATGCAACAATCTTGCATGTTCATCACATGTACCCCAAAACCTAAAATGCAATTAAAAAAAAAAAAGAAAAAAAAAAAAAGAATTTTCGGACTTCCTGAGTCTGAATGCTCAAAATATCAAATTTCTCAGGACATTTTCTTACTAAATCAGAGACTGCCAAGAAATAGAACCAAATATGTACTCATTTCAAATATTCATAGTGTTTTAGTGTTTTTCCAAGAAATATTTATTAAATTCTAACTTGGTTCTAAGCACAATATGTAGTGTATTCATCCCTTAGAATATACACAAATTTAAGAAACATATCCCCTGTCTTCAAGGTGATCTCAGGATAGCTAAAAATATAGAATGACGTGTAAGCAAACAAATTTCAATAGAGTATTGTGCAGATAAATATCCACATAGTATAGGGAATGTACAGGGTAAAAATTATCAAGTCCCCCAGAAAAGAATTTATAAAGACAGAAACATTTTAATCAAGTTCTAAATAATAGTAGCAATTACAGCACCAGCAATGGTTGTTGAAAGGTATTGTAACCTTTTGCTTATCTCATTTAATCCTCTTAAAACTTTACATGTTAGGCATTATCACCATACCAACCTTAAAAATTCAAAATTGAGGAGCAGAATAGTTAGGAGCAGATAGTTAACCAACAGGTCTAAGGGCCCATTGCTAGTAAATCAGGGAACCAAGACTTGAAGTCAGAGTTTTCTAGCTCCAGAGTTGGCATTCCTTTTCTTAATTTTAGTTTTAATTGACAAGTAGTAACTGTATATAGTTATAGGATACAATGAGATGTTTTGATGCAAGTTTAACTTGTGGAATGATAAAATCAGGAAACTTGTGGTGAAAACATTTAAAATTTTCTCTTAGCAATTCTGAAATATATAATGCATTATTATATTTTTAGAGTCACCATTCCATGCAATAGATCACTAAAACTTATTCCCCCAACTGAAACTTTCTATTCTTTGATCATCTCCCCTTTACCTATCTCACCCCTCTCCCAGCCTCTAGTAACCACCATTCCATACGTTTATGAGTTCAACTTTTAGATTCCACTTACATAAACTAGATCATATAGTGATCTTCAGACTCCATCTATCAATGATCTTTCAGATAACACACTATGAAGAAAGAATTGGTTAGAAGGGGTAAGGAAGAGCCAAGAATTAAAGACAGTGCCAGATCTATGGTTTGGACACTGGATGGGTGATAGTAATCTTAACAGAACATGAAATTTAAAAAGGGATACTGTTTTGTAGAAAAAAAGAACAAACAGGACCATATTCAATTTTAGTGTCTCTGAGACACACAGGGTCAGTGCCTATGAAGCAGAAAGTATATGAGTTCAAGTTCAGGAAACACACTGAGCTAAGAGATGGACTTTACTCCCTGGGTCCCAGATATGACTCACCTACATGAGATTGGAAATTTGAAAGTGATGTAAACCATGCTTCAAGAAGAATGTACGATATAAGAATTGGAGCAAGAATAAGGATCTCAGAAATATCATTATTTAAACTTAAGTGGAGTAGCAAGCCAACTCCTCTTAGAAACTCTCACAGACTCTATGTATGTTTTCTTTTAAAACATTATTATTGGTGCAAACTTAACACTTGTTGAGATTTTCTTTGAATAATGTCCTGTCCTCAATAGGCTAAAAGTCCCATAAGAGCAGAGTTTTTGTTAACTATTTTATTTCAAGCACCTGTCATAATGTCAGCATACTATAGGTACTCACAACTAGATGAATAAGCCAGGAAGGGAAAGAGATGAACTTGTCAGAAATTTGGAAAGAGACACAGGAGAGCGTGCTACCAAGGGATCCCAAGGTTTCAAGAATAAAACAAAAATAAGAACAAAAATGAATCCTGGAAAACAGTTTGACATCCCCACTATAACACAAGAAGAAATACAATAACAAGGAAGCAGAAAGCCATAAGAGGGTAGTACTCTAGATGAAATTTTGAAAGAGATCTGAATAAAATAAGAAAGAATTAAAAGAAAACTAAAAATACAACATAGGAGCAATATCCTCACTGGAAGCAATAAATGGAAGTAGATACTGCAAAAACCTGGAGCTGTAATGTACAGGGCAATCTCGAAAAACTTCACCAAAAATATAGAAGAAAGGAAACATTAAAGTTAGGCAAATACCGAGAATAAGACGAGAATAAAAAACAAACCTCCAACATAATAATTCCATTAAATTATATAATTTGTTGTTTATAAAATAAGTAAAACAAATAGAAGCAATATTAAAAATGTAATAAAAAAAGTTCTTGATTTGAAAAAAAATTAACATGTAAATAAATGTGTGTGCCAAATCTAAACAAAATGAAGAGGAAAGGTATTCTATACCCAAATATTCCTGGAAAATTTTAAATTAAAATATAAATAAAAATCCTCTGATAATCCAGTAATTTTCATCACATGTAAATTTAAAACTTCTTAAAATAAGCATAATAAAAAAGTAATAATTATGTTATATTTAAACCTTTAGATTATTATCAGGTAGAAATGATAGGGAAAGAGAGGGGAGAGGGTTTCAGATGAGGCTTCAAAAGTTTTATAAAATTTTTCATCTTACTTTCAGAGGACTTCAAAGATTCCATTTTATTCTTGACTTTGATGACTTCAAAAAAAGCCTCCAATCATTCTAAAAAGCAGAAACTGCGCAGTTCACAATTTCTGACCGTAATCACTAAACCTTGAAGAAAATTTTAATATTTAATGGAGAAAATAATATCTTGATAAATGAAAACACTCAAATACACTCCTAAATAACTATTTGTTGACAGCTAACCTATAATGAGAGACTATTTGGAAAATGATAATAATGGAGCTGTCGTGTATAAAAATTTATGATAAATTTTCAGGTCTGACTTCAGGCATAAATTCAAAGTGTTGAATCTCTTTTCAGTGTTATTTATAATTTTAAAAATTGAAAACAACATAACAACAACAATAAGGCAATGATTGATATTCAAACATTGAAAGTTATATTTTTAATCTTTTTAAGTGGCATAGAAAAAGATTCATAACATAATATTATGTGAAAAATGATCCAAAACTAGATATGGTAACACAAGAGATTATGTACAATAACAACCTCTCTGAAAATTTGGACAGAAGTAGGAAGTAAAGATTAGAGCAATAATGACATAAGTTTATATGAGAAAATTAAAGTTTGAGGGCCAAATATACTTTCCATAAGCTAAATCATTTTTAACAAAACAGTTCAGATCTGACTCATATTTTTAAAATACATCTTATTCTCATCAATACAATTTTATAAATAAGTATATCAAATTTGTGGTACTTATATGTTGAATTTTTTCCAATATACTAAAATTAATCTGCTATGATTGAGATCAAGCTTAGAGGGAACTATACACATAGTCAATATGAAGCTGTAATATGGACAAATATTAATAATTCAATCTCTATGACAGACGTCATTGCATATTCTAAAGGTAATTTTTAAGAATAACAACTGAAAACCGATAGGCTATATAAGGTAAATCTCATTCTATCTCTGAAAAACCTGAGGCAAAAGTAAAGTTAAGAGTATAAATGAGTACAAAGAGAAATTGGATTTTCCAATGAAACAGAATTCTACAGTTCATATCAAACATGGTATTAATTTCACTTTGATTTGGTAGAAAGTCTTTGGCTGCTAATAAATTAAATATGAAAATTAGCACTACTTAACAAAGAATTCAGAATTTGCAATAAACCTGGCTCTTGAAATATATACCAAGCATTGAATATTAAGGTCAATGTGGGCATACATTCATTCAAAGCTGAAAGCAGGTTTATTAGAGGTCTGTGCCAGTAGCATGCTTTGTGCCTGCCTGGGATTTTCAATGTTTATTTTTCCCTTTAATAGGTAGCAGCATGATTATCTCTGAGTAAACTAAGGAATAGTAAGGGATACATAAAACAGAAGGTTATTACAATGTGTTGTGAAATTCCATAGTGTGAAACCTTTCTCAGAAGTATATGTAGATTTTAGTGATGACAGCAGATAAATGTTTCTTTTGTGACTATTTGTATGGCACTTCACACACACAGAAAAATCAGCCTGTAAACAAAAAATAAGCTTCAGAAATATGAATGTATTATTTGCTGGCATTATCATTTCTTTTGCAGTTATTCAAGGAAATGCTTATAAAAGAACTGACAAAGAAAGGGCCACTATAGAAAAAGGAACCCTTATACACTGTTGATAGGAGTGTAATATAGTTCAACTGTTGTGGAAGACTGTATAGCAATTCCTCAAAGACCCAAAGACAGAAATACCATTCAACCAAGCCATCTCATTACCGGCTATATACCCAAAGGAATATAAAATACATGCACACGTATGTTCATTGTAGCACTATTCACAATAGCAAAGATATGTAATCAACCTAACTGTCCATCAGTGATAGACTGAATAAAGAAAATGTCATACAGATACATATGGAATGCTATGCAGCCATAAAAATGAGCTAGATTACCACCTTTGCAGGAATATAGTTGGAGGTGGAGGCCATTATCCTTACCAAACTAACACAGGAACAGAAAACCAAATGCCACATATTCTCACTTATAAGTGGGTACTAAATGATGAGAACACACGGACACAAAGAGGGGAACAATTATCAGAGGGTGGAGTGGAGGATGAGGGAAAGGATCAGAGAAAATAACTAATGGGTACTAGGCTTAATACCTGAATGACTACATAATCTTTATGACAATCGCCCATGACACAAGTTTACCTCTGTAACAAACTTGCACATGTACCCCTGAACTTAAAAGTTAAAATAAAGGGGCCCACCATATTTTATAGTAGGCAGATAAAATTCACTCCTGATGCTGGTTTCCTGTCCCTTTTGGGTGTGGTAGGCAGAATAATAGACACTCAAAGAATGTATGTCTATCTGTGAATGTATTAGGTTACAAAGCAAAATGGAATTAAGGTTGGAAATGAAATTGAGGTTGCTAATCAGCTGACCTCAACAAGGGAAGATTATTCCGGATTTTCCGGGGGTGGAGGGGTAGCAGATATCGTTACGAGGTTCTTTGTAAGTGGAAGAGAGGAACAGGGAAGTCAGAGTTAGACACTTAACCATGCTACACTGCTGGCTTTGAAGATGGATGGGAGCCATAAGCCAAGGAATGCAGGCAGTTGCTAGAAGCTGGAAAAAGCAAGGAAACCCATTATCTCCTAGAACATCCAGAAGGAACTCAACCCAGCTGATACCTTGGTATTAGCCCACTGAGACCTGTGTCAGATTTCTGACCTCCCAGAACTGTAAGATAGTAAATGCACGTTGTCTAAGTCACTCAAGATAGAGTCATTTGCTACAGCAGCAATGAGAAGCGAAGTGCTGATGACAGTGAAGAAGGCATACTACCAAAAATCCTAAAGAAAACAACCCCTTGGGCCGGGCACGGTGGCTCACGCCTATAATCCCAGCACTCTGGGAGGCCGAGGCGGGTGGATCACGAGGTCAAGAGATCGAGACCATCTTGGTCAGCAAGGTGAAACCCCGCCTCTACTGAAAATACAAAAATTAGCCGGGTATGAGTGGTGCACGCCTGTAGTCCCAGCTACTCGGGAGGCTGAGGCAGGAGAATTGCTTGAACCCAGGAGGCGGAGGTTGCGGTGAGCTGAGATTGTGCCATTGCACTCCAGCCTGGGTAACAACAGTGAAACACCATCTCAAAAAAAAAAAAAAAAGAAATAAAAAAAAAAGAAAACAACCCCAGCAGGAGTTTACCCTCTCCTCAAATAGAAACCATGAGAAAAAAAACTGAGTTTGTGCAGTTATGGCTATTTGGGAAAACTAAACAAGTTCGTAATATTACCTGAGAAACTGAAGTACTGGGAAAAAAAAAAGTTTTAAAGGAAAAAAGTACAATTTAATTTTCAATTTATGTATTGTCAACGTAAGGGCTTATATAATTCACAGCTTCACAGAGTCCCACGTTTAGGCAACAAATGGATTTCAAAGAAAATTTTAAGATATCTTACATATAAAGTGTTACTACAAATATTTTTAAATTTTACAGTTTTGTATGTTTTTATCACATTTCCCTGACCCTGAACATTTATGTCTTCCTTTAGCATCGTGATGGCTAATTTTGTAGATCAACTTGACTGGGAAGTTAAGCATTATTCTGCTTGTGTCTGTGAGGCTGTTTCTGGATGAGATTAACATTTGAATTTGTAGACTGAGTAAAGCAAATTGCCTTCCCCAATGTGGGTTGGCCTCACTCAATCCTTTGAAGCTCTGAATGGAATGAAAAAGTTGAATAAAAGAGAATTTGTTCTCTCTGCCTGAAAGGCTTCTAGCTGGGACAGGCTTCTACTTCAAGATTAAACTCAGAGTGGAACATACCCCATTGGCTCTCCTGGCTATCCAACTGGCTGAATATAGATCTTGGAATTTTGCCTCTATAATGCATGCTCTAACTCCTTATAATAAATGTCTATATAAATATTTGCATATTTACATTTATACAAAAAATTATACACATACAATGTTAAATATATATATGTCATATTGTATATGTATGTTGGTTCTGTTTTCCTGGAGAACCAGACTAATACAAGCATCAAACATGGTTCTTACTTACAACCAACAAACTGACTAACATATAAACAAATTTTGGCAGACTTAAAGATAAACAATTAATGAAAAAATTATTACCAGAGATAATTCCATTCACTGGTGCAGATACAGAGCAACAACAACTCCCCTGCAGTGCTGGTGAAAATATTAACTGGTAAAATCCTATTAGAAAATCATTTTACAAAAATTCTAAAACAGAACAATTCAACTCCCAGATACATATAAGCCCCCAAAATGCAAAAAATTGTACATCAAAAGATATGTAAATGAATCTATAAAACCATTCATTGCCTGAAATGTCCCCAACCCAAGTGTCTATCAACAATACACTGGATAAGTAAATTTCAATATATTGATATGATAGAATATTATACAGTTATAAAAATGAAATTTGTTTCACATGACGAATAAATCTTATAATCATAATGCTGAGCAAAAGAAGCTAAACACACACACAAATGCATACTGAATGATTTTATTTATGTAGAGTTCAAAACACACTTACGGAGCTAAAATAATGGTTCCCTTTGTAATAACAGAAGAGTATGAAGGAGGCCTCTGGAATGCTAGCAAAGGTATATATCTTGATCTGGTGGTGGTTACATGGCTAATTCACTACCTGAAAAATAATCAGGTGGTATACTTGGGATTTGGCATGCTCTCTGTTTCAGTCTGTTTTCACACTGCTATAAAGATATACCCGAGACTGGATAATTTATCAAAGGAAGGATGTTTAATTGACTCACAGTTCCACATGGGTAGGGACATCTCAGAAACTAACAATCATAGGGAAGGGGAGGTAGGCACCTTCTTCACAAGGCAGCAGGAGGGAGAGTGTGAACCATGTATAAACCATCGGATATCGTGAGAACTCACTCGCTATCACGAGAACAGCATGGGGGAAACTGCCCCTATGATCCAAACACCTCTCACTAGGTCCCTTCCTTGACACGTGTGGATTATGGGGATTGCAATTCGATATGAAATTTGGGTGGAGACACAGAGCCAAACCATATCACTCTCTCTCTCTCTCTTCATCTCTGTATCTACACAAACACTCATAAAACCTCAATATATGGTTAGGAAAAAGGAACACTGATAACTCAGAAAATTTGTGAGAGGGAGCCAAACACCATTTGGATGCTATGAAGCAGAAACAACACCTAAAATGAAACTGAAAAGCTACTCCTATTGAAATGGGAAAAGCTCCCTTATCCCCCTCACAGGTCCTGCGATAGGGGTGTGGGTTGCTTCTTGGGTGCCCCTCTGTTCAAATCTCTAGGTGGAGCCTGCAGACGGGCAGGTCATGGGGAGCGCGACCCCACTGCAGCGTCTGGGGTTGAGTGTTTACAGCTCCCAAAGCCACACTGGGGGTGTGTTACAGTGTGCCCTTTCCGTTTTGCCATCCACAGGCGGCTTGTGTTAATCAGCTCAATTAGACTCTCCGTCTGCCTCATCACAAGGACAGAGGCTTCCTGGATCCCAGGTTCTTCCTTCAGTGTACCAGAAAAATCAGATCACACATGAACTTGGAGAATGAGCGCAAGATTTTATTGAGTGGAGGTAGCGCTCAGCAAGGTGAACGGGGAAGTCAGAAGGGGGATGAAGTGGAAGGTTGTCTTCCCCTGCAGTCGGGACACCCAGCAGCTAGGCTTTCCTCAGACCACTCCTGCCGAATTCCACGTCATCCCACATCAACGGCCCATCGGCATCTGCTGGTGCCTGTCGGTGTGCTCTTTCACTCTTCTGCTCCTCTTGATGTCCAGCCACCAGAGTGTTGTTCTGCCAGTGTGTTCCTGTCAACATCCAGCTGCTTGTGTCTGTGTCCCCAGGGTCTTGGGTTTTCATAGGCACAGAATGGGGGCATAATAAGCCAGGGTGGTCTTGGAAAGTCCAATATTTAGGTACAAAAACAGAAATGCTTGTCTTCACCTAGGTGGCCACAGGCCCGACGGTGGAGCCCTAGCCAGGAACCTGCCCTTCTCTACCCAGCATTTCCTTGCCCCACTCCTGTATCACTATAAAGACATGCTCTCACTGACCCTAACTACAGACACCAGAACTCAAAATGCCACCACTAACAATTCAGCTTTCTGGATTTTATTCCACAGAGCAAGGGCCTCTAATGTCTCTGTGACCTAGATGCAGCTACTGCCTCTGACACCTCCCAGCCTCTGTCCCATACAATAGTAGATTATCCAAGCACAGGAAGGAGTTTCAGAAACTGAGCAACTAAAAAAACAACAAAGTGCCTCACATTTCTTCTACCTCTTAAATATATGTATTCTGCAACTATGTAATTTTAGCTATGCTTTTATATCAAAGATCTCTTTCTTAATCATCATGAAACGTCATAGAATCAACATCCACCTCCTCCATACCAATGGCTCCCACATTTGTGCCTCTGGCTTAGCCTCTATGAGAACATTGGGACAACCAGCTCTCAATGTGGTGTCTTTTTCGGATCAAGTATTACTTTATGTAAAAAATCCCTAACCCTGGCTGGGCATGGTGGCTCACACCTGTAATCCCAGCACTTTGGGAGGCCAAAGCAGGCAGATCACAAGGTCAAGAGTTCGAGATCAGCCTAGCCAACATGGTGAAACCCTGTCTGTACCAAAAATACAAAAATTAGCTGGGCCTGGTGGTGCACACCTGTAATCACAGCTATTGGGGAGGCAGAAGCAGGAGAATTGTTTGAACCCAGGAGGCATAGATCATGCCACTGTACTCCAGCCTGGGAGACAAGAGCAAGACTCTGTCAAAAAAAATATATATATATATATATCCTTAGCCCTGCCCAGAGAAGATCATTCCCACATAGATTTACAGTGGCCCTCTACTGAAGCAAAATACAAAAGGCTTTTCTTCTGCCTAATGTCCTGATCACTCATACACTTATATCTAGAGGACACGGATCTCCTTTCAATTACAAACAGGAATTATCTATACTTCATTTCTCACTGGAGAACTCAGTCATGACTAGCCTGCTATCTGACTACTTTTCAAAGCTTGGCTGAGACAGCTAATATTTAGAGAAATATTCAGAACTATAGACAAATATTTACTCTTTAAGATTCTCCAGACTTCAGGAGACAACAGATGCTGGAGAGGATGTGGAGAAATAGGAATACTTTTACATTGTTGGTGGGAATGTAAATTTGTTCAACCATTGTAGAAAACAGTCTGGCAATTCCTCAAGGTCCTAGAAATAGAAATACCATTTGACCCAGCAATCCCATTACTGGGTATATACCCAAAGGATTATAAATCATTCTATTATAAAGAGATATGTACATGTATGTTCATTGTGGCACTGTTTACAATAGCAAAGGCTTGGAACCAACCCAAATGCCCATCAAGAATAGACTGGATAAAGAAAATGTGGCACATATACACCATGGAATACTATGCAGCCATAAAAAAAGGATGAGTTCGAATCATTTGCAGGGACATGGATGAATCTGGAAACCGTCATTCTCAGCAAACTGACACAAGAACAGAAAACCAAACACCACATGTTCTCACTCATAAGTGGGTGTTGAACAATGAGAACACATGGACACAAGGAGGGGAATATCACACACTGGGTCTGTTGGGGGGCTGGCAGGCTAGGGGAGCTATAGCGGGGGTGGAGAGGTTAGGGAGGGATAACATTAGGATAAATACCTAATGTAGGTGACAGAGGGATGGAGGCGGCAAACCACCATGGCACGTTTGTGCCTATGTAACAATCCTGCAAGATCTGCACATGTACCCCAGAACTTAAAGTATAATTTAAAAAAAGATTTTCCAGACTTCATATTTAACTACCTACAACATTCTGACATGAAGTATTGCTTTTGTATGACAAGAGTAATTTTTACAAAAACAATAATAATCAGGTGAGGAATTCTACTTTTTTGTAAAACATATCAAGAATATACTTATTAAATTTATCCTATTCTATACCTGTATTAGTCTGTCTTCACATTGCTATACAGAAATACCTGAGACTGGGTAACTTATAAAGAAAAGAGGTTTAATCAGCTCATGGTTCCACAGGCTATACAGGAAGCATGATGCTGGCATCTACTTGGCTTCCGGGAAGGTCTCCGAAAACTTACAATCGTGGCAGAAGGCAAAAGGAGAGTGAGGCATCTCACATAGCAGGAGCATGAGGAAAAGAGAGAGACAGCAAGAGTGCTACATACTTTTCAACAACCAGATCTTGTGAGAACTCACTCACTATCCTGAGAACAGCACCAAGGGGGATGGTGCTAAGCCATTCATGAGAAATCTGCCCCTACAATTCAGTCACTTCCCACCAGGCCCCATCTCCAACATTGAGTATTACGATTCAACATGAGATTTGGTGGAAACTCAGGTCCAAACCATGTCAATATGCTTCATACAAAATTTCTTATAATATTTTCTCAGAATGTCCAGGAATAAAAGTTACTTCTTCTGATAAAATTTATGCTTGTTGCCATAACACAGCAAAAATTATGCAACTCTGTTTACCCTGCTGGCTCAGTTTTGCACCCACTTCTCAGTTGAGTTAGTGTTTCTCTCCAGTTGTGTTACTATTTGTGTCTCCTGCTCTCCCTTTAATTCATAGTTACTATTTCGACTTCACATTTGATCAAAAATATTAACTGTAAATCTATGATAAGCCAAGCACTCTTCTCGGTGTTGAGTATACAAATAGGAAGAAAAAAAAAAATACCTGCCATTGTTTACATTCCAGTAGGGGGAAGGTTGAAGATAAATATGTAAGAAATGCAACATGGTGGTAAGTGCTGTAGGGAAAAAGGGAGGAAAGGGGAGCTGAACTTTAAGGACAAGTAAGACTTGAGAAAAGAAAAAATACCAGAGAATCAGAATGGCGTTAGATTTCTCTACAACACTGGAAACTGAGAAAATGGAGAAATGCCTTTGAAATCCTGGAGGATTTATTTTTTTCAAACTAATATCCTGAACCCCACCTAAAAGCAGAATAAGAGATCTTTAATATGTCAGAACTACCTTGGAGGCTTTCTTCCAGAGCAACTGGAGAACGTGCTCTAGCCAAACAAGAGAGCAAAGTATGTTTTAAGTGCTTTTGAACCCAAGTTTAAGCATGGTGGTCAACAGAAAGGTAACAGTGAGAAAAGTTTCCTGTGGCAATAGAGGAGGGAGAAGGTGGGAAGCAGAAAGAGATAAAGGAGGCCAGATCATATGAGGTCTTTTGCTCTTAAAAGGGGTAAACAGAGAAGTCGCATCGTAAGACTTGAGTTTTAAAATAATTCATCTGGTTACTGTGTTGAAAACAATCAATCAGTGGTAGAAGAAGAGAGATCAGTTAGGTGACTTCTGCAAACCAACAGTGTTTTGGATCACACAGAAGGATAAGATTGGCCGGACATGGTGGCTCACTATTTTCCCCCATATACATAGTATGAACCGAGCAAGTAGATTTGATTCCGAATTTCCCCAGTAATCATCTCTTCACGAGAAAATAATAGTGTTTTCCTAAAAACCTGTAAGCTAATTTTTAAAATCTTCATATGAATTTCGATTACCGTAGTATGAAATATTTAAAGTGGGAGATTATTATAGAAATGCTACATGACTTTCTTCTATCCAGCAGTGATAAGATATTTCAGAATGATTTTTGGGGAAAAAAAATGTATTATCCTTAAGTCAGCAAACAGTAATTTATTGAATGCAAATGCAACTAAAAGCCTTTTATTCTTCATTTATTCCAGGAGGGCAAACATTCAGCAAGGCTCTGTAACACATCTTAATATCAAAAGCAGACTTGAAATATCTTTCCTTTCCTATAGAAAATTAATCCCTTCCAAATAGATCCCGTGGGCTTTCACACTGTAGTTTTGTAAATGTTAGAATAGCACAGCTGAAAGTAATCAGAGATCTAAAAATGACAATAATGAACAGCAACAATAAAGCAATCTAAACAATAAGATAATGTATTAGATCACAAAACTGAAACCCCAAAGATTAATAAGGTTCAGGGTCAACTTAATACAATGACTTCTCTGTTGTCCTTCAATTCTCTTATGTCCATCCACCTCCCTCTCTCATCTCCATCCTCTGGGTGGTAGCACGATTGTGGTATCAGTTCCACATCTCCCATCTCCAAAGGGAGAGACAGGGCAGCAATTCCACAGCTATTACAGAAACTCCGATGCGTTGTCCTTATATGAACCGTGTGTTTCTGATGCTTTCACGTTTTAGGACCTTGCTAATTCTGGAGAGACTGCTCTTCCCAGGGCTGCCAATTCCTAGAGATCATAAAGGGCTCTCCTGCAAGCATGCCTTGACATGCAAACCAACCATTCCACAGTCCATAACCATAACCACCTCTCGTATCAAGCTCTTATACTCTGGACCACTATCCACCTGCCCTAATCACTCTAAGAGCCAGGTATCAAACAACTAGGGACAGTCAGCCTCAAAGCCCCACAGCCTATTGAAATTACTAACACTAGCCAATCCTTAATCTGCTTACCCTGCCTTGCCTGGTATGTCCCATACAGTACACAATGTAGGATCTTCACCTTTAAGCAAGGGCTCCGTCTGCCTCTTGACCAACACCAGTCCTTCCTAATGTAGCCCCCGTGGGGTGGCATTCCCCTTCTCTTGGGAATCTATGAGTATAACAAATTGTCTTTTCAATGACAGTTGTCTCCTAATCTGCTGATCTCACCATATCTAAATAATAACAAAATCTACATTTAAAACATTCTTCCTGCCATGATTACCAAAATTAGACCACACATCTACTCCTAAACCAATCCGTTGCAAAGAGGATAAAATTACACTTAGAGATGGGTTTTCCAAAACTGTGTGAAAGGATGCTCTTTCCAAAACTGTGTGAAAGGATGCTATAATAAACTCACAAGGTTATGCAGTATATTTTAGATTTTTAAAGGAAATATAGCAATACTCAACATCTATAGGACATTGCAAAAACTGTTCGCTCAAGGTCATTCACAATTTCAACATGAGATCCTGTCACATTCCTTTCAATGATGGTGTATCTTTGAAAAACTGTTTTTTCAGTAGTTGTTTAGATAAAGAGTAGGCATTGCACAAAATCAACAAGGTTGAGGTAATGAGAGTGTTGATGCACAATCCAAGCTCAGGTTTAAGAAGTTTGGAACTGCTAGGTATTTCTTTTTCCAAAGATCTCATAAAAAAGTAACTTAGATACTAAAGGCACAGGGAACCAAGAAATTTGGGAATCTCAGAATTAGAAAAATCAGACCCAAAGGCTGCTAGGGGTGAAGTCAGCTTTCTCTTAGGAACCTGGACTACATGGCTGATGTCTGAAGAAAACTGTGGCTCTGTTAGAAAGGAGATAGAAAGAAATGCTTACAGCAGTGTTCTGTCTATGACCTTACTATTATTTCTCTTAAAATCATCAGTTCTGTTTCTTCTGTTAAAGTGTTTCTAGAAAACACACACACACACATACACACACACACACACACACACACACACGCTGTATACCCATTTTAAAAGTTTTCTTAAACCAGTCTGAAAACTTTTCTATAGGTCAAAAATATATTGATTATCTTTTATTACATGCCAATCACATGTGGATATTTTGCATTACTTCTCATTGCAACAGTAATCTCAAGAAAACTGAGCCCAGTTCAGATTAAAATCATTTACCTAGCAAATGTTGGTGCAAGACTATCTGGTTCCAAACATGACTTGATACTTTC
The DNA here is from genome assembly GCF_048565385.1 of Saimiri boliviensis. NCBI lineage: Eukaryota > Metazoa > Chordata > Mammalia > Primates > Cebidae > Saimiri > Saimiri boliviensis. Next base: position 43,605,476 of record NC_133458.1, read on the forward strand.
CCATCTTAATTTTTTACATTTCTGAAGTACTTGTTTGCTTTTTTGCTTCATGTTTTACCAATTCCTCTGTGAAATGCTCTCCTTGCTTATCCTATGTGGTCCCAAACTATTCTAATTAATTCTCCCTTTTGGTCTGTTTTACACTTTTGATTTTAATCTGCTATATTTAAAATATCTCCTTTATCTGTTTATATGGTCCTCTTTCTCCCCGACTACCAAACAAAGATTTTTCTTAAAATGCCTCCCTTAGCCTTTTGCTCTCAGAACTTTCTATGTAATTTCTGTGCATATGATTCTCATATTTCTAAGGTACATCGTATTCTATTTGATACTTCCTATTGGACATTTCCACTTGGATATCTCACTTTTGCTTCAGAGTCACCATGTTGAAACTGATCCCATTACCTACCTTCCCAAAGCAGCACTGGGCTCCAAACTTCATTTTCATGCCCTCATCATCTCAATTTGAAACCTCAAACTGCACCCTGACCTGTCATTTCCACCCTTTTACCCTCCATTGGCTGCACATTGCCTCTGCCTTACATGCATTTCTCTCAGATATTCCTCCAGCTGGCTCCCTCAGTTACTCATTAGATCTCTGTTCCTTATAGGAACACTATGACCTCCTCTTTCCCTATTCGGCCAATATAAATAAGCCCCTTTCCCATCATTCTCTGTCTCTTGCTTTCCTTTTTACAGCACATGTTACTATTTATTCTTACGCAATATATTTATTTATTGGCTAGAATGCCAACTACACTGCAAGCACCATGAGGGCAGAGATTTGGCTATCTTGTTCTCCACTGTACCACCAGTACTAAGAACTTTATCTAGCCCAATGTAGTGCTTTAATGAATTAATAATTAAACATATATAAATATATTTTGTGCATTACACTTTAAAAATATCAGGGGCTATAAAATAAATTCACTCATAACACACAAAATAAAATAAAATAAAAACTGTACTCAACGACCCCTTGCCTTGCTCCTTCCCCTCATTCAGCCTCACTGTGGGTTCATTAAGCCTCCTCTTAGAATCAACATTTTTCTCTTTATGTTTTTTCCTTATAGCTTTTATCTCTCTTAATTTTATTGTTAATTTCACTGTAATTTATGGAACATTTAATGTATAGTTGATTAAATATTTCTTCTGTTTTCTCATTTATTAATAGAGGAAAAGGTTAAAACTTCTACCTACTTCTAGGGTTCATAACAAAGCAGGTATAATTGTATCGTGACTCCCAAAATAGCTATTAATCCCTACATAGATAAGGACCATGTGGACCACAGTTTAATTTCCTGAGAAATTATAGTAAAACTCTTTATAAATAGATATAGATGGTACAGATCTAGAGAGATAGTACTAAGCTATACCTGTTGAAAGAGTAGCAGTATTTAATTTATATATATATTTTAATTTTAGGGTCCTTCAATTCTTTCAATTACTATATTCTATTATTCTTTTATGCTTGCCTTTCCAACATTAATGCAATGTTCCAAGTGTGATTTTAAATCATATACAGAAAAAGTTTAGTGATAATCTAGCTCTGCTTAAACTGACAAGGCTGTCTTTTATCATAATAGTTTTCTGCATTATATTCTTGTTTTTGTACTGCCACTAGTTTAATATTTCCCAGTGATTGAATATCTGTTTGATTACTGCCCTACAGAAATATAAATTTGTTTTTCTCAGCTCACACTTACTGCTAACTAGGTGAACGGATGCTGGGCATGATACTAGAAAGCAGAGGTAATCATTTGGTTTTTATAAATCTTTCACAGTGCACTTCATTCTGGTTATGGCTTAGTAGAGTCTCCCCTCAGTGATATGCTTAATGTGAAAAATAAAATAATTAAAAATTATTAATAATTTTTAGAGTACAAAAATAGATAATACCCAATTTCAGAGGGCTTAGGCTTCCTAACTTCCTACTGAATGCAGACACTTTTTAATGCCAACATCTGTGGAATGAAAGCTTTAACAAAGCCTAAAATTCAGTATAATAAAATTTAATGTCACTTTAATAATTATACATAATTTATACTTTCAACTTCTAATATAATCTTTGAAGAAATAAAATATCGCTCAACCTTTAACACTATCTGCACCCTTTTAAATTAATTACATCTTTAAAATATTGACTTCCAAAACTAATATGATTTTTTCAGGATTCCTCTGTACTGATCAAGAAATTAGGCTTTGTATTTTTTATAATATAAAAGAAAGAAAACAAACTTTGAGGTCAAAAAGATCATGTTTTTAATCCTCTCTTTTTCATTTAACAAGGCATAATCAGTTAACTTCTATGAAGTACACTAATGTCTTCATATGTAAAAATGTGGACAACACCCAGCTTCAAAGGTTTATGTGAGCCTTATGTAAAACATTCATAGCACAGAAAAGCACCTGGCATTACCTGTTACTCAGTAGTCATGCCATAAGTACATCATGCTTGAAGAGAACACTGTCAAAAAATGTGAAATGAGGTTAAAACATAGAACTTTCTTACACTAAAATTAACTCCAGATGGATTAAAGATTTAAACATAAGACCTAACACCATAAAAACCTTAGAAGAAAATCTAGGCAAAACCATTCAGAACATAGGCATAGGCAAGGACTTCATAACCAAAACATCAAAAGCATTGGCAACAAAAGCCAAAATAGACAAATGAGATCTAATTAAATTCCAGAGCTTCTGCATAGCAAAAGAAACAATTGTTAGAGTGAACTGGCAACAAAAAGAATGGGAAAAAATTTTTGCAATCTACCCATCTGACAAAGGGCTAATATCCAGAATCTACAAAGAACTAAAACAGATTTACAAGAAAAAAAAAAAAAAAAACAAGCCCATTCAAAAGTGGGCAAAGGATAGGAACAGACACTTTACAAGAGAAGACATATATGAGGCCAATAAACATATGAAAAAATGCTCATCATCACTGGCCATTAGAGAAATGCAAATCAAAACCACATTGAGATACCATCTCATGCCAGTTAGAATGGCGATCATTAAAAAATCTGGAGACAACAGATGCTGGAGAGGATGTGGAGAAATAGGAACACTTTTACACTGTTGGTGGGAGTGTAAATTAGTTCAACCATTGTGGAAGACAGTGTGTCGATTCCTCAAGGACCTAGAAATAGAAATTCCATTTGACCAAGCAATCCCATTACTAGGTATATATCCAAAGGATTATAAATCATTCTACTATAAGGACACATGTACATGAATGTTCACTGCAGCACTGTTTACAATAACAAAGACTTGGAATCAAACCAAATGCCCATTGATGATAGACTAGACAGGGAAAATGTGGCACATATACACCATGGAATACTATGGAGCCATGAAAAATGATGCGTTTGTGTCCTTTGTAGGGACATGGATGAACCTGGAAACCATCATTCTCAGTAAACTGACAGAAGAACAGAAAATCAAACACCACATGTTCTCACTCATAGGTGGGTGTTGAACAATGAGAACACATGGACACAGGTAGGGGAGCATCACACACTGGGATCTGTCGAGGGAAAATAGGGGAGGGACAATGCAGAGTGGGGAGCTGAGGAGAGATAGCACGGGGAGAAATGCCAGATATAGGTGATGGGGAGGAAGGCCGTAAATCACACTGCCACGTGTGTACCTATGCAACAATCTTGCATGTTCTTCACATGTAACCCAAAACCTAAAATGCAATTCAAAAAAAAAAGAACTTTCTTAAAGGCTACAAAATAGCATAAAGCCAAATGTAAACCTTTGTATGCTCTATCTATGCATTTATTTTAATCAAAAAGCATTTACTGTGTCTCTTTTGTGTGCGCGTCTGGATTCTACGTGCTAGGCACCCCAAGATATCTATTTACTGATTTCAAGGGGAAAAATGTAGTTGTAGGAATAAATGTGTGAGAATAAAATCACAAGAAAATGCAACAAGAATTGTTTCACTAAAACAAACTATTCAAATCAAAATATCATAGAATTATACTCACTTCATCACCAAATTTTAGCAAGAGTGTAGGAAGTCTCTCTGCACATGTGACCTTTGAGCTCAGACATGGAGAATGAAAAGAAACCAACTATTCCAAGAGTTCAGGGAGTAGCATTCCAGGTAGAAGGAATAATTCCTGCAAAAGCTCTGGGTCAGTAAAGTGTAGAAAACAGTTTCACTGAAGAAAAAAAGTAGATAGTGTGGCTGAAGTATCACAGACAAAAAGGCAAGTGGAACAAGATGAGAATGAAAAGGGAGGTAGGTTTGGGATTATGGAGGCCCTTATAGGTCATGGTAAAGAGTTTGGCTTTTATTCTACATTCAAGGAAAAGTCACTAAAGGATATGACTAGGAGAGTCTTCTTGAAAAATTACAGTGGCTTTAGTATGATAATGGATTTGAAGGGAGCAAGAGAAGAAAATGAACAAGTTTAAAGGTATTAGTATAGTGAAAGGAAGAGATCATGATGGATTAGAGTAACAGCAGTGGAATTGCAGAACTATGGTTATATTTTGCAAGTAGAATCTTCACAAATGGTGGATTGGATGAGGCAGATAAGGAAAAGAGAGAAAGTGAAGATGATCCCTCTTTATTTTGCAAGCAACATGTGGTACCATTTACTGAGATGGTGATTTCTGGAGGGAGGACAAGTCTGGGAAAACAATCAAGGCTTCTGCTTTGGACACACTAAACTTGAGATGCCTGTTTGACAACCGAGTAGATCAAGCAGGTAGCTAGGGCATATAATAATAATAATAACAACAACAACTAAGAATTATTACATATGAGATACTGTCTGAAGTTGTTGTCATGTGTTAAGTCATTTACCCTCAAAACAATTTATGAAGTAAGTACTTTTAGTATTATTAAGTACAATTACTAGTATTGCTATTTTATAAAAGGGGAAACTAAGGCACAAAGAGAGTAAGTAACTAGGTCAAACAACTAGTAAATGGTAGAACTGGGAACCAAGTCCAGTCAGTTGGCCCTTGAGCCACTCTTAACTTCTACACTTCTAGGACTCGGGGACCAGGAGAGCAGCCTTAGTTGTAAATAGATATTTATGAGTTCTTAATTAATACACTTTTTTAATACAAAATATGTTTATTGAGCACTTGGTATGTGCTCACAATGCATCAGATGGTAGTAAATGTTACGATGAAAACTAACACAGTGTAAGGGAAGTAGAAGTACCTGGAGTCGTAATGAGTGTTGTGTAATATAGCTTAGAGCCAGGGATGGTCCCTCTGAGGAGGCAATATTTGAGCATAAAGATGAAAGAAGTGAAGATGCAAGCTGTGCACATAGCCAATAGGTAAACGTGTCACAGACAGTAAGAACAGTAAGTTCAAAGGCCCTGTGGCAGAGGCATGCTTAGCATGTTTAAATATCAGCAAGGAAGCTAAGGCGACTGAAGCAGAAGAAACAGGGAAAATATTAGCATGAATCTGAAGAGATATTAAGTCATCGGATACTACTTAAGCCATCTTACTAGATGAGATTAGCTATAGAGAGTGTTTAGAAAAAGAAAATCTAGCCCTGAAGCATTTTTGATTTAGAAGTCAGATAAAAGAAAAGAAACTGCAAAGATAGAAGGAAAGCTCAGCAAAGAAGACAAAAACTGGAAGAGTGTGTTGTCAGAAAAGCTAATTAACAGAGAGTATTTTAAGGAAGTGATAAACTGTTCAATGCTTCTGACAAGTCCAGCAAAATGCAGATAGAATAAGGTCCATTTGATCTGGCAACATAGAAGCTATTGGTATTGGTGATCTTGACAAAAATAGGTCCATTGGAATGGTAGAATGAAGGTGGGCTTTATTAAAAACTAAAGTCTAAATTCTTGTTTTACCGTTTATAATTTCATGCCCCTTTCACAGGTTCCCTAAGGTGAACTTACTTTTGTCATCTGTAAAGTAGGGTAAAAACATTCCTTTTGGCTGGGCACAGTGGCTCACACCTGTAATCCTAACACTTTAGGAGGCCAAAACACGTCAAGATGCTTGAGCCCAGGAGTTTGAGACCAGCCTGGGCAACATAGTAAGACCCCCATCTCCACAAAGGCTTTTAAAATTAGCTGTGCATGTTGGCACATACCTGTGGTTTTGTCTACTCAGGAGGCTGAGGTGGGAGGATTACTGGACCCTGGAAGATCACGGCTGCAATGAGCCTTGATTACATCACTGCACTCCAACCTGGGCGACAGAATGAGAACCTGTCTCACACACACACACACACACACACACACACACACACACACACACACAAATCCTCTTACGAATTGTGATGATTAGTAATAATATGTATAAAACATCAAGCTATGCTCTGACCCTGGCCTCTTTACATCAGCCTTAGTAACTGAGCTTTTGCTTGTTTCCAAAGCCCAATTCTCATCTTGTGTTCTGTTAGAAATTGTGAGGATGCTTTTAAAGAGTGGAAATATGATGGCATAGGATTAAGGACTCAGAAACACCTGAATATCATCATTGGCCAGAATTCTTTCCAGGCTAGGTTCTTGAGGAAGAGACAGTAAAGCATCTTATGAGATGAATCTCCTAAGGTGCTCGGAGACCACACACCTCAGATGGAGATGAAAAGGAGCAGGGCAGAGATATTCCCCCTGGCTGATGGGGGAAGCGGTGGAAGAGAGGAACTAGAACAGTTAGGTCCAGGCCCGTGGAAGGATAAAAGCATCTGAAGAGAGAAAAATGGCTATAGCTACTTTAAAGGACCCCATGTCTCATCACTCTGGAAGGAAGAAACAAGGGAATTCATGCCCATCTGTGTTCCTGTTTAAAAAAATTCTTTTTGAAAGTTTTACCTTCTTGTATGACGGAAAGAGAGCCTTTGAATGGTACCTATCCCTGACAGCATTCCTCCTTAAGAATGAAACTTGTACCTGGATATTGGTGCAGGGAGTGCAGGGGGATGCAGAGGGTCCAAGAATAGAAAAGAGCCGTGGGCTCCCCCTAGAGGTCTATATGCTCCAGTTTGCTTAACCAGATTTCTGCCCTGTTCTATGACTAAATAGCTATTTATTATTCTTTGAACTAGAAACCTGCTACATACTTTCCATTCTTTTCCCTTTATACCAAACTTACATTTAAATTTCCACCAAAATCCACCTCTGAAGCCATGCCTTGCATACTTCAAGATGTATTGGCAAACTCCTTAGATACTAACTGCCTGCCTGTCTCGACATCTGAGATTATTGATACTGAATTCTCTCTCATTGCATATTCTCACTAATTACTGTTTTGAAGCCTCCAGAGAAGACTGTTTGCTTACTTATTGACAGAGATTCTGGACATCAATTCTGCCTCCTATGCTGGATTTCTTCCCAGCACCTGCTCGAATCTAATTTCAGATTTCTAAAATTCAATCTAATTTCAGATTTCTAAAATTCAATCTAATTTCAGATTTCTGTTCTTTCTATACAGCACTGTTCTGTTGCAGTAAACATGCAAAAACTAACCATGTCCTAAGCTCAATCTGTGTTTATTCTTGCAGTTGGTTTGAAAATGTTGTTTACTATTAATGAAAACGTAAAGCAATGATTACTTTAGAGTGGTAGACTCTGGAGAGCAAGGTTATGTCTTAATTATCTTTAATCTCTAGGATCTAGCCCAATACCTGACATATAGTAGATGCTCAGTAGATGTTTTTGAAGGAAGAGGATAAATTAATTCACTTTCAGGCATTTACAAGCTAAGCTCAATGTCACAGGGATAATAGCACAGTTGTGTCGACCTGACTTTACTTTTTAAGTGATTAATGTTAAACCAACAATTTTTCCAACTTTTCAACAATCAAGCTAGCTTACTCTAGGCTTTTTCTAGTGCCCTTTCTAAAAAAAATTAAAAAAGAGAAGCTAGTCTATAAACTGAGGTTTAAGGATAGTCACTAATATCCTTGGAGGACCTGTCATGAGTCATGAGATGAAAGGAACTGAAAGTGAACCCTGGAAAAACAAAATTGCCCTGTTTCCAAGGAAAATGGGGACTCTCTCTAGTGTGGTAATGCCTTCATGACATTTCTTAGCCACTTGAATGATCATTTCTCTATGTCAAGGATTTCTCGAGAGGAAGAAAATAGATCAGTAAGAGAGCTCTGTCCATTTGATAAGAAGTTACCTTGAATTCCATGTGAATGTTTGCATTTAAAATATAATGATTTTTAAATGACAATTCTAAATAGTAATGTGAGATACAGGTGGAAAAGTAGTCATATACTTAGATAATTTACAAAGTTATGTCACAAATCATGGGGGAAAATATCTTCATTAAAACTGGCAAAAAGAAAAAAGAAAAAATGCATCTACCTAAGAATTACTATGGTCCTAAAATATCATATTGGTTGCATGAGTATGATATAAACCACTGATGTTTAAAAATAAAATAATGAGTTGCTATGTTTTTTTTAACAAAAATCCATTGGTTTGCCTACTTTCTTTTTATTCAATGAATTTCACAAACACTTTGCTAATCACTAATAATACAAACAGGAGGACACTTCCCCTAACCTCAAGAGTTCTCATTCCATTAAGTAAAAAATATTATATCTTGTGATTATCTCATATTTTACTACATTAGTCAAGTTGACCAGCTACTTTGGTATTGAATAGACACAATCAACTTGTATCTATTTAAAATTTGTTGTGCAACATATGGGTTATGTATATTGTGTATTTCTCCTCCTTCTTAGTCCTCCTGCTCAATTTTGTTATTTTACTACTTAGTAACTTACTCATAAGACAGTGGACTGGGAAAAATCATAAGAAGTTAAATTATTCTGCGACTGACAGATTAGGAAAAAAGACTTATATGCTTGACCTATAAATATAAATGTATAAGATGATTTTGGATTATCATAAGAAAAGGTAAAAGAAATATGAAGGAAAGCTATAAACCAACAATTCACAAAACAAAAAAGGTTCACTTCATTAATACTAAAGTAGATGTAACTTCAAACAGTAACATGCCTTGGGTCACCTGTCGCTCTGAAAACATTTTTCAAGATTGATAATGTCCAGATGATGAAAATGTGGCAAGAGCAGGAATTCACACACAATAGTACAATCAAGATAATGTTTTAGGAAGAGATTTGGGCAATATGTCTCAAAATTTTGAATTCATGTATTATGTACCCAGTAATTCAGCTCTAGAAATCTACCCTATAGAAATATTTATACCAGCTCTCAGATAAGGATGTTCATTTGAGCTTTGTTTCTAATAGCAAAATTGGAAATAATCTGAATTGTGATTTACAAAAACGGAGATGACTGAATAAATTATTGCACAAATCATATACTACTGAATAGCAATTAAAAGGAATGAAGTTAAGCTATGTGTACTGACATTGAATGTTACCCAGAGTGTAGCTTTAAGTAAATGGAAAACAAGTTGTAAGTATACAGTATAATTTCATTGTTGTGATAAATAGAAACCAAAAGCCTATATGTGCATGTGTTGGTTTATGCTTAGAAAAAGTCTAGAAGGATATTTATGACCATTAACATAGGCTCCTTCTAATGAATGAGACTGTGGGGTGAGAGTAGAGGAACAGCTCATGTTTGTATTGTTTGATTTTTTACAAATGGATACTAATTTCACTTTTTAAATATTTTAACTATTTTTTTCTCCTCCTTTATCAGCAGTTCTGGAGAAAAAAACATTTTTAGTCTGGAATTAAAATTCAAATCCTGACTTGGCATTTTCTAGGTATGAAACTGAAACCACAGTCTAAAAAGTAGTAGCCATAATCTTTAGGTTCCATACCTGCATTGACTCATATACATGAAGCCTTTGTTCTCTGAGACCTGAAGCAAACCTGTGAACACTGTTTATATTGTGTGTGAGGTGAAATGTTACATGCTAAAAAGGACAAGCCACAGCCAAAGAGCTCCATCACACAATTTGATGCTCCCAGAGCTCAGTAAGTAGAACAGCCAAGACTCCAGCAACTTAATCTTTATGAAGCATATTTGAGAACTTTGTACACAAATGCATTACCGAACTTCAGGATTCTCCATTTAAGGTTATAACCAAATTGCTTCCGTGAAGTATTTTTGGGCTGCTAGATATTTTTGTCTAAAAGAAGTTACTTGTAAAATCTTAAGACAGACAAATTCTGCAAAAAGTTTTCCATTAGCATATTGAAAATGTCACGTTTTTCTCTTTCAAATTTCATAAATTGACAGCCATTTGATTAAGTCAAATGACATTGGCTATAATAATGTTTTTATTTATGAGTCATGAGATTATTGCTCTATATTTATCTTCTTCCTGAGGGCAACATGAAGAATCAGTACTATATATCTTTTGTCCAGAAAAGTTCAATGTCTTCCAGAATTTTATTGGATATTCTATAATAATTATAATAGTTACTGAGCTTAAAATTTATTGTGAGATTACTGAATACCAACCACTGTTCTAAGTGCTTTGCATAAATTAACTTATTTAATCCGCATAACAAACCACAGAGGAGGCACTATTATAATCTTATTTTATAGAGTAGGGAAATAAAGCATAGAGAAGTTTAGTAACTTTCCATAGTTCTGCTGCTAGAAACTGAAGAAGCCAGACTTCAAGTCCAAGGAATCTGGCTCCAGGGTATACACTCCATGCCTGACTTCTAGGCCATGTTGCCCAACTACCCACAAACCAGAAGTATGTGTGATTGGGAATCGCAAAGCCAGGGTCTGATGAAAGCGAGCATAGAGTGCTGTTATGAGGTATATCACAAGCTATGCTCACCGCCACCTCCACATTCTTCAACCCCAGAAATTAACAGAAAGAAAATAAAATTCCATTTGATCCAGCAATCCCATTACTGGGTATATACCCAAAGGATATAAATCATTCTATTGTAAGGACAACATGCACACGTATGTTCATAGTGGCACTGTTTACAATAACAAAGACCTAGAACCAACCCAAATGCCCATCAACGATAAACTGGACAAGGAAAATGTGGCACATATACACTATGGAATACTATCCCCCATAAAAAATGATGAGTTTGTGTTCTTTGTAGGGACATGGATGAATCTAGAAACCATCATTCTCAGCAAACTGACACAAGAACAGAAAATCAAACACCGCATGTTCTCACTCATAGGCGGGTGATGAACAATGAGAACACATGGACACAGGGAGGGGAGCATCACACACTGGGGTCTGTTGGGAGGGGTGCAAAGGAGGGACAGCGGGGTTGGGGAGGTCGGGGAGGGATAACATGGGGAGAAATGCCAGATAGGTGATGGGGGGATGGAGGCAGCAAACCATATTGCCATGTCTGTACCATGTGACGCAACAATCCTGCATGATCTGCACGTGTACTCCAGAACCTGAAGTACAATAAATAAATAAATAAATAAAATCCCTTTTCACAAATGATAATTTGAAAACTCACATTTTCTCAATAATATGGTTTTCATTTCTTTGTTTCATTTCCTGGAGCACTCTGTCACTGTTCTTACTCTTCCTCTGGCCTCAGCTTAATGCCAATCTCCCAGCAAATCTTCTCAGACACCCAGCAGATTGGATTAAGTGACTATGATATATACTTTCCATTATAATTTTGTTAAATATAATTTTTATTATAATTTTTTGTTCAGAAGCTTGTCTATTAACTATTGATCCCCAGAATATAAGATCTCTAAGGTAGGAACAGGTTCTATCTTGTTCACTCTTAAATTCATTTAGTCACTCAAAACATAGTTATTGCACTCCTACTAAATACCAGGTACTATTATTCTAAAAATGAAACATAACAGTGAGAAGAAAGCAGGCAAATTCTCTTTATGTAATCCTCGTTGGTTTTATTTTAGTGGAGATGTGGAATGAATGAGTAAATTAATTAATTAATGCATACTTTGTTAGATGATGATAAGAAATTTGGAGTACAAAGTAATTAGGGCAGAGGATGTGCAGGATGGGAGTGAGGGTTACTGTTTTATGAAGACTAGCAGAGAAGATCTCTCTAAGAAGGTGACATTTGAGCAAAAACTTTAAAGAAATTATGAGTAATACATGCAGCTATCTGGGGAAGAGCTTTCCAGACAAAAGGAACATTGAGCCCACAAGTTCTTAAGCCGGAAAGTCCTTTGCCTGATTGAGGAACAGCAAAGAGCATTATTTTTGGAATATGCTCAATAAACCTTTTATACATGAATGAAGTAGTTAATGTGTTCTCAAAGACATAGCTGTTGAGAAGCAAAATAGAATCATTTTAATATTGCCTTCCCTTCCTTCCCTTGTGATAAAAATGCCAATAAAGAATGAAATGACAGAAAAATTAGAGAAGAAAGGCAAAGGGATCTAGGTACTATGATACACAATTTAGTAAGGATGACTACATGATTAAGTATTTCACATTTGTTCATTTACATAAAAGCCCAAAGTTTGGCATGGCCAAATGATATATGCAACAGATTGCAGATTTATTTAACACCAGTACATGCACCATTCACCATTATCTAACCTTAATTGTGAGGCTATTTTGTTTATTTTTGAAAAATTGTGCTTCACCTTTTTTAACGTTAATGTTAATTGGAATTATATATTACTAATTGATCTTTCCTACTCTTCATGTTTCTTATCATTTAAAATGCATTAGTTACCATGGAAACAATGTCATGGAGTCAGGGCAAACCTTGGTGACATCCACAAGTGAAATATGAAATCAATTACCATAATGGCTGTGCAATTTATGGTACTTACTTAGAAAAGGTTCAGCTATTCTAATGTGAAATAAATATCATAGAATGAGTGGGAAGCTGTGGTCACGCATCAGAGTTTCTTTCTCCCACAATCTCAGGTGAATTTTATTATAAGCCACACTCATAAAATGCATGTCTTATTTCAGCTACAGTTTTGTCATAGAAATCATCTCAGAAATGGTTCACAGTTTCAGTTATCCTGATAAAAGAGGGGCTATAGAATAAAGCAGTTTTATTTCCTGTAGCTTATTCACTGCTCTTCCATTCTAGGATCCTTGCCTCCTTCCAAGCTGCCCCTCACTCTGAAGTGCTGACCTCCATCCAGTAACTGCTTTGCAGAAGATGAGTTTGCCTCAGCTCAGAAAGCACAAGGCAGACAACCACTAAGATGGTGAGATTTCGGAGCTCCAAGAACATACCTATATGAAAACATTACCCCTCACCTATGATTTCTAGTGCAAGAAGTTCTGCCATTTATTTCTGTTAGTTGAGTATCATTTTCCCAACAACAACAACAAAAAAAAAAAACTTTACAAATTTCAGATATGAATTACAAAAATTTGAGGTTAGAATACATCTCAAAGATCCTTATATTTTATGGCTGAGAAAACATGAACACTTCAGTGAAGAAATGGCTTCTTTAGAATCAAATATCAAGTAAGGAGCAGAGCTAAACGAGAGAATGCCTACCTCTTAACTTACAACAATAAACCTGGAGCACTAGGGACCTGGAAGAGGGATGTGGGGAAAGCAAGAAAAATGGTTGCAGGTAGTGTGTTTGGAATATAATCCCAATTAAATGGAACAAGGATTCAGGGAGATTAAAATGGGAAAGGAGGGAAAACCAATATAAGAATGCATCACAGGTGGTTAAATTTGGAATATTACACAACACTGAAAAAGACAGCCACTAACACTTGCAACAATATAAGTGAACCCTCCACCATAATATTAAATGCAGGAAATCAGGCCCCAAACAGTATATATAAAACTCAAAAACAAAGAGGGCACAAGGTATACTTGTGAGGTGCTCAAAATATTCTATGCCTTGATCTTGGTGGTGGCTACATAGATGGATGTATAATTATGTAAAATTCATAAAGCTGTATATTTAAGATTTATAAGCTTTTCCGTAAGTTATGCCCAATTTTTTAATCTATTTTTTTAAAAAACGCTTTATTGAGTTGGCCAGCTATATTAGTCTGTTTTGCATTGCTATAAAAAAATACTTGAGACTTGGTAATTTATAAAGAAAAGAGATTCATTTCTGGCTCACAGTTCTGCAGGCTGTACAAAAAGCGTGGCACCAGCATCTGCTTCTGATGAGGGTCTCAGGAAGCTTTTATTCATGGCAGAAGCTGAAAGGGAAGCAGGTGTGTCACATTGCAAGAGATAGAGCAAGACAAAGAGGGAGGAAGTTCCAGACTCAAATTTTAACAATGAGCTGTCATGTGAACTCACTCTATTAAGAGAAAGAATTCACCTATTACCACGGGGAGAGAATCAAACAATTCATGAGGGAATCTGCCCCCATGACTCACACACCTCCCACTAGACCCCACCTCCAACACAGGTGATCACATTTCAACATGAGATTTAGATGGAACAAACATCCAAACTATATCACCAATACTGCAGCAATGGATGCCCAATTCTGCCAGAACCTTTACAGAATTGTTTAGAATGAATCCTAAAAACTACTTACCTGGTGCATTAATTTTCCCCCAAGTGAATGAATGCCAAGTGGCTCCCCAGGTGTCTGTACCATAGACTCAGAACCCTCAAAGTAGAAAGCAAGAGATGCAAAATCCATGCTTGTAAAGAGACTTTGGCAAAATAAAGATGAACATCTGCTCAGAATTAATCTCCATGACCATGGCTGGAATCCAATATAAGACTGAGAAGATGTAAAACAATGATCAAGATGTGTGTGATCCACATGGACTTCCCATACATGCCAGGGACATTATATTCCAGGTGAAGTATATAAATGTCAAGACTTTGTGGGTGTGAAAAGTATGGCCTTAGTGAAAACAATAGGAAAAGGACAAGGCAACATAGCTATGCCTCAAATAAAATAGATACCCCTGGTCTTGTGAGGCTTTTAATTCATTCATTCCCGATAAGAAAAAGCATAACATGCATATGGGAAAAGTTACAGAAGGGAAAGAGGTGTTACACTGCATTTGCCACATCCTTTCCTTTCCACAGTGAGACACCAGTAGGTCCATAGATGGATGGAGCAAGATCATTATCAATGGCGGTAAATGGACCAATGAAAAGATAATTTTAATAACAGACTTAGAGAGCCAAGAAAGAGTTTTAGATTAATGTGAAGATCTCCTTATAACCAAATGCCTTGCAGTGCAGACTCTGAAATGTCATTAACTACTTACAAAAGCCTCCTTTGCAGTCAAGGAACTCCCTTCCCTAGCCAAGGGGGCCCGTGAGGGACTGTGCTGTGACGAATGGTGCATTCCAGCCCAGATACTACCCTTTTCCCACAGTCTTCACAACCCACAGACCAGGAGATTCCCTTGGGTGCCTACACCACCAGGGCCCTCGGTTTCAAACACAAAACTGGGCAGCTGTTTGGACAGACACCAAGCTAGCTGCAGGAATTTGTTTTTTGTTGTTTGTTTCTTTATTTGTTTATGAGACAGAGTCTTGCTTTGTCACCCAGGCTGGAGTGCAGCGGCATGATCTCAGCTCACTGCCACCTCCACCTCCTGATTTCAAGTGATTCTGCTGCCTCAGTCTCCTAAGTAGCTGGGACTACAGGCATGTGTCACCTTGTCCAACTAATTTTTTGTATTTTTAGTAGAGACAGTATTAGCCAGGATGTTCTCGATCTCCTGACCTCTTGATCTGCCCACTTCAGCTTTCCAAAGTGCTGGGATTACAGGTGTGAGCCACTGCACCTGGCCAGCTGCAGGAGGTCTTTTTCATACTCCAGTGGTGCCTGGAAGGTGCATGAGACAGAACCATTTACTCCTCTGGAAAGGGGGCTGAAGCCAGGGAGGCAAGTGATCTAGCTCAACAGTCCCACCCCTACAGAGCTCAGCAAGCTAAGATCCACTGAGTTGAAATACTGCCAGAGTAGCAGTCTAAAGTTGACCTAGGATGCTTCAGCTTGGTGGGGTCAGGGGCATTCGCCATTACTGAGGTTGAGTAGATGGTTATCCCCCCACAGTGTAAACATAGCCTCCCAGAAGTTCAAACTGGGGGAAGCCCACCACAGTTCCCCAGAGCCACTGTAGCCAAACTGCCTCTCTGGATACCACCTCTCTGGGCAGGGCATTTCTAAAAGAAAGGCAGGAGCCCCATACAGGGATTTATAACTAAAACCTCCATCTCCCTGTGACAGAGCACCTGGGACAAGGGGCAGCTGTAGGCACAGCTTCAGCAGACTTAAACATTTCTGCCTGCCAGCTCTGAAGAGAACAGCAGATCTCCCAGCACAGAGCTTCAGTTCTGCTAAGGGACAGACTCCCTCCTGAAGTGGGTTCCTGACTCCCATGCCTCCTGACTGGGAGACACCTCCCAGCAGGGGTTGACAGACACCTCATACAGGAGAGTTCTGGCTGGCATCTGGCAGGTACCCTCTGGGGAGAAGCTTCCAGTGGAAGGAAGAGGCAGCAATCTTTGCTGTTCTACAGCCTCTGCTGGTGATATCCAGGTAAACAAAGTCTGAAGTTAACCTCCAGCAAACTCTAGCAGACCTGCAGGAGAGGGGTCTGACTGTTAGAAGGAAAACTAACTAGCAAAAAGGAATAGCATCAACATCAACAAAAAGGGTGTCCACACAAAAACCTGATCCAAAGGTAACCAACATCAAAGACCAAAGGCAGATAAATCCACAAAAATGAGGAAAAACCAGGGCAAAAAGGTTGAAAATTCCAAAAACCAGAATGCCTCTCTCCTCCGAAGGATCACAACTCCTCACCAGCACAGGAACAAAACCGGATGGAGAATGAGTTTGACGAACTGACAGAGGTAGGCTTCAGAAGGTGAGTAATAATAAACCCTTACAAACTAAAGGAGCATGTTCTATCCCAGTACAACGAAGCTAAGAAACTTGAAAAATGGCTATAGGAATTGCTAACTAGAATAACAACTTTAGAGATTAACATAAATGACTTGATGGAGCTGAAAAACATAGCACAAAAACTTCATGAAGCATACACAAGTATCGACAGCTGAATTGATCATGCAGAGAAAAGGATATCAGAGAAGGAAGATCAATTTAATGAAACAAAGCACGAAGACAAGATTAGAGAAAAAAGAATGAAAAATAAACAAAACCTCCAAGACATATCAGACTATGTGAAAAGACTAAACCTATGTTTGATTGGTATACCTGAAAGTGATGGGGAGAATGGAACCAAATTGGAAAACACTCTTCAGGATATTATCCAGGAGAACTTCCCCAACCTAGCAGGACAGGCCAACATTCAAATTCAGGAAATACAGAGAACACCACAAAGATACTCCCCAAGAAGAACAACCTCAAGACACATAATCATCAGATTCACCAATAATGAAATGAAGAAAAAAATGTTAAGGGCAGCCAGAGAGAAAAGGTCAGGTTACCCACAAAGGGAAGCTCATCAGACTAACAGCCAATCTCTCTACAAAAACTCTACAAGCCAGAAGACAATGGGGGTTAATATTTAACATTCTTAAAGAAAAGTATTTTCAACCCAAAATTCCATATCCAGTCAAACTAAGCTTCATAAGTAAAGGAGAAATAAAACCCTTTACAGACAAGCAAATGCTGAGAGATTTTGTCATCACCAGGCCTGCCTTACAAGAGCTCCTGAAAAAAGTACTAAATATAGAAAGGAAAAACTGGTACCATCACTGCAAAAACATACCAAATTGCAAAGACCATAGACACTATGAAGAAACTGCATCAAATAATAGGCAAAATAACCAGCTAGAATCATAATGATGGGATCAAATTCACATATAACAATATTAACCTTAAATGTAAATGGGCTAAATGCCCCTATTAAAAGACACAGACTGGCAAATTGGATAAAGAGTCAAGACCCATTGATGTGCTGCTGTATTCAGGAGATCCATGCAAAGGCACTCATAAACTCAAAATAAAGGGATGAAGGAATATTTACCAAGCAAATGAAAAGCAAAAATAAATAAATAAATAAAAAAGCAAGTGGTGCAATGTTAGTCTCTGATGCAACAGACTTTAAACCAACAAAGATCAAAAAAGACAAAGAAGGTCATTACATAATGATAAAGGGATCAATGCAACAAGAAGAGCTAACGATCCTAAATATATATGCAACCAATACAGGAGCACCCAGATTCATAAAGCAAGCTCTTAACAATCTACAAAGAGACTTAGACTTCCACACAATGATAGTAGGAGACTTTAACACCCACTGTCAATATGAGACAGATCAATGAGACAGACAATTAACAAGAATATCCAGGACTCGAACTCAGCTATGGACCAAGCAGACCTAATGGACATCTATAGAACTCTCCACCTCAAATCCACAGAATATGCATTCTTCTCAGCACCACATCATACTTATTCTAAAATTGACCACATAATTGGAAGTAAAATATTCCTGAGAAAATGCAGAAGAATTGAAATCATAACAAATAGTCTCTCAGACCACAGTGCAATCAAATTGGAATTCAGGATTAAGAAACTCACTCAAAATCACATAACTACATGGAAACTGAACAACCTGTTCATGAATGACTACTGGGTAAATAACAAAAGGAAGGCAGAAATCACAATGTTCTTTGAAACCAATGAGAACAAAGACAAAACATACTAGAATCTCTGCGACACACCTAAAGCAGTATTTAGAGAAAAATTTATAATAGCATTAAATGCCCACAGGATAATCCAGGAAAGGTATAAAATTGACACCCTAACATCGCAATTAAAAGAATTAGAGAAGCAAGAGCAAATAAATTGAAAACTAGAATACAAGAAATCACTAAGATCAGAGAAGAACTGAAGGAGATAGAGACAAAAATAAAACCTTCAAAAAAATCAATGAATCCGGGAGGTGGTTTTTTGAAAAGATTAACAAAATAGATAGACCTCTACCCAGACAAATAAAGAAGAAAAGAGTGAAGAATCAAATATACACAATAAAAAATGATAAAAGGAATATCACAACTGATCCCACAGAAATACAAACTACCATCAGAGAATACTATAAATATGTCTATGCAAATAAACTAGAAAATCTAGAAAAAATGGATAAATTCCTGAACACATATGCCCTCTGAAGACTAAATCAGGAAGAAGTTGAATCCCTGAATAGACCAATAACATGTTCTGACATTAAGGCAGTAATTAATAGCCTACAAACCCAAAAAAGCCCAGAGGGATTCACAGCCAAATTCTACCAGAAGTACAAAGAGGAGCTGATACCATTCCTTCTGAAACTACTCCAAACAATACAAAAAGAGGGAACCTTCCCTAACTCATTTTATGAGGCCAACATCATCCTGATAGCAACATCTGGCAGACACACAGCAAAAACAGAAAATTTCAGGACAATGCCCCTGCTGAACATCAATCAACATGAAAGTCCTCAATAAAATATTGGCATACCAAATCCAGCACACATCAAAAAGCATATCCACCATGATCAAGTCAGCTTCATCCCTGGGATGCAAGGCTGGTTCAACACACGCATATCAATAAATGTAATCCATCACATAAATAGAACCAATGACAAAAACCATGATTATCTCAATAAATGCAGAAAAAGGCCTTTAATAAAATTTAACACCACTTCATGTTAAAAACTCTCAATTAACTAGGTATTGATGAAATGTATCTAAAAATAATAAGAGTTATTTATAACAAACCCACAGCCAATATCATCCTGAAAGGGCAAAAGCAGGAAGCATTCCCTCTGAAAACCAGCACAAGACAAGGATGCCCTCTCTCGCCACTCTTAATCAACATAGTATTGGATGTTCTGGCTACAGCAACCAGGCAAGAGAAAGAAATAAAAGATATTCAAGTAGGAAAAGAGGAAGTCAAATTGTCTCTGTTAGCAGATGAGAGGATTGTATATTTAGAAAACTCCATCGTCTCAGCTCAAAATCTTCTTAAGCTGTTAAGCAACTTCAGCAAAATCTCAGGATACAAAATCAATGTGCAAAAATTACAAGCATTCCTATACACCAATAATAGATGAACAGAGAGCCAAATCATGAACAAACTCCCATTCACAATTGCTACAAAGAGAATAAAATACCTAGGAATACAACTTAACAAGGGATGTGAAGAAACTCTTCAAGGAGAACTACTAACCATTGCTCAAGGAAATAAGAGAGGACACAAACAAATGAAAAGACCTTCCACGCTCACGGATAGGAAGAATTGATATAATGAAAACAGTCATATTTCCCAAAGTAATTTATAGATTCAATGCTATCCCCATCAAGCTGCCATTGACTTTTTTCACAGAATTAGAAAAACCTACTGTAAATTTAATATGGAACCAAAAAAGAGCCCATATAATCAAGACAATCCTAAGTAAAAAGAACAAAGCTAAAAGCACCATGCTCCCTGACTTCAAACTGCACTACAAGGGTACAGTAACCAAACAGCATGATGCTGGTACCAGAGCAGATATATAGACCAATGAAACAGAACAGAGGCCTCAGAAATAATGCCACACATCTACAACCATCTGATTTTTGACAAACCTGACAAAAACAAGCAATGGGGAAAGGATTCCCTATTTAATAAACGGTGTGGGGAAAACTGGCTAGCCATAGGCAGAAAACTGAAACTGGACCCCTTTCTTACATCTTATACAAATATTAACTTCAGATGGATTCAATGTAAAACCCAAAACTATAAAAACTCTAGAAAAAAAAAACCTAGGCAAAACCATTCAGGACCTAGGCATGGGCAAAAACTAATGACTAAAACATCAAAAGTAATGGCGACAAAATTCAAAATTGACAAATGGGCTCTAATTAAAGAGCTTCTGTACATCTAAAGAAACTATCATCAGAGTGCACAGGCAGAATGGGAGAATATGTTTGCAGTCTACCCAACTGACAAAGGGCTAATATCTAGAAGCTACAAGGAACTTAAATAAATTTACAAGAAAAAAACAACCTCATCGAAAAGTGAGCAAAGGATATGAAGAGACACTTCTCAAAAGAAGACATTTATGTGGCCAACAAACATGAGAAAAAGCTCATCACTGGTCATTAGAGAAATACAAAT
Source organism: Saimiri boliviensis (assembly GCF_048565385.1). Taxonomy (NCBI): domain Eukaryota; kingdom Metazoa; phylum Chordata; class Mammalia; order Primates; family Cebidae; genus Saimiri; species Saimiri boliviensis. The sequence goes on from NC_133458.1 coordinate 43,626,437, forward strand.
CAAAACCACAATGAGATACCATCTCACACCAGTTAGAATGGTGATCATTAAAAAGTCGGGAAACAACAGATGCTAAAGAGGATGTGGAGAAATAGGAACACTTTCACACCGTTGATGGGAGTGTAAATTAGTTCAACCATTGTGGAAGACAGTGTGGCAATTCCTCAAGGATCTGGTACCAGAAATATCATTTGACCCAGCAATCCCATTACTGGGTGTATACACAAAGGATTTTAAATCACTGTACTATAAAAACACATGCACACATACGTTTATTGCAGCACTGTTCACAATAGCAAAGACTTGGAACAGACCCAAATGTTTATCAGTGATAGACTGGATAAAGAAAATGTGGCACACATACACCATGGAATACTATTCAGCCATAAAAAAAGGATGAGTTCATGTCCTTTGCAGGGACATGGATGAAGCTGGAAACCATCATTCTCAGCAAAGTATCACTGAGAAACCAAACGCTGCATGTTCTCACTCATAAGTGGGAGTCAAACAATGAGAACACACAGACACAGGGAGGGGAACATCACACACCAGGGCCTGTTGGTGGATGGGGGAATAAGTGAGGGATAGCATTAGGAGAAATACCTAATGTAGATGATGGGTTGATGGATGCAACAAACCACCATGGCACATGTATAACCCATGTAACAAACCTGCATGCTCTGCACATTTATCCCAGAACTTAAAGTATAATGGTGATTTTTAAAAGGTAGGAGATGTCTTCATAATTAGAAAAAAAAGTCCCCTTTGCTGCAAATAACTTTGAGTACTTTGTTACTTTCTTTACAGTAGGGATGACTGAGGAATGTGGCCTTTAGTAATAAAATTAACTATGTTTATACCCATATACATTAGTCTCTCTGAGAGACCCCAATTGTATCACAGACTGACTCTATCAAGATTCAGCTGCTAAAATAACACCTTAAATTCCCACTATCAAAATTTACAATGGGCAGAGAAAGCAACTGAGACTGCATTAATTATATAAACCAGTGTTACAGATACTCTTGTTGCCTGACTGCGACCAATCGCCATACACTCCTTCCTCCTTTCTATCAGGTATCCCTTCCACCAAGAGCATAAATGTCTCAGTCCTGGAGTTGCCCTATTTGGCTCAAACCACACAGAACTTTCCACTTTCCTGCTTTGATTATTGATTCAAGGTGTCATGTGACCAAGATACAGAAGTATACTCTCTTCTTCCTTGGGATATTTTCCTGGGTGATTGTAATGATGAGAAAGGAGGTTACCATCTTGCTTACAGCCCGAGGGTGAACCAAATGTATGGGGAAAAGCAGAGTAGGGCAACTCTCAAGTCCATAGTACCTCTAGACCTATAGATACGAGAGCCAACAACTTTCCATATTGTTTAAGAAAGTTTAAGATGAGTTTTCTGTTGCTTGCTGACTCATTTATATTGTTTTGTTTTGTTTCTCTCTCTTTTTTTTTTTTTTTTAAGACAGAGTCTCACTCTGTCACTCAGGATGGAGTGCAATGGCAAGATCTTGGTTCCTTGTAACCTCCACCACCTCCCAGGTTCAAGTCATTCTCCTGCCTCAGCCTCACAAGTAGTTGGGACTACAGGCATGTGCCACCATGCCTGGCTAATTTTTGTATTTTTAGTAGAGACAGGGTTTCACCATGTTGAGCAGGCTGGTCTCAGACTCCTGACCTCAAGTGATCCTTCCACCTAGGCCTCCCAAAGTGCTGGTTTTACAGGCATGAGCCCTCACATCGCTCCTGACCCTGTTTCTATTTTTCATACTTTGAAGCTCCACTAAAGGTTAGATGAGCCAAATGCCAATGATCTTAACTGAAACACAAGCCCAGGAGCCTGGCATTTCCATTCTCTGTTGAGGTTCGTGATCATTTTCCATAATTCTTGGAGCTACATAAGATATTTCCAAATTAATTAAAATAAAATAGATTTCTTCTCAGATGAACTTACTTGCCTATATATTCCTGTTTTGGGGGAATATTGTTACAAATTCCAGCTTCAGTAAGGGGCCTCTGATTCTACCTAAATTCATCCCAAATTAGCACTGAAGCCCCAAAGGGTAGCAATATATTTGCCTGGAACTTCATCTGAAGTAAAAATTAAAATAATATAAGAAATTTCATTTTTTTCCATTAAAAAAAAAACTGAGCAACTAAACATATACAACCATGATTCTGAGTGAAACTTGTGGTTTAAGGGAAAGAGAATTTTTGCTTCATATTGTCTAAAAGCCTTTCACTCAGAAATTTTTTTTAAATACTAAATTGAAATGAAACAAAACCCAAAAAGCCTCTTAGCAAATCATGTTATAAGGTTTGTATTAAGAACTGTCTAGGCTTTTGGGGAGAGAGAGAGAGAGAGAGAGAGAGAGAGAGAGAGAGAGATACAACTGCTGCAGTCCCTATGTATTGGAGTTGTTTTAACACGGACACTAGTTATCTGTTTAAAAAAATTAGCAAAACCACTAGCTTTCACATATTTTTATCGTGAATCAAAATCTGATCTTCTACTTTCTTCTGTGTTCTGAAATTCCTAACTCTGCCTTGATATTTTGGTAGAAGAGCAATTCTTGATGTCTCCAGGAGCCCACACACTCTTCCCTCACTTTATATATTTCTCCATATTATACTCTTATCTTTTTATTCTATGGCAATTTAAAAAGGGAATATTTAAAAGTAGATTTTTAGAAAGAAAGGTTTCTTTTGTCAATGGTGTGCTTATCCTTTACTTATAAAAAACGGCTCAAGACAGCATATCTATTCTGCATATTTTAAGAAAGGTATTCTGTACTGTTAAAACTGTGAGTCATTACTGTTTCTATGTGGAGAAAAAACTAAAATCCTGACATAAATGAACATGTCAGTCATTTTTTTCTGTTTTCAACCAATGGTGTAACATTGGTGAGCATGATTGATAAGCTAGATTGTCTTTAAAATAAATAATAATTTCACTCTAGAGTTCAGCTTAGAAGGATTTCCTTTCTGACTTGTCAGAGAAAACACAAGCCACAATTATGGTTAGGATAGACTAAGTTATGCTGTATTAACAAGGAATGCTAAAATCTCAGTTGCTCAAAAACAAAATAAAGGTTTATTTTCAACTCATGCTATATATCCATTGTGGATCAGCTGGGTCTGCTCTGTACTGTTCGCACTCAAGATCCTCGCTAATCAAGGTGTCACCATTTGGAACACCATTAATCACTTTTGGCAAAGGCAAAAAGAAAATGTAGCAGATCACCCAGTGGCTCTAGAGGTTTCAACCTATAAGATGTTGCCCACATTTGAATGACGAGAGTAAGTCTCATAGCCACACCATGAAGGGAGGAAAGTGCAATTCCAAAATCCCCTGAAGAAGAAGCCAGAAGGAACTGACAAATAGCACTAAAGACCACCACATCATCAGATGTAAATTTCTTCACTTTTCCACCCCAGATCTATAAATTTTCCTCCCCAGCCATCATCTCATCCTTCTCTACTCTAACAATAGAAGTCCTTCCTGACTAAACTTCCCTTTTCTCCTCTGTTCCTGTTATCACAGGACCCACTTCTATGAATTATTCCCTCTCTTCCTCATCTTCAACTCATGTACTTTCTCATCAGAATTCATATTTGTTTCTCCCCTCTTAAAATGTAAAAACTCACCCTTAAATCTTCTCCTTTCCAATTCTTCCCAACTGACTTTCGCTTTACTCCTCTCCTTTACAGACACATTAAAAAATATTTTTAGTTTTAATTGTTGTGGGTACATGGTCAGTATATATATTTTTGAGGTATATAAAATATTTTGATACAGGCATACAAGGGGTAATAATCACATCAGGGTAAATGGAGTATTCATCCCCTCAAGCATTTATCCTCTTAGTGTTACAAACAACTCAATTATACTCTTAAAATAACTATAGCCATATTTTTTAGAAGAGCTGTAGACATCCCCACAGGTATTTCTTCAACTCCCATTCATGCCTCAACCCACTGGGTCTGTTTCTGTCTTCACTACTTTCATTAAAGTCATCAATAACCCCTTTGTTGTTAAATCCCATGTGTGCATTTTTGTTCTGTTACTTAATCCTTGACAGGTCTGTCCACTGTCTCCTAGTCCTGAAAATGGTTTCTTCATTTGGCTTCTGTAGTAATACTTTTTTAACTTTCTTTTTACCTCTCGAGGGTTTCTGTTTCCACTCACTTTGAATGAACCTCATTCTCTACCTGTTCTTTACATGTTGGTGTTCTCAGGCTCATACTGTGGTCTCCCTTTTTTTACACACAACCTTATTCTCCCCCAGCATGGGTAATCTCAACCATTCCTATAACTTTAATCATCATCCACATGCTGATGACTCCTAAACCAGACTGCAAAGAGCTGATGCAATTTCAATCATCCTGCCCAAGATGCTACTCTTTCAGTCTCAGCCTGTGTCCATGGAGAATTGTCACCTAATTTCTAGACATACCAGGCTTCATTTATGAGAAAACAGTCCCCTTTGAAGCTGAAATTGAAAAGAAAATGACATACAGTATGTTATCAGCACTTATCTAAATTGTAATAAAATAAACACTAATCTGTGTGTTTATTTGTTTAATATCTGTCTTCCTTTGGGCTATGAGGAATGTAGTGGAGATTTAGTCCTATTTACCACTGTATCTCTAAAGCCTGGCACAATGAGTTTTCAATAAATAATAGTTCAACATGATGCAATTTCAGTTGGCACCTCTCACCTGAAAGGATTCTCAAGCATCCTTTCTGAGGGGTCTGGTATACCTGATTATATACAGGTGCATAGGAGTGCAGGACCTACTAAAAACCTGTCCCATTAAACAAGACCATATATTGCTGCTCAACTCAGAGAAAATATAATCCATTATTATTAATCTGAGTAGACTGGGTTGTGCTGCATTAACAAGCAATCCTAAATTCTCAGTGCCTCAAAAATATCAGATTTATTTTTTACTGATGCTACATTTATACTGATGTTCTCTACCAACAGGAGCTGCATGCAAAATGTTTTGGAGTGAATTGCGTCCTCCAAAATTCATATGTTGAGGCCCTAACCCCTAATGTGACTGTATTTAGAGGCAAAGACTTTAAAGAGGTAACTAAGGATAAATAAGGTCATCAGGTGGGGCCCTAATCCAAGAGGACTGGTTTTCTTAAAAGAAGAGGGAGGGACACACGGGTGCTGGCAACACAGAGAAAAGGCTGTGTGAGGACACAGCAAGAAGGCAGCCCTCTGCAGACCAAGGAGAAAAGCCTTGGTAGAAACCAAAGCTGCAGGCACCTTGAACTTGGATGACTTCCAGTCTCCAGAACTGTGAGAAAATAAATTTATGTTGATTGAGTCACCCAGTCACAATGTTTTGTTATGGCAGTCCTGATAAACTAATATAAGAAGTGAAAATGAAGTCAACCATGCCAATCATCCTATTCATCTGGGATGCTGCGCCTGTCCTATGAAATGTCAAGAACCAATAAGAGGAGACATTTTCACCCGCTGCCAATTGGCAAGAATGTGCTGAAGGGTGTGGCACCTCCATCGAGACCCAAAGTCCTTTCAAACAGTCACTGTTTCCATTAAGACAAGTCTTCTTGGCAGAGTATTGTACTCTACTTGAGTGAGTAATTCACTAGAAGGCAAATGGGACCCAGCAGCAGGACACAGCAGATCTTTAGAAGAAGGTAGCCCTAATGTACCCAGATAGCCCTCTCCTTAAAGAGAGTTCTGAAATACTGCATTTCCTTAGTAATGGGAGTCACAGACGCATTTGGCCTTTGACAGCAGTCTACCTCATCCCTCTTCTCATCTATCTTCTCCTTACTCCATAGGCTGTGCACATAGACACACTCCAGGAATGTAAACTGAGAAAATGTCCTTATCTGTCTCACTGACCTCTTACAGGTCTGGATTAATGAGTTAGTTTTTTTGATAGTAGATTTAGCAAATAACAACTATGATTCAAGACGCAAAAAAAAAACTGAATTCTGTCATTTAAAAAACAGTAAGTTATCAAAAGTCCCATATATTCTATCACTGTATTTTTACCAAAAATATGACAGCTTTGTATGTTTGTATACTTTTAAATAAGGCAGAACTACGATTTTAATTATGCCACAAAACAAAACAACACTGTTGATACAGGATCTTTAATAAGGTTGGTTACATTGAACAATAAGAAACAAATGCTGACAGATTATCTTTTAAATCCTGTGGTATAATGGCAATGAGCTTATTATCATGTCTAATGACAAAAATGAAATATGTAATTATGATTTACATCCCTCAGCTAGATAGAAAAGGAGTCACAAACTAAATTCTATGTGGTGCCCAGAAATAAAGAATGTGACCACCAGCAGTTATCATGATGACTCTTTGGAGTCAGCTCCCATCTGGCTCTGATGAAGTCCCCAGTTAACCAAGAAGGCATTATTGCCTCTCAGATAGACTCAGGAAACTCCTAGACCAAAGAAGCTACAGTTTTTGATGGAACAGAAGGTCTGAGAATGGATTACCAGGGGAATTGTCAAGCTTCCCTGATAAAATACAAAATTTATCATCAAGCTATTGTTGGAACATCTCTACCCTTTGGGAAATCATCCTAAAATTGCTTCCAATTCCAGCGGCTGCTGCCTATTTCAGGCCTTCTGTTTCCAAATTGCATTCCCATTTTGGTCCAATGATTAGATCATTGAGTATCCCTATCTCCATCCCATTTCTTAGTTCTTTTCTGAACTTTCTGTTCCCAAGAGGTTGTCCAATGTGTATTCTTGATCTCATGAATGGTTCAGATATTGTCTGACCATTTGCAGCGAATCTACTTCTCTCCACAGTTATTGCTGCTGCCATTTTCCATAGCCTCCTCACCACAGTGTCTTGGGAAGCAGTCATTCATCTTCATGGACCATTCCTACCTCATGTCTTCTGTATGGCAGCAGAAAGAAAGAGAAAGAGGATGTTTCGCTATGATTGAGTTTAGTTTGTTCTTTGGGGATCTATTCCTGACCCTCCGCTCAATGAGAGCAGATATTTGAGATATTTTCCCCTTATCCCAGTCAAAACAACCATTTCTGATGCACCCCATCTTCTCACTGTCTCAGCCACAACCACACAGTAACTTTCAGTAGTGCCTTCTGCCATAAAGCTTGGACTCTTCTGCCCTGAGTCCTGCAGGTAAAATTAGCATAAGATTGATATTTTCTTTTGAACTTTGCTTGACTTATTTTTCTAAAGGTTTTCTAAACTGCCTTGCACTTAAACCCATGTTGTAATGCTGTTAAGTCATTAAAGCAAAGCAAAGCAAACAAAACAGTTTCAGGGTACTGCTTTTTAAAATCCTAAAGGATGAAATCAAAGTAAGAATTTCCAGAGTGGCTCTTTGGTGAGGAAGCTCTGATGTCTCAAAGCATAAATACAGTCATACTACCTCACAGAGAAGCATCCCATAATAGCTCCTCCTTGCTGTGTCTTTCCCAGCAGTTGCCTCCCCTATAATGCTGCCTGCTGTCTTGCTTCTGTTTGACCTTTGAGGAGGTATCTGCCCTTTCACTCAGAGGCACCCACTTCAGGTTACCATCTCACAATGACTGAGGTATTTGCTGTCACTCATTCACCCCAGGCATCCAGGAGTGTTATTACAAGGCAGGTCTCTCTTTGAATAAATAATGTAGATCTGCTGGTTTCTGAATTCACTCTGTGTGGAGGTCAGTTCAAGAAACACTTGTTGCTCTCTCTCAAAGCTTCTTTTCTCAGATATGTGTAATTGATTATTGCTTATTGTCTCTCTTAATGAAGGAAGGAAAGAAAATAATAAAGAAAAAATAACACATGTATTAATCACAAATCTGATGCCAATCAGTGTGTTAGGTGTTTGCACATCCATTTTTATTTTTGCAAAAATTGAGTTTCTGTTTTGAACACAGTATGATTCCAAAAATCCAGAATCTTCCTAATATATCCCACTGCCATGCACCACACAGAGCTGATGTCCTTTTAAGAAATATGGGAAGAATAAATATGGGATGAGTAGCTTTTGTGCTGACAAGAATTATCTGCGACTTCTGTTCCAGTCTCCCACTGACCTTATCTCCCCTAGTTGCTTGTTCATTTGTTTTTTACCTAAATAGTGAAACCAGAGGGAGCTTTTAGTGACAATGTCTGAAACTTCATCCTTGTACCTCTCTATCTTTTTAAATAAAGGATTCGTATTATGTAAGAATTTTCATTTAAAATAAAATTGCTATATAGATGCCTACATATAGTTGTGATAACAGTTAGGAACACCTAGTAGATGAGTTAACTCAATACCTATTTGGTTTACTAGTGAAACCATGAACCTCAGTAATAGGGCACTGGATGGCTTCACTTTTGCAAGGGAGAAGAGAACTATGAGAAGGAGGAAATGAAAACTCAAGGCATTAACAAGGGATGGCCAACTTCGGGAGGGGAGTCAAGGAAGCACAGCCCAATTAGTAAATCAAGAGTGGAGTTAGCACACTCAAGGAAGGCGGAGTAGACAGGAAGAGCAATGCAAAAGGATACAGACCCAATCTGGCCCTAAGGGACAACCCCAACTAAACTGATTAGGGAAGAAGAGCTAGAAGAAATGATGAGAAACTAGCAAAAAGGAAGAGAAATTGTCCATATGGCATCTAAGCTTACCTCTATTACAGAATACATACCATTCTCTGTTGAAATTGCCTGTTTACTTGCCTATACCCTCCTTTAGATCATCAGTTTTTAAAGAACAAGGACCCTGTGTTTATTTAATTTCTGTAGGACCAGGGCCGCACTGTCTGGCATGTGTGTAGCACAGGCTTGATTCATGTTTGATGGATGAATGAATTTAATCATTTTCCTTTCTTTCCTATCTCCTATGCATAACATCTTTGCTATGAGGAACTGGATGTACTTCATATGTGATGGCACTTTAGCTGTCTGAACTATCATCATATGTGGGGAGCATTCCCATGTGAGACCCCCAAAAGGCGTGAGTCTCACTATACGGTGAGTTTGATCCCAAACACAGTTTCCTACTGGAGGCAGTCGAGCCATCTGGAAAAAAAGGAACTTAAAGATGAATGATCAGTTTCTAATATCAACCACAACATCGTTTGGGCCTAAAACTATGCGGTGCTGCTAGACCGAGTGACTCCCTGCCAGCAACCAGTTTCTGCTTTGAACTTTTTATGACTCTTTAAGAATAAGCTTTAACCTTTTCTTTACCTGCCTGACTGCCTTGTACCCTAGATAATGGTTTAACTGTCGGGATAGTTGCAAAGCAAATGCCACCATAAGGGATGGCCTTGATCCCTGACTCAGAGACTCCTGAATGGGGAAGTTGAGATAAGTTGAGTCAGGAGCAGACAAAGGAGAATCTGGTTAAAAGATATTCTGATGAGGAAAACCAGAAAACCTTTTCACATCTCAGTTCTAAAACAAGATCAAACCAAAGATACCTGCAGCCAGGAGGAATAATGTCTGGATGTAAACAAGCTTTGTGATCACAGGAAATTCTGTTACCTTTTACAACCACTGATTGCATATCTGACTTCTCTATTGTATAGGCCATGTAAGGTATACATTTGCATTTCCTCTTGCTATGATGTAAACCAGAGCTAAGAAAGTGTATTTATTCCTGGCCTTTGAAAAATAAAATTTGCTGTTTAGGCACAGCCTATTCAGCCCTCCAGACGCCTCGCTTTCTCTCTCTCTGTCTTTATTATTTCTCCAAGCGTACACTCTCTTCCAGGTATTGGGACCCTCTTGCAGGTCGAGAGAACCCCAGCAGATGTGCCTACCCGTCCCGGACGGTCCCTGGCAATCATATATAAAGTACATCCAGTGTTGAGGAATAACCAGGATCCTTAGAGGTGCCAGGGGTGCTTGAAAAGTATAAACTGCATCATTTACAGAAATGCAGCAAATACATCCAACTTAGAACAGTGACAAACACATCTAATGTCTAACAAATACTGGGATTCTTCTTTTAAGATTCTTTTAAATTGTTATTTGTAATAGACATTTTATTTGTTTTCAGGGGTCTTTATGCTTAAGCATGCTTCTTTACATAATCTATTTTCATATAAATCATTTACATCAAACTCTATTCAGGCTTCTATTTCATTATACTTCAATATATGTAAGACAGATTTAGATGAAATATAGCTAATGGTTCCAAAATAGTTCCTGTAGAAATGCTATATATTTTAAACTTAATTAAATTTCCTTCTTATGTACCAGAGGAAAAAAAGTCCAAGGTTTTTTTTTCAAGCATCTCTCTTTCCTCATTATCAAAGTGTTCATACTGCATTATTTTTAAAAGGCAGCATTTAGTATTCAATCAAATAATGAGAATGTGTTCCTTCCCAGTGGTTTAATAACGATTCTTGCATCACCAACCCTGAATATTCATGTTATGGAAATGTGCCCTACTTCTATAGATTTCATCACTGTCAGCTGGTGCCACAGCAGAACACAGGGACAGTCAGTCTTAATACATTCAAGATTTCAGCAATTGCCAAAATGTCTTCTCTGACTTACCATCAATAATTCAACTTTTGAGGAATATAATACTGAGACTCAGGAGGCTGACCAACAAATATCCTGCCATTCTTTGGAAAATAGACATCTAGCTGCATAAAATTGTGATGTCATTAGATTGAAGTCCTGCTTCAGCTATATCTGCATGACATAAAGACAACTGATCTATTCAGGGGAGAAGTAAATCAATCAAGCCAGACTTTTTTGTCTTTGGGTAAATCAGCTTATTTAGAATACGTTTTTTCCTCCTCATTTTCCTCCTGTTAGAACATAGCTTGTCAGTGGTCTGATATTCATCATCCTCATTTCTCAAAACATTTATTAATCATGTTTTAACCTGGATTTTCTGTTAGTGGTGTGCCTTGGTCTAGTCAGTCTCTCTGGGATTCAATTTCCTTATCTGCAAAATGAGGAAGTGGGATTAGGTTGGGGTCGATGAACTTTTCCTGTCAAGGGAGAGATAATAAGTATTTTAGTCTTTGCAGGGCATATCATCTCTGTCCCAACTACTCATTTCTGTCAATTTAATGTAAAAGCAGCCACAGATAATATGTAAATGAATGAGCATTTCTGTGTTCTAATAAGATACTATTTTACAAAAACAAGGAGGTGCCAAGACAGATTTGTCTGCATACAGTAGCTTGCTGACCTCACTCAAGTCTTTTTCAAGTCTGTGATTCTATGTGATACATTCATAAAAAGCACCCGAAGATCACAAGGGAGAATAAACCTATCAAGTCCCTCAATCATCTAAAATGTAAGAGGCATAGAAATTTCCAATTACAGAATAATTCCTCTAAAAAAAGTCAACTAGGCCTAAGTGAACCCAGCTGGTTACCAGATTAACAAAGGTCATTCAACTCTTGTCAGTCAATGCCCATTTTATTAGTGGCCCTAGCATACTTAGATGCCATAAAATCAAGGCCAAGTCTCCACGTTGTTTGCGAATGAGAAGAGAATATGCACATCAGCTTGCAAGAATAATAGGATTTCACTCCAGATTTTATGCCTTGGCATTGAAGAAACTAATCTGCATTAAAAACAACATATTAGGTCACATTGAAGTTTCAAGCTTGGAGAAAAAGAGAGACATTTTGCATCTCTAGGTAAAGTATTTTATTTAGTAGCTCAGATGGTGAAAGCCCTGAAAGGGAAGGTCATGTGTTAATCCCTTTAGAAGGTCTGTGAATGTCTGCAGTTTCACTCTGCTCTGCTACTATGAACTACATACTCCCAAACACACATGCCATAGCCAGAGAATGCTAACCTGTGGAAATGGAGTGGATAACTGGCACCAAAAGATGATTCTGTTATATTCAGAACAAGTTTAAAATATTTATAGGGTATAGCAACTGTCCAAGAAACATATTCACAATGAAAAAGAATCCCAGGATAAAGGGAAAAAAAAAAAGAAATGACAGTCTGTGTGGTTTATAGCAGGGGTTTTCAACCACAGCACCATTGACATTGGGCTAAATAATTCTTTGATGTGGAGGACTCCTATGCACTGTAGAATATTTAGCAGCATCACTGGCCTCTACCTACTAGATCAGGGGTTCCCAACCTTTTTGGCACCAGAGACCAGTTTTGTGGAAGACAATTTTTCCAAGGACAGAGATGGGGGATGGTTTCAGGATGAAACTGTTCCATCTCAGATCAGACATTACTTAGATTCTCACAAGGAGCATGCAACCTAGATCCTTCGCATGCATAATTCACATAGGGTTCACAATCAGCTATGGTTGATCTGCAGGAGGCGGAGCTCAGACAGCAGGGCTCACCCAGTCGCTCACCTCCTGCTGTACGGCCCAGTTCCTAACAGGCCACAGACCAGTACCAGTTTATTGCCTGGAGTTTGGGGCCAGATGAAGTAATAATAACTCCTATTCCCCTTCCCCTATCATGAGAAGCAAAAATGTCTTCAGACATTGCCAGGTATCTCGGGTTGAGGGAAGGGGAGGGCAAAATTACAGCTAGTTGACAACTTCTAAATTACAGAAACTTTAGCTATTTAATTGGTCACAAATCATCATCCATACCTCAGGAATCAAATACTACTCCACACCAAACCTGATATTCACAAATGTGTTATAGCAATGACTTCTCAGGTCCCTTCCAACTAATTCCGACTAGTCACAAAACAAGAAGAAGAAGAAAAGTGGAGGGGGTATTATCTGGGGAAAGAATATCACTAAGTCCTTTCTCCTAGACTGTTTCTAACTCTTGCTTAACAGCAATGATATGATTTCTAAATCATACACATAGGGAAATCAGACCCAACTCACTATGTCCAACTTTACTACTAAATTATTGGTCATTATTGCTTGCCCCAGTCACTGGTGAAAAGATCACAGAGCCTTAGGCCATAGCTCAATGTCCTAACACTCAAGTTCAACCTATGTGAACTTGATCTCTTGCGTTCCTGATCTCTAACTGTTGTTCCAGGACCTGAGTCTCTTATTCCTACCTTACCTAAACCACTGCCTGCCTTTCCCAGTTTTCTGAGGGAGTAATATCTGTACTCTAGACCTACTGCTGGGTCTCTACTACCTGCTATACACTTTCCAGCAGACCATATTCTACTTGTTGACACTTCACTGGGTCATTTCCTGCTGATATTTTTCTCCATCTGCTTACATATCTGTGTTCCAATTATCCCCGTTCTGCGGGGGTCTCATTGTTGGGTTCTGGGCATAAAATCATTCACCTACTTATTCATTTTAAAGAAATAGTAATCATAGAAGAAAAAGGAGAGAAGCAACTGTGTGGTTACTTCAAAGGCATCCCATCTTGAAAAGCTTCCTAGTATAACCTGACAACCAGAACTCTGAGTATTAAAAGAAAAATCATCACAGGATATACTGTTATGCTGTGTTACTATCATATAAAGCTTTTCAACATTCTGAGTCATGAAGAAATTTCTACTGTTCTCTGATATTTTAGACAGAGAGAGCAAAATCACAAAGATGTCAATCAAGTGATATTACCCATGGAATGGTTCTTCTCTGCAAGTAAAAAATAAGTCAACACAATAACAAGTTGAAACTAAACATGAGATTAATTTTAAATCTTACACAAAATCATGTTTGATTTAAACTGGAGAAAATAATGTTAAGGCATGTTGAATTACAAATATAGGTATGTATACTCATATACTCTTCTTTCAGTATCCCAAGGAAAGTTTGTCTGTGCATAAAGGTGGCCACGAAAAATTTATTTAAACATAAAGATAGTTTTTATTTTATGTCTGAGGTCAGGTCGAGAAGAAATTCTGTTTGTTTGACTTATGCTGCATATAATGAGCAGCAATGAAAAATACCTAAATTATAAACATACCAAACTGTGAGGCCTTAACCCTGAGACATGCAGGAACTTCAAAGGCTGGCAGATAGAAGATCATGGGCCAGCATTCCTGGTGGGGTTGAGGGAATGAGGGTTGAGGCAGACACAGAGGTAGCTCAAACAGCTGAAAGCATAGAGGAGAGGTTGGCTGCTGTACAAATCCCAATGGCAAAGAGGCCTTCCCCAATGATCAGAGTGGGGTTCCTTCCATAGAGACATGTAGAATGGAGCCCAGCAGCAGGCAGAGTAATGCCAGCAGCAGCAGTAATGCCATGTTTCAAAGAGGGTCCATCTGATTGGAAGCACATCCCTTTGCCAACAACTCAAAGGGCACAGATAGTGAAAGAGACAAGAAGTGTGGGGTTGAGATGTTCTATTTAATAGAATGGTTTCCAGGCCTCTGATGAACATACTGGGTTTCAGTTCAAGGCTTGAGTCCCAGATGGGAACATAAGTACAAATCAGGAAGAAAGCCAGACATCCAAGAAATCACTTTCCAGAATCCATCCACTGGAAAGGATAAGATTCTAATACTCTAAGCCTTGCTCATGCATTCATTCAATCCTAAGTTCAACAGATGCATACTAAATACCTATCGGGCACTTGAGAAACTGTTCTTGGCCCTGCAGATTCAATGGGGAAAAATAAACGTAGCTCTGGTCCTTATAAAGAGCTTTGCTGGAATAGCTTTGGGGCTTAATTAGCACTGAATATATAGATTTAAAAAATCAAGTCATGGCTAATAGACACTACCAGCACTAGCAATATCAAACTGCCTATGCCTCTGAAAGATTCTGCTTCATCCCACAGGTAGCCCGATGGGTAGCAAGAAAAGAATATGGTGGATGTGCATTCCACCCACATCCACTACGAGAAATTTAATTCTACCACCTTATAAACATATGCTAAATAATAAATGGAGGCCATGATGATGACGATGATGAAGATGATGATGATGATTAGCAGTAGTAATAGTTATTTAATTATTCTAGAATCCAGCCAATAGCCAGAAATCACACAGGTTAAACAGGAAGAAATTAATATAAAGGATTGTTAATTTTGTAAAAGTTGGTAACTAAGTACTGAAATGGCAAAAAGAGAATTCTAAGGTATCATAGAGGTAGCAACCATTCCTAGAATTGGAGGAACAAAGCTAAGATATTAGAATTATTAGCAGTTAGAAGCCTGGAGAACAGGCCCCACAGACTCCTGAGGAGCAGATACTCAGATGGTGCTGAGTCCCTGCACTTAGCAGAAGGAAGCATCCCATGATGCTGGGTCCCAGATATTTGAAGAAGGGGAGCCAGTGACTCGTGCTGACTCTGGGAGTGTCAGGAAAACTACAAACCAGACTCCTCTGCTGCTATTGAAACAAACTGCTGCTACAGGAGTGAAGAGGCATTGTTGAGTGATGCTCATGGGAAAAGAAAGCCAGCAGAAAGCAAATAGGAAGAAAAACAAAAACAACAGCAAAAAAGAAAGAACACATTCCATCTACCTCCTCTTGCTTGCAATTTCCTTTAGTACCTCCAATGGACTGGGTTCAACCAACCAACAAAGCAGAAACATGGTTTGCAAATGCCCACAGCCTGTGTATCAAAAAGCAAAATGTAGACAGTTGGGTTTGAACCTGAGAGATGTTTGTTTAATAAGCAACCCAGTAACCTAGGACAAATTCTTTATGTTTTTTGAGACATAGTTCGCAAAAGAAGGACAATAATGCCTAACATAAGAAGTCATTTTGAGAATTAGACAAGATTTACATAAAGCATTTCACATAGTGCTTGACAAATAAAATGCATTATTTCACAACAGTTAATCATTTCTACTCCTACCTTATCCTTCCAAGTACATCTGCTACCACAGTCCTTTTCTTAAACAACTCCTTTGTAGAACTCCATGTGTGGCCTAATCTATTGCCAGGATATGTCTAAGTAGGAAAAAGCTATTTATAAGACCTTGGCCAACACAGGGCTCTTCTAGGTTGGAGACAATATATAGATCTTGTATTTTAGCTTCACTTCCTTCCTGTCATCCTGAAAATCTGGCCCAAAATTTTCACCCAGATTCTCCCTTGCCCTTGACATTATCAACCCAACAGACCAGCCTTTCTGGTCCATGAAGACACATTTAAGTTCCTTCTCTCTTGCCCATGAAAATTTCTAGCAAGATTTCAAACTTGATCCAACATCCCTCATCCTAAAGAACAGTCTTTGATACCCTGTGGCCTGGCAGGATCATAGGCCCAAAATGTGAACATAGGAACCCACACCATTTTTCTGATGTTCTCAATCTAGCAGCATTTCTCCTCAGCATCGTTTGAAACAGTAGAGACCTTAGTTCTAGGTAGGAAGGAGAAGTACTGAAAGTAGAGCAGCATCAGGTGCTGTGTGGCACATTTTAGAGGCAAGAGCTAACATGCCCATATATGGTCCATAAAAACCAACACCTGCAAAAATCAAAATGTAGTTATTCTATCTCACCTGAAATGATGTGTTCCTAACAGTTTACTCCTTTCCTGATCAATGGCTCACGGTTTTATCTTTATTAATTATAAGTCTTCGGAAAAATTTCTTAAACTCTAAGCTGTGTTTGATTCCCTGTGAAATGGCATTCCTAAAACTATCCCACAAATTTGTTATAGGGATTAAAATCAGGTGTCCCCAAACTTTTTACACAGGGGGCCAGTTCACTGTCCCTCAGACCGTTGGAGGGCCGCCACATACTGTGCTCCTCTCACTGACCACCAATGAAAGAGGTGCCCCTTCCTGAAGTGCGGAGGATAAATGGCCTCAGGGGGCCACATGCAGCCCACAGGCCGTAGTTTGGGGACACCTGGATTAGATAAAAGAACACATGCTCCGAGGAAGGGGGAAAAGGGGAGTTGTTTAATGAATACAAAGCTTCAGTTTTTGCATGACAAAATAATTCTGGAGCTCCGTTATACAACAACATGAATATACTCAACATAACTGAACTACACTCTTAAAAATGGTTAAGATGATAAATTTTATGTTTTGATTTTAAGCACATTTTTAAAAATGTTTATTGAATGAAAGCATAAAAGCTACTATTATGTATGCACATCATAAGCATTCAGATACCCATAAGATTCTGCCTCTTACCCCTTGGAGTCTCCCAACAATGTCTTTCTTCAGCCTCACTTGCATGAATTTTTAATTTCTCATCTTCTGAACACGGTGGGGACTTAATCACATTCTGTTTAGTACTACTGCTTAACGGTTCTGTTTAAGCACGCTTTATCTTGCCAAATAGATTGTCAGCTCCTGCCAAGAAGGCACCATATCTTATATCTCTTTTATGTTCCCCTTTATGTCCAGTGCAATCTTTGCATTAACTGTTGGCTGGAATTCTGCTCCAAATGAGATAGATTCTCTGAGAGTCATAGTATTTCAGTTGCCACTGCCTGTTCTTGGGCTCCACCCATCATCATAAATCAATATTTATTTATGGATCTATTAGTCCATGCAGAGATCTCAATTTAAAAGGGGACAATGTATGGGAAGGCAGGAAGAGAATTTAAAAATATGTAAAACATAATTATTGTTCTCAAAATGCTTACAATCTATTTGCACAGAAAAGTAAAGAAGTTGGCTAAACTACAAGAAAAAACATCTCTAAGTGTTGCTGGGTGTTACAGACAATGTAGGCATTCAGGAAGATATGGCTCCTTCAGGAGAAATTCAGAAAGAGATTACCTTTAGGTAAACACAAGCACTAAATGATATTTTCTTCAGAGTTAATATGATTCCTGAGGGGGAAAACTGCATCTGCCAGCTAACTCTAACTTTGCAATAAAATTATTAAATATTTTTTCAGGCTAATAAGAACAAGGTTTTAGACACTGCAATAAACTCTATGTATAACACTATCCCTAATCCTAATAAAAAGGAATTATCCTTATTTATAAAGAAACTGTCTCCAAGAAGCTAAGTTGTTTAGAGATGCAGAGCTATTAAGTATTTAATTTGAACACAGATCTCTGTGACTCCAAAGCATGTATTCTTCCTACTATCCAAGTCATTCATCATTTACTGAGCATTTATATGTATCGTGCTGAAGATATAAAACACAATAAACCATATTTTTTCTTTCATGTGGCTCACAGTCCAATAAGAAGGCAATTTCATAAAGAAACAATTCCAACAAAATTTGGTGAGTCCAAGAATCAAGATCTGCAACAGAAATTATGTTGCCCATAAGAGGGAAATCTAACTTATCCTGGGAAATCCTGAACAGTTGCTTGTAGAAGTGAAATTTTTTGTGAAGTCTTAAGGAATAAAATAAGCAATAACAACTGATGTGTGTGATGGTTAATTTTAGGTGTCAACTTGTCTGTATTGAGGGATACCTAGAGAGCTGGTAAAGCATAAGTTCTGGATGCACTTGTGAGGGTGTTTTGGGCAGAGATTTGCATGTGAGTCGATGGATCAGTGGGGAACATCTACCCTTAATGTGGTCAGGCATCACCCAATTAGTTGGGGGATAGATAGAACAGAAACGCAAATTTGCGCTCTCTCTTGAAGCTGGGACACTCTTCTCCTATGATTAGACATTGTAACTCCAGGCCTTCGGACTCTGAGATTTGCACCAGTAGCTTCCTGGGTTCTTAGGCCTTTGGCTTCCCTGATTCTGAGGCTTTAGACTTGAACTGAGCCATGCTACCAGCATCCCTGGATCTTTAGCTGGCAGATGAACTGTTGTGGCACTTCTCAGCCTCCATAATCAGGTGAGCCAATTCCCCTAATAAATTCCCTCTCATCTATCTATCTATTTATCTATCTATCTATCTACCTACCTACCTATCTACCTACCTACCTACCTACCTACCTACCTACCTACCTACCTACCTATCTACCTATCATCTATCTACTCATCCTACTGGTTCTGTCTTGCTGAAGAACTCTGAATAATGCAATATGCATACTTACTAAGCAGAGAGATAATTATTCCTGACTTACAGATGAGAAATTTGAGACACAGAGAAGCGAGCAACTTGCCCAAGTTTAAACAGTTTCTAAGTAAGTGGTAAAGCCAGGTTATGCTGAGCACGTTCTCTCTCAATTTCTGCCCATGCGTAGGAATTTGTCAGAAAAAAAAACTGGACTCGAGGGGCATTTTTTACAATAGGAAAATTCAGAACAAGGCATAATAAACTGCACTGTATGAGAACACACAAGACGTTCACTATGGCTGAAGCAGAAAATAACAGGAGATGAAAATGGACAAATAGGGGCCAGATCATGAAAGGTCTTGTGTGCTATGCTAAGGATATTAGAATTTATCCCATACACTCTAGAGAAACATCTTCAGATTTGCACATCGTAAAATGATTATGCCACCTAACTGGAGGGTGAATGTGAGGGTTAAGCCTAGAGGGAACAGAGGCCATCTGAAGGCCGTTTTAATAGTGCAGCAGAGAGAAAATGAGAATGCAAATAAAGGTAGAGTGAGCAAGCTGGGGAGCCTGGATACAAGACATGTTTAAATAGAAAAACAGACCAGAACCTAATGATGAACTGGATGTGCCTACTTCCCTGCCCATCAGACTTTCCTGTTTTAAATAATTTGTTCAAGAAAAGAAAAGCAGAAATACATGTATTTGTCATTTCAGAAGTGGCTAGGCACGGTGTTAGACACGGGAGCATTAAGAATGAATGATACAATTCCCATCCTAGAAGGGCCTACTGTCTGGAGTGGTGCTGAATAAGGACAAGTGTAATACAGGGTTTTACAGTTGTGATAGAAACAGGTCCAACATGCACAGTGGGTTCAAGGCAGGGCTGGTTAGCTCCAACCAGGAAGATCAGAGAAGGGTGGAGGGAGCAGATGATACAAATTAAATCTGAAGAAATGTGTAGGTGCTTTCCAGCGGATCATGAATTACTTGAGCTGGATGCTTCTCCAGTGTAGAGTGGCAGGAATACAGCAGAACAAATAGTTTCAGTGAATTATGCAGAGGAGGTAAGCGGGGCAGGATAAATGTGAAGAAGCCTGAGGGCATCCAAAGTAGAACAGAATTTGTTAGCTGTTATTTACTCTACTAAAAGACCTAAGTGCAAGAAGGAAATTGAGGTCATGGAAGGATGAAGGTGGGAGACAAGATAGTTATTTGCAATCAAACTATCAGAAGCACCAGGGTTTCACAGCACTGTCTGTGGCCACGCCATA
Source organism: Saimiri boliviensis (assembly GCF_048565385.1). Taxonomy (NCBI): domain Eukaryota; kingdom Metazoa; phylum Chordata; class Mammalia; order Primates; family Cebidae; genus Saimiri; species Saimiri boliviensis. Next base: position 43,646,521 of record NC_133458.1, read on the forward strand.
ACACTCCATCTAACCCCACCTAGAGGCCCAGAGTTGGTGCTCAGTATGCTTGGAGAAGTATCTAAGTATATTATTTCTACCCTAAACCCTAGAATTTCTTATAATTGTAGGATGTCATCTTGAAATTCAGTTAGGAGTCTATGCATCAGGCAGTCCCAATGGCTTTTCTAAAATATTTTAATTACTTCATAATAAGTTATGTTTAGAAGCCTCACTGCTTCAGTGACAAATATTGATCTTTGTAAGCAAAAGTGCCTTTTTTTTTTGACAGATGTGTTTACATAGACATTATTTTCTCTAAATGTGATGCCCAGTGCCAAAAGAACAAGATTATTTATGAATATACACTCTTAGACTTGAAAAAGAACACCTTTGTTTAAACTGTTTAATATACAAAATATATGCAAACAATTTTTAAATCTCAGGCATCTTCCTTGAAATGGCTGTTTATTAGCTTTAAATTCAAATTCCTGCTGCTATCTCTAAAAATCAAATAAGAAAAAGGGAAACTCTGTTATTGAAATTGATCATAGACTTGCTAGATGGTTGGGTCAACACTGAAGCATGGGCTAAAAACCTAGCTCTTTGATTTTGAATAATCTCCATACTCTTTGTAGGGAGATTGAAAATTATTTTTTCTTAAGAAAAATAAAGCAATTTGTTTAGTGAAAAAAAGTTTAATAAAGTCCTTTTAATTAGATGTATATATTAACCATGAAATTGTGCAGAACAATTATGACATTTATCCATTGAACATAGTGAAACTTACAGTAAGAATGATTAGAACATAATCAGAGAAAATATGGAGGTAAATGTCATTTGGGGTAATCATAGCAGGATTTAGTAAAGATTGAGCTCCCATTATAAAATCTGTTATTCTATTTTCTATAAAATTTCTATTATTTTGTTTTCATTATATGAAGGTGGCAACTTGGAATTGGAAATCAAAAATTCTTTATCTCTTACTGTCAGCCATGCCTAGTCCAATCCAGAAACACCAAAATCTCTGATCACATGCCAAACTAAAGATAAATGGTAATAGAGCTTTTAGATATTCAACACCTGCCATAAAATAAACTGCAGTTATGATACCAGAAAACAAACAGTAGGTTAAGGGCTAAGGTGAGCCCTGCCTTTTCACACATAATAGCATGTTTATTTATTCCACTATATTTGTCCGGTTGTCCAACAATACCTTTGTTTGTCATTACCACACCTCCAATGAGTTGCCAAGAGCTAACATCAATCTAACATTCTTGCTAAAGCCCTCTCAAATCTGTTCACTTTTCACCCTCCTCATTGTCCCCACCCTAATCTGGTTGCCCACGTCCTCTTCCTTGTCTCTTCACTGGCCCTGATACCTCTCCTTGTGATCCTTCCTATTGCTAATCATATTGCTCTCCAAAGGCAAATCTGATCAGAGTAGTCTTCTGCTGAAGACACTTCAGTGGCTACCTGTGTTCTCCAGATAAAGTCTTATATATGCACAATATAATATTTTTGTAATCAAAAATATTACTCACCTCCTAATCCCCTTCTCCTTACTGACCCCCAAAAATACCCTGTGTTTTAGCTGTCATGAACAGACAGGCTCTGTTTCTCTGAGGCCTTTCCATCCATTGCCCTCTCTTACTAAGAAACCCTCCCTGCCATATTTCTGGAATTAATATGGCAAATTCTTATGCAACTTACAGGATTCCTCTCAGATAGTAACTCTTCCAGGATGGCTTCTACTCTATCTGCCTTGATATGTCCATAGGAATTCATTACCATTAATTTGGTGCTCCCTTTTAGCTTCCCTAACACATCAGTATTTTTTTAAAAAATGAGAAAATCCAAATCATTTTGTTTCATGACTATCTTAGATGTAGCACTGCTGTAAAAACATGTAAGATAATAACAATGAATTAAGCCACTCACCTTTGCATCCCACATTTCAATGCCTGGAAACACATCCACCCAGGCCATGTTAACTCTATACTATCAAGGATTGACAGGGGCCCTGATATCACTAAAGTCAAGTCCCTTAAGTATAAATATTAGTTGTATATTCCAGAAAGCCAAGGGCCTGAGCTTGCCAAAAGATCTCTCTAGTTTTACTAATATAAAAATTAACCTTTTTGCTGCAGGATCATCCCAGTGACATGTAATTGTCCAAAAGGTAATCAACTATGTAAGACAAACATGGTATCATATAGTAGTTTTGTTGATTTTATCAGTAACTGGTCCTAATATCAGTCTTGGTCTTCCATTACAAATGTGAACCTATTCACTGGGACAGAGACAACATCTAGAATTTAATCTACACTAATTGGCTCCAGTTCCATTTAACTACAACAAAATTTAGGAGGCAATTCATTGGTATTAAAATTTATCTAATTTTATCATTACCCAATTATAAGAGGGATAAGCATCCACAAGAAATTCTCATTGAAAGAACACAAAAAGAAAAGGACAATAAAAATGATTTATTTATAATAGATTACCATGTTCTCATAGATAATGGGAAATATATTTTATTCAACTTATAAAAGCCCAGTTGGGCCTTTTCTAACCAAAATAAAAAGAATGATTACAATAACATTTATTTTTCATGTTCTCAATTAATCTCTTAAAATCTCCTTTGGAAGTTAATGAAAGGTTGCCAAGGAATCAACCGATTCATTTAAATTTCATCCACTTCTCGATCCACAGGGTATAAAGGGATTACAGGTTTGGAGGTTATGTCTTTTTGGCTTTGAGGATTGCTGATGTTTTAGTAGCACCACTTTTGGAGAGTAGAAATTAAATAAGTTGGTCCACATGACTGTGGTCTCATTTGTCTAAGCTGATAGAAACCTAAGCTTCTTTTCTAGAGCATATGGACACAAAACAAACTAAACAGATCAGGCAACACCAGGGAAAATATGGTGATGTGTCTCTCTTTTAAGAAAATATAATTTTTATAGATGTTGTCACAGAAAAAAAGTACTCTTGCCCACAAAAATAAATCTTGTTTTTTGTTTGTTTGTTCGTTGGTTTCTTTGTTTTAAGTAGAAATTCTATCAACTACAGATAAAGCACTAACTTGACCATGATTTCTTATAACCAAATGCCAAGGCTTTACTCTTATTGGGGAAATAAGTAGATGCAAATGGGGGCAGAGACCCATTTTATGTTTTCTGGCAGCCTGAGACTCTGCTAGCACTGAATCTGGCAGCCAAATCTTGAACTCTAGCTGAATCTGAGTTTGCTGTGTTAAGTCTGCTTGGGACAGGCTTCCAGTCAACAGAGACTCCATCAGACCTTGTATCCTTAGCTTGCTAAGTGCACTAGTAATTTCAGGCCTGAACACCAAACACAGAATTCACCACCCATGTAGCTGTGGCTTGTCACCTCCTTCCAAAGCTCTTGAAAAGCCCAATGAGGCCGGGCGGAAGGGCATGGAGGGCTCCTGGTCCCCATTACAGAAAGCTTGAAGGGCTTTAATAGGCGGTAGCTCCAGGCCAGAGGCACTTTCTGAAGGGTCCTGATGAGGAAGTGCCTGGACCTCATACAGCATTTTCCTCTATTAGGTGTTTGAGTCAGGCCTCAGGCATAGTGAGACATCTGATGTCTTAGAAGAGTGGAGCCAACTTTGAAAACTGAGCTGGGAAGTTACCATTATTAAAGGTTTGACTTAATTCTCATGTCCTGGTCCAGGATTGGCCCACAGCATGTGATCTTTGCATTCACATGGAGCCCTGCACCTAGAAGACTAACATGTCCAGTTTAATGCTCTTGTATCCCTGCTATCCCTGTCTAGAACTCCTTGGTTTTGACCAATAGGCCCCACATTTTCATTCTGTATTGAGCCTAGAAAATATACCCAGTCCTGGCCTGGTCTTTATTAATGTCATTTTTAGACAAAATAATTGCCAACTTAACAGAGGACTGAATCAGTCACTGTCTGTGTGTTTCTGTGTGAGGTGTGTGTGTATGTTTATAGAAAGCAAAAAAAAAAAAATGTTTTGGGGTTTTTTTGTCTTTTAAGTAGAGTTGCTTTAAAATTATAAAATACTCCATCAAGAGATTAAAGGATAGGAAATGTTAACACAAACATTCAATATCTAACATTCACTTGAGGTCAATCAGAAAAAAAAGATTATCTTTGAATATATAGTATAAATCAAGAGAAAATATTAAATATTTACAGAAAATCTGTAAAACACACAGCTTTATAGGAACACCTAGCTCCCACTAGACAGTGAAGGCCAGCACTCTAACTTCAATCTGGTCAATAACTGCATTTTTACATCCTAACATTGCTCGTGCCACATAACAGTTCTCATTACCATAAGATAAATGCATGCTCCATACTAGTGAGGAAAATTGGCTAAGGCTGGAAAATTTCAGGATTTTGGAACCACACTTGTATGGAAAGATCTAAGGCCTAATTCTGGTACTGCAATTGTGTAACCGAGGGCCTGACAAGATCCAAGCAGGTGTAGTTGCTTATGGAAGCACCAAGACTATGGCTAGAATGTCCTATTTTAACCCCAACTGAAAGTAAAGGAAATATTTGACACTTGGGGATAAAAGGAAATGCTTGAGAAGCATAAAGGTAGCATTCCTCCCACTGTTGTGCTGCAAAGGGAGGAACACAACAATAGCCTGTCCCTTCTGCACTTCTGTATTCATTGCAGACTTTCCTGTCTAATGATTACTGAATGTTTCATTTATAAATGAGAAACATTTCATATAATCCAGTACTGATCACATATTAAGTCTTAAACTTTGTCTTTTTTCAGGTTTTGCTTCCCTGGATAGCTGAGCATCTAACAAATGTGATAGGCAGTGTCAACGTGTTTTCAGATCTTTACACTACACATATTTTGGTACCCACATGCTAAAAAGTCAAATATACTTTGATGTTCAATGCTTAAGGGATTTACTCACTCAAAAAGTAAATTAAAATAGCTCATCTCTCAGAAAAGCAGAACTTGTTTAGAATAGGAAGAAACAGGAAAATCTACTTTGGCCTAAGATTGAACCAGCCAGAAATGTATGCTATAATAATTTGATATGCATAAGACTGTAGAGGTCATCCTGACTCATGACAAAAAAAGCATTTTGAAAGTATTCCATCAGAAATCCACTTTGAGGACATATCACATTTAAAAGCTTGATCAACTTTATATCTTGATCCTCAGATTATAAACTTTTACTGGTATAAATAAAATATACAGAACCCACTTTTTATCTGTTCACTGTAGCCTACATGGTGATATTTTATGAAATAGTATCAGTTACACAAGCTGATGTTAAAATATTAACAATTTTAAGAATCTATCATATATATTTAAGTATATATAAATGTTAACAAAATATTAACCAAAGTTTTCAGAAATAGAAAAAAGTCTATTTTTCTCCTAGTTTTAAATAAAGAAATATAGAAATTCTTAAATACTAAAAATAAAGCCTTTGGAAAGGTAAATAACAGTGTCTCAGAGACTCTCAAAACAAGCCCTTGTAATGAGTACCAGACAACTAGCATAGGACTTGTGGGTGGGTGGAAGGAGGAGATAAGAGAATCAGAGGATGCCAGGTTCAGAAGGAAGCTTCAGGGACATCTAATATGAGTATCTTTTTGAAGTCTGAATCCTTTCTACAACATCCCAGTCAAGTGTCCATTAAGCCACTCTTCTGACTGATCAAGCGTTCACTGCTCACTGAGGCAGCCAATTCCCTCTTAGAATATTAAAAGAGCTTTTTTATTCTACCAAGCTAAAAACATGCCCATTACTTTCCCCCACTGGCTATCTAGAACAGGTCCAATTTCTTTATCTTATGGCCTTTTCTGTGGGATGAGCTACTGAAAATGGCAGATGTTCTTATTGAGTCTCTCATTTCCATCCCATGGTTTTTCAACTATGTTCTTCAGCTAATGAGTCTAATCTCATCACTATACTGTTAATACCCAGTTTATTAATGTTTCTATTAAAATAGGAACCCATAAGAGAACAGCAAACTGCTGGGCATAGCCCACAATGGAAAGAGCAAAGCAAAGCTTTCCCTCCCTCTTCTAGATAATTCACATCAATTCCTGCAGCTGAAGATCGTAGTCACTGTTTTAGTGGCTATGTCATACATGTTGATGCAAACTGAGCTTAATGTTCACTAAAACCTTAAAACCTTTAAGTCTTAGTTTTTAACTTATTCAATAAGTATTTGTGGATTGTCGCTATGTGGTTATTATAATACTAAGAACACTATGAGAAATCAACAAGATACAACCAAAAGAGGTAGGATTCTGGGCCCAAGCCCCACTTTATCCAGCTATAGCTACGTAGGAAGAACACTTGTTAGAGCTACTCAATTTTCATAACAAGATAACTATCTCACTAATTTCATAATAGGATAACTATCTCTCAGTTTCAAAGCATATGGATGGGCCCTCAGCCAGCAATTTAGAATGCTAGCACTCCAGGAGACCAGCTCTCTTCCAAATACCTACTGAGAGAAGAAATGTTCAGGGAGGATAGGTCCAAGACCATACAAATTCAATTCTTGGTTAATGTTGTCACCAGAAACATACATATTGGGAACCCACAACACAACGCCTTTCTAATCAATTTTATTGAGTCACATATATTGCTTTGTCCTAATCTTTTACAAAGGTTATGAGAAATAACCACATAAAATTCATATCCACATTGTTATTTTTATATCTGAGGTACTGTCCATTTTGTTACTCAGAGTCCTTCTCAGTGCTAGGAAAGGCTTTGTTTTCTTCAAGGAATCAGATGCTTCTAATTTTTAATGATGGAAATCATTAGAATGGTTTTACATATTTATTGAGTCTTAAGGACAAAAATGAAAGACTGTAAGAAATAAGAAAAAATGTCATTTGACACATATACAAATAGTAAAAAGTTTTGTATTTTCCACTTCATCAATAACTGAAAAGGAATCCATGAAAGCAAGACGAATAATTCTAACTGGTTCATGTTAAATGCATAGTTAACTTAACATCAGGTTAATGTTATTCAGTTGCCCCTATGTCATCTCTTCCCAAATAATCAGCCTCCATAAAATGACAAATGTTCTAAGATCAAATAAACCTAAGAACTACTAGGAGAACTTTTTGTATTTTTAAATAAACTAAAGTTTTGCATTTTTAAATAAACTAACCATGTAATTGGGATGCAAGTGAAACACGGAACACACTTTGAGATGACACTTCCAAGTCCAATTTTGGATAACTGATAAACTCTGTCACTCTTCCCTGGATCCTCTACTGTCTGTATGGGCCCCTTTTAATGTCTGGTGACCAAATGTAGGTAGGATATTCTACTACAGAGTTATTGAAGAAGGGCAGATGGAAGGATTATGTCCCTTCCCTTATATAGCCACCACATTCACTTTAATACATTCACGAGTGTTGATAGGCATGCTCACAAAAGCAGTGCTTTATTCTGGCTGTCAGATTGAGGTCAATTATTTATTTTGACTCTCCTGAGAAACAAGAGCTTAAAATGTATTAAAATGAGTCCAAATCAAAATCAAATGAAACTATAAATAGTGTTGTACAGGACTTTTTCCTAACCAGTTGCAATCTTTTTTAATATAACCTATTCCACCTTTAAAGTAAAGAATTTTACTTTAAAGTAAAATGGAAAATCTGGAAACCTCCTTGAGTAAACTTATTCTTGTAGAAAATAAGATCTTTTCTCATTTTAAAATGTATAAAAATTTTTAATTCAAACAATATTACTTTAGAGTATTTACAGACAAGTAGTATGTTGTCATAATGGGCTCAGTGAATAGATTTATAAACAATCAAAATATTATAAGCAAGAGTAAAGAAACTTTAGTATTGCTGTCTGGCTCACCATTTCATACATAAATAAATCATTCCATGACACAGAAACTGGTGTTTATACCATAAAGTGCTCTACCTGGACCATCTATGTGATTTAGCAAAAGAAACAAATTTAGAAACTAAAAGTGACTGATTACTTATAGTATGTCAACTGGAAATTCACAATAAATGTCTACACAAAAGTTCAAGTACTTATTGAAGCTTCTAAAATCAATTTAAAAGTAACCACTTCCCAGATACTGCTTACCAATAACTTATATACATTGCAACATGTCTAAATCGACTCAAAAAGGCTTTATCAAATGAACAAAGTGAGATATCCAAAGTGTAAATTCAGTTTCCCAAATTGAGTGATTTTATTCAAAAAATGGCCAGAGATTTCGTAAGTCTTTCAATTCAAGGGAAATGAAGTTAAGAATGTTCGGGGCAAAATTCACTATCCTAGGCTGTTTGCATTTCTTTTAATTGTACTTTAAGTTCTGGGGTACATGTGCAGATCTTGCAGGATTGTTGCATAGGTACACACATGCTACGGTGGTTTGCTCTCTCCATCCCCCTCCATCACCTACATCACGCATTTCTCCCAGTGTTAACCCTTCCCAAATTCCCCACCACTTGCTATCCCTCCACTAGCCCCCTACTCCCTACAGACCCAGTGTGTGACGTTCCCCTCCCTGTGCCCATGTGTTTTCATTGTTCAACACCCACCTATGAGTGAGAACATGCAGTTTTTGGTTTTCTGAGAATGATGGTTTCCAGATTCATCCATGTCCCTACAAAGGACACAAATGCATTGTTTTTTAAGGCTGCATAGTATTCCATGATGTATATGTGTCACATTTTCCTTGTCCAGTCTATCATTGATGAGTATCAGGGTTGGTTCTAGGTCTTTTCTATTGTAAACAGAGCCACAATGAACATATGTGTGCATGTGTCTTTATAATAAAATGCTTTATACTTCTTTAGGTATACACACAGTAATGGGATTGCTGGGTCAAATGGAATTTCTATTTCTAGATCCTCAAGGAATCACCAGACTGTCTTCACAATGGTTGAACTAATTTACACTGCCACCAACAGTGTAAAAGTGTTCCTATTTCTTCACATCCTCTACATTATTTGTCTCCACATTTTTTAATGATCGTCATTCTAACTGGCTTGAGATGGTATCTCAATGTGGTTTTGATTTGCATTTCTCTAATGGCCAGTGATGATGAGCATTTCTTCATGTTTGTTGGCCTCATAAATGTCTTCTTTTGAAAAGTGCTTGTTCATATCCTTCACCCACTTTTGAATGGGTTTGTCTCTATTTTCCTTGTAAATCTGTTTAGTTTTTTGTAGATTCTGGATATTAGTCCTTTGTCAGATGGGTAGATTGCAAAAATTTTTGTACATCTCTTGGTTGCTGGTTCACTGATTGTTTCTTTTGCTGCGCAGAAACTCCTAAGTTTAATTAGATCCCATTTACCTATTTTGGCTTTCGTTGACAGTGCTTTTGGTGTTTTAATCATGAAGTCCTTGTCTATGCCTATGTCCTGAATGGTTAGGTCTAGGTTTTCTTCTAGGGTTTTTATGGTGTTAGGTCTTATGTTTAAATCTTTAATCCATCTGGAGTTAATTTTAGTGTAAGGTGTCAGGAAGGAGACCACTTTCAGCTTTCTGCACACGGCTAGCCAGTTTTCCCAACACCATTTATTAAACAGGGAATCCTTTCCCCATTGCTTGTTTTTATCAGGTTTGTCAAAGATCAGATGGCTGTAGATGTGTGGCATTACTTCTGAGGGTTCTGTTCTATTCCATTGGTCTATATCTCTGTTTTGGTACAAGTACCATACTGTTTTGATTACAGTAGACTTGTAGAATAGTTTGAAGTCAGGTAGCTTGATGCTGCCAGCTTTGTTCTTTTTGCTTGGATTGTCTTGGCTATGCAGGATCTCTTTTGGTTCCATATGAAGTTTAAAGTGGTTTTTCCAGTTCTGTGAAGAAGGTCAATGGTAGCTTGATGGGGATAGTGTTGAATCTGTAAATTACTTTGGGCGATATGGCCATTTTCACAATATTGATCCTTCCTAACCGTGAGCATGGAATGTTTTTCCATCTGTTTGTGTCCTCTCTTATATCCTTGAGCAGTGGTTTGTAGTTCTCCTTGAAGAGGTCCTTCACATCTTTTGTTAGTTGTATTTCTAGGTATTTTATTTTCTTTGTAGCAATTGTCGATGGAAGTTTGCTCATGATTTGGCTGTTTAGCTGTTATTGGTGTGTAGGAATGCTTGTGATCTCTGCGCATTGATTTTGTATCTTGAGACTTCACTGAAGTTGCTTATCAGCTTAAGGAGATTTTGGGCTGAGATGATGGACTCTTCTAAATATACATTCATGTCATCTGCAAATAGAGACAATTTGACTTCCTCTTTTCCTCATTGAATATACTTTATTTCTTTTCCTTGCCTGGTTTCTCTGGCTAGAACTTCCAATACTACATTGAGTAGGAATGGAGAGACAGGGCATCCTTATCTAGTGACAGTTTTTGAAGGGACTGCTTCCAGTTTTTGCTTATTCAGTATGATATTGGCTGTGGGTTTCTCATAAATAGCTTTTATTATTTTGAGGTATTGATATTCCACCAATACCTAGTTTATTGAGAGTTTTTAGCATACGGGGCTGTTGAATTTTGTCAAAGTCCTTCTCTGCATCTATTGAGATGATCATGTAGTTTTTGGTTTTGGTTCTGTTTATGTGATGGATTACATTTATAGATTTGCATATGTTGAACCAGTCTTGCATCCCCAGGATGAAGCCTACTTGATCGTGATGGATACAGTTTTTGATGTGCTGTTGCATTCAGTTTGGCAGTACTTTATTGAAGATTTTTGCATTGATGTTCATCATGAATATTGGCCTGAAGTTTTTTGTTTTTTCTTTTAGTTGTGCCTCTTTCAGGTTTTGGTATCAGGATGATGTTGGCCTCATAAAATGAGTTAGGGAGGATTCCCTCTTTTTCCATTGTTTGGAATAGTTTCAGAAGGAATGATACCAGCTCCTCTTTGTACCTCTGGTAGAATTCAGCTCTGAACCCTTCTGGTCCTGGACTTTTTTTGGTTGGTAGGCTGTTAATTGCTGCCTCAACTTCAGACCTTGTCGTTGGTCTGTTTAGGAATTCAACTTCTTCCTGGTTTAGTCTTGGGAGGGTGTAAGTGTCCAGGAATTTATCCATTTCTTCTATATTTACTGGTTTATTTGCATAGAGGTGTTTGTAGCAATCTCTGATGGTAGTTTGCATTTCTGTGGGATTGGTGGTGATATAGCTTATCATTTTTTATTGCATCTATTTGACTCTTCCCTCTTTTTTATTAGCCTGGCTAACAAACTATCTATTTTGTTGATCTTTTCAAAAAAACAGCTACTGGATTTATTGATTTTTTGAAGTGTTTTTCTGTGTCTCTATCTCCTTCAGTTCTGCTTTGATATTAGTTATTTCTTGCCTTCTGCTAGCTTTTGAATTTGTTTGATCTTGCTCCTCTAGTTCTTTCAATTGTGACATTAGGACGTTGATTTTATATCTTTCCTCACTTCTCTGGTTGGCATTTCACACTATAAATTTCCCTATAAACACTGCTTTACATGTGTCCCAGAGATTCTGGTACGTTGTGTCTTTCTTCACATTGGTTTCAAAGAACATCTTTATTTCTGTCTTCATTTTATTACTTATCCAGTAGTCACTCAGGATCAGGTTGTTCAGTTTCCATGTAGTTGTGTGCTTTTGAGTGAGTTTCTTAATCCTGAATTCTAATTGTCTTGCACTGTGGTCTGAGAGACTGTTATGATTTCTGTTCTTTTGCATTTGCTAAGGAGTGTTTTACTTCCAATTATGTGGTCAATTTTAGCATAAGTGTGATGTGGTGCTGAGAAGAATGTATATTCTGTGGTTTTGGGGTGGAGAATTCTGTAGATGTCTATTAGGTATGCTTGGTCCAGATCTGTATTCTAGGCCTGGATATCCTCGTTGATTTTCTGTCTCATTGATCTGGTCTAACATTGACAGTGGAGTGTTAAAGTCTCCCACTATTATTTTGTGTGAGCCTAAGTCTCTTTGTAGATAGTTAAGAACTTGCATTATATATCTGGGTGCTCCTGTGTTGGGTGTATATATAGTTAGTGTAGTTACCTCTTCTTGTTCCATTGATCCTTTTACCATTATGTAATGCCATTCTTTGTCTCTTTTGATCTTTGTTGGTTTAAAGTCCCTTCTATTAGTGACTAGGATTGCAACCCCCTGCTTTTTTTTTTTTTTTTTTTTTTTTTGGCTCATTTGTTTGGTAAATCTTCTTCCATCCCTTTATGTTGAGTCTAGTTGTGTCTTTCCAAATGAGATGGGTCTCCTGAATACAGCACACCAATGGGTCTTGACTTTTTATCCAATTTACCAGTCTGTATCTTTTGATTGGGGCATTGACTTTTTATCCAATTTGCCAGTCTGTATCTTTTCATTGGTGCATTTAGGCCATTTATATTTAAGGTTAATGTTGTTATGTGTGAATTTGATCCTGCCATTTTTTTACTGGCTAGTTGTTTTGCCCTTTAGTTGATGCACTTTATTCATTGCATCATTGTTCTTTACCATTTGGTACGTTTTTGCAGTGGCTGGTACTGGTTGATCCTTTCTATGTTTAGTGTTTCATTCAGAAGTTCTTGTAAGGCAGGTCCAGTGGTGATGAAATCTCTCAGCAATTGCTTTTCTGTAAAGGATTTTTTTTCTCCTTCACTTATGAAGCTTAGTTTGCCTGGATATGAAATTCTAGGTTGAAAGTACTTTTCTTTAAGGATGTCGAATATTGGCCTCCACTCTCTTCTGGCTTGTAGAGTTTCTACCAAGAGATCCACTGTGAGTCTGATGGGCTTCCCTTTGTGGGTGATCCGACCTTTCTCTCTGGCTGCCCTTAGCATTTTCTCCTTCATTTCAACCCTGGTGAATCTGACAATTATGTGCCTTGGGGTTCCTCTTCTTCAGGAATATCTTTGTGGTGTCCTCTGTATTTCCTGGATTTGAATGTTGGCCTGCATTGCTAAGTTGGGGAAGTTCTCCTGGATAATATCCTGAAGGGTGTTTTCCAGCTTGGATTCATTCTCCCCATCATATTCAGGTACACCAATCAAGTGTAGATTAGGTCTTTTTACATAATTCCATATTTCTTGGAGGCTTTGTTCATTTCTTCTCTCTCTTTTTTCTCTAATCTTGCCTTCTCATTTTATTTCTTGAATTGATCTTCAATCTCTGATATCCTTTCTTCTGCTTGATTGATTCAGCTACTGAAACTTGTGTATGCTTCGTGAAGTTCTGGTGCTGTGTTTTTTAGCTCCATCAAGTCATTTATGTTCTTCTCTATGCTGGTTATTCTAGTTAGCATTTTGTCTAACCTTTTTTCAAGGTTTTTTAGTTTCTTTGCATTGGGTTAGAACATTAAAAAATTAAAACATTAAAATTAGCTCAGAGAAGTTTCTTTAGCTCAGAGAAGTTTTTTATTACCCACCTTCTGAAACCTGCTTCTGCCAATTTGTCAAACTCATTTTCCATCCTGTTTTTTTCCCTTGCCAGTGAGGAGTTGTGATCCCTTGGAGGAGGAGAGGCATTCTGGTCTTTGATGGTTTCATCCTTTTGGGCTGGTTTCTTCCCATCTTAGTGGCTTTATCTACCTTCGATCTTTGAAGTTGGTGATTTCAGATGTGATCTCTGAGTAGGCATCCTTTCTGTTGATGTTGAAGCTATTTCTTTTTGTTTTTAATTTTTCCTTCTAACAGTCAAGTCCCTCTGCTATAGGACCACTGGAGGTCAATTCCAGACTTTGCTTGCCTGGGAATCACCCGTGGGAGTTGCAGAACAGCAAGGATTACTGCCTGATCTTTCCTCTGGTAGCTTCGTCCCAGAAGGGTACCCACCAGGTGTCAGCCAAAGTTCTCCTGTATGAGGCACCTTTTTGGTTATACAGGGGTCAGAGAGCTGCTTGAAGAGGCAGTCTGTCCGTTGTCTGCCTGAAGATGTGCTGCTGGGCTGTCATGGACTCAGTCCAGCTGCTGTGTAAGCTTCCTCTGGCTTTTGTTTACACAGGTAGGTTTAGACCTGCCTCAGCAATGGTGGACACCCTTCCTTCCACCGAGCTCAATTGTCCCAGGTTGAGCTTGAACTGATGTGCTGGCTGCGAAATTCTCAAGCAAGAGGGCTTCAATTTTCTGGTTTTTGTGGGGGTGGAACCCACCCAGCCATATCACCTGTCTCCCTTCTTTCAGCTCCCCTCTTTCTGGGGAGTGGGCTGCTCCATCCTGCAGGCACTCTCAGTGCTAGTCAAAATGTCTACCCAGATCTATGCTGAGAACCCACAGCACCAGTCAGAGCTGCCATGCAGCTCTGTGCTGATAACTCGAGCCACTTTTCAGCCCAGCAGGTATCTCCCGGTCTCGGTTGGAAATGCAGGGATCACTCACCTTCTGCATCTCTCACTGGGAACTGTGCTCCAGAGCTGTTCCTATTCGGCCATCTTGGCAGAATCCTCTCCTATTTGCATTTTCTATCCAGTATGTCTTTAATTTTATAAATTTCATGCTGTTTGTTTCCATGGTTGCCAGTTCTTAATCATAATGAGCACCTGGTCTATACAGAGGAATTAACATTTCCCTGTGAAATGAACAGGCTAAATTATTAATAACATCCCTACATTTTTGCAGGGACTACTTTAAGCTCTTGACCTCTAGAAAAGTTTTCTTTTTTTAAAAAAAAACTTTTACTTGAGGTTTGGGGATACCTGTGCAGGCTTGTTAAATAGGTAAACAGGTGTCATAAGGGTTTGTTGTACATATTATTTTATCACCCAGGTATTAAGTTCAATATCCGATAGTAATCTTTTCTTCTTGCAATGATTTTCAAAGGGTCTCTTTGACTTCCTTTTTGAATTTTGTATAGTATATGGACTTCAGTTATTTCATGATAATTGAGGTTTTCCAACATTTCACAATCTATGTTGACAGGAAACATCTATGCTGATCAGTATGTGTGCTTTTGAGCCTAAGTCAGATATATTTTAATTAAAAAAATACTTTTTGTACATATTTATTAAATCTCAGCCAAAATCAATTGATAAATTAGGTGAATACAGCATTCCCTCATTCACCAAATTAGGGTCCAGGGGAAAGTTCACAAACACCAGCAACCCCTCAATGAGTCACTATGATTAGGCTTCCTAAGTGACATTAGAACACCTTATTTCAAAGAAAATTGAAATGGTGTTTGATCCTGTGGACATTTTCCACATAGCAGCATGTGGACAATGATGAAAATATAGAGTTTCTTATATTTCCTGGATATATTCCACTCACTGATTATGTGATCTTGCATAAATTACTTATCTATGCCTCAATCTCTTCATCAGGGAATAAAAACAGTAACCACTTCACAGGATTATTTTAAGAAGCAGAGGGGCTTATATTTGTTAATGTGTGGAATAGTTATTGGTGCATATTAGTCACTATTTTAAGTGTTTTTTAAATACAAATATCAGTCAATCAATCTGACTCCATGTAGCATGAAACCACTTTTTGTAATAAAATCTTTTTTGCCATAATAAATGTTTATTTAACCTCTTATGATGTAAGCTCATTCTGATTTTAAATTTCCTGTGTAACACTTAATAAATATTATTTGATCATCTACTTCTGTCTCTGAAAGGTCTAGTCTGTTGCCAATAATAGTGTCACTTACACTGACCACACTGAGCCACTTTATATGTCACCTCATTTAATCTACATTAAGAATGTTATGAAGATTGGTGTTATCTTTATTACAGATGAGAAAACTCAAGTTTCAAGAAGTTAGATAATTTGCACAGGTTTACAGAGTTTAAAAGTGGCAGGGGTGAATTTGGAATCAACCTCTGGTGATCTCCAAAGCCTGTTTTAATCAGTCCATTACTATAGATAAAGTGCTATATAGATAATGTCACAACTTTTCAAAACTAGAACTTCACCCCATTCAGTAATTTTTAACCTAATCCAAGAAGCTCAGCAATATAAGTAAAAGTGGAATCTTTTGAGCTGTGAGTGGGATTTCTCTCCTTTCCCATATCTCACAAACTTACGTGTATGATTGATTCCCACAGACAACTGATATTTGCTGGTGGGAGTGAGAACCACATACTTAACGGGCTCTAGAGGGTGCCTGGAACTGTGCCAGAAATGATCTTTTGTACCTCTCCCATATACTTCTGTAAAATGCTGGTACAAGAAGTATTTAAGCCTCAGGAGACATTTTGTGCAGTAGTTGAACAGCTCTGGAAAGTATAGCATATTCCAACCTTTTGGCCTAATGATTAGTTAGCTCTAACATAATATTCTCAGTGATAAATGTCCTATCAATCACAGGAAACACTGACTAACTCTGGGTTGGTCTTTTTAATTGTGAAGCTCCAGTAAAATATTTTGACTCACTTGGCTTGGCTCAATTGCTAATGAGGAAGTCTGGGTTTTATAAATTTCCGGACACACATCAGTCACTGCAAAATCCTGATATCGGTCTGTCCTGCATCCTCTGATGGATCCCTAAGGTGCCTTCCTTCAGGGCCTACCAATGACCCACTTCTAACAGAAAAATGAACAGAAGCCACTTCTTTTTTTTTTTTTTTTTTTTTCCTGAAATCATTTCTGGGTAACAACTGATGGAAAATTTTGCTCTCCAACTGCTCACATAAGTATCTAAAGTTCTTCAAGTATCACTGGCTGCCATTGATCCCTATTTTAGTAAAGGATGATGTAGGCAGAGATTTGTTTGAATTTAAAGACTGAATTCTGGAATTCTATAATCCTAGACACTTAATGTCAAAAGAACAACTACAAAGAAGCCTGTAGAAGCATTCATATAACTTGGGAAAAATGGGAGTGTGGCATTGCTTCAGAAAACTGGTGGTTCACATTGCTACCAGAGATGTTCACAAGCAGAACTTGTAGTTGGCAGATGCAGACAGAAGCAGCTGCTCATCTATCATCACCTTTTTTAGAAGAGAGACCACGCATATACACATTGTAGTTATTATACTGGTCAGCGATCTAGCCAAAATATCTAACCCGGTTTACAGCTAGGAAATAACAGTTCATTGAGATAGAGTGGAGGTATGTTAAAAGTCACACAGCAGCTGGGCATGGTGGCTCATGTCTGTAATCCCAGCACTTTGGGAGGCTGGGGTGGGCAGATCACAAGGGCAAGAGATCAAGATCATCCTGGCCAACGTGGTGAAACCTCAGCTATACTAAAAAATACAAAAATTAGCTGGGCATGGTGGTGCGCACCTGTAGTCCCAACTACTCGGGAGGCTGAGGCAGGAGAAACGCTTGAACCCAGGAGGCAGAGGTTGCAGTGAGCTGAGATCGTGCCACTGCACCCCAGCCTGGAGACAGAGCTAGACTCCGTCTTAAAAAAAAAAAAAATGTTACACAGCAAGAGCAGGTCAAAGAAGTGAAGGAGATTATCATATTCATGGTATTCCAGAAATTAATCCCTACATCAGCTAATACTGGAAGTCCCC